>NW_006442484.1:54856073-54857392 GCF_000325575.1 Pteropus alecto
TGAGTGCCTACTCTATAACAAAGGCCTATTCTATATGGAAAAGTACTTTTCAGGCCTTATCCTACCTGGGGGAAGGGAATTCCTCTCAATCTATCTCCCTCTAACACTCATGCCACTCCAAAGGCGGGGGTAGGGGCAACAAAACACAGTCACAGATATTAAATCGTCATGGAAATAGACTGAGAATGCTGTAGCCAGAGAAGGAGTAGGAATTATAGAGAAAAATATATATATATATAGCACTGGAGAAAGAATTTGTGAAGGCCACAGCCTGAGATACATGACCACGAAAAGAATTAAGATTTGGCTGGAAGACTGTAGAATGATCTCCTCACCCACACTTTACCATTTATAGAATACTCCATCCAACAGCAGAATGCACATTCTTCTCAAGCTCCTATGGAGCAGTCACTCATACAGATCACAAAACACGCTTTAAGAAATTTAAAAGACTAGAAATCATACAAGTTATGTTCTCTGACCACAACGAAATTCAACTAGAAATTAATAACAGGAAAATAGCCAGAAAAATTCTAAATATTTAGAAATTAAACAACATACTTCTAAATAACCCATGAGTCAAAAGAGTCTCAAGAGGAATTAAAGAATCCTCATAAAGAAATAAAAAACAAAGACAAGTTAAATTTAACAGAGAGGAAAAGCCTTGAATAGCACAAGAAAGGATTTTCAAATAGCTGATAAGTATGTGAAAAATTGCTTAACATGATCACCAGGAAAATAAAAAATTAAAATGATAAAAATTTCTAAAGTGACAATTCTAGGTGGTGAGAAAGACAGGAGTCTACTGGAATGTTGATGAAAATATAAACTGATATAATAACTTTGGAAAACTGGCCATATCTGAACATGTGCATATGATATGATCTAACAGTGTCTTCTAGGAATATCCCAAACAGTAATATTACCCTCCTTCAATTTTTTTTAACTATAGGAATTTTCACAGAATTATTTATAATAGGCAAACCAGGACATAATCTAAATATTTCTCAATAAGAGAAAGCAATTCATAACTGAATTGTGGCACAATAATACAATGGACACATAGTATAGAAAAATGAACTAGCATGCTACAAGCAAAAGCAAGAATAAATCTCACAATCAAAAACCTGAATGAAAGACACAAACTCCCAAATAATCTAAGCTGTATGATCATTTATTTATTTATTTTTTTATTTAATTGATTGGCGTGACATTAGTTAATAAAATTATGTAGATCTTGAGCATACGATTCAATAATACATCATTTATATATTGTACTGTGTATTTACCACCCAAAGTCAAATCTTCTGTCACCATAT
>NW_006442484.1:54857509-54859166 GCF_000325575.1 Pteropus alecto
TCAGTTTTATATCTCACATTTGAGCGAAATCATATGTTTTTCGACTTTTTCTGTCCAATTTATTTTGCTTAGCATGATAATCTCAAGATCTACCCATGTTGTCGCAAATGGCAGTATTTCACCTTTTCTTATGGCTGTGTAGTATTCCATTGTATATATGTACTGTATCTTCTCTATTCAATCATCTATCAAAGGACACTTCAGTTGTTTCCATGTCTTAGCCACCATGAATAATGTTGCAAAGAAGATAGGGGTACATATATCTTTATGGATAAATGTTTTCAAATTTTGAGGGTAGATATCCAGAGAGGGATTGCTAAAAATAGAATATGGTAATTCTATTTTTAGTTTTTTGAGAAACCTTTATACTGTTTTCCATAGCAGCTGTACGAATTTACATTCCTGCCAGCAGTGTATAAGGGTTCCTTTTTCCCCACAACCTCTCCAACACTTGTCATTACTTGTCTTGTTGATAATAGCCATTCTAACAGGTGTGAGGTGACATCTCATTGTAGTTTTGATTTGTATTTCCCTAATAGCTAATGAAGTTGAGTAACTTTTCATATGTCTGTTGGGCATTTGTATGTCTTCTTAGGGGAATTGCAACAAAAGAATAAAATACTTAAGAATAAACCTAACAAAGAATGTAAATGACCTATACACTAAAAACTGCAAGACATTTTTAAAAGAAATTGAAGAAGACACAAAGATATGGAAAGATATTCCATGTTTGTGGATTGGAAGAATCAACATAGTTAAAATGGCCATATTACTCAAAGCAATATACAGATTTAATGCAATCCCCATCAAAATTCCAATGTCATTTTTTAAGGGAAATAGAACAACAACAAAAAAATCATCAGATATGTTTAGAATCACAAAGGATCCAAATAGTCAAAGGCCAAAAGTATCACACTGCCTAACTTCAAATTATACTACAAAGGGATGATAATCGAAACAGCATGGTATTGACAGAAAATAGACACACAGACCAATAGAACAGAACTGAGAGCCCAGAAATAAACCCACATATATATGAACAAATAAGTTTTGATTAAGGAGCCAAAAATATACAACAGAGAAAAGAAAGCCTCTTTAATAAATGGTGCTAGGAAAATTGGAAAGTCACATGCAAAAGAATGAAACTAGATTGCTATCTGTCACCATACACCAAAATAAACTGAAAATGGTCAAAGACATAAATAAAAGACCTGAAACAATAAACTGCACATAAGAAAACATAGATATTAAACTCATAGACTTTGGTTTTAGAGAGGACTTTATAAATTTGACCTCAAAGGCAGGGGAAGTAAAAGTAAAAATAAATGAATGGGATTATATCAAACTAAAAAGCCTCTACACAGCAAAAGAAACCACCAACAAAACAACGAGGTAATCCCTCCAATAAGGGGCTAATATCCGAAATATGTAAGAAACTCATACAACTCAACAACAAAAAATCAATCCAATTAAAAAATGGGCAGAGGATCTGAACAGACATTTCTCCCAAGAACACATGCATATGGCCAACATACAAATGAAAAGATTATTTTTACATGAAGTTCAAAAAGAGAAAATATAATTCTTGGTATTAGAATGCAGAACAGTGGTTACCTGTGGAAAAAAAGAATAGAATGATGCAGGGTGGTGGTGTGTG
>NW_006442484.1:54859185-54859663 GCF_000325575.1 Pteropus alecto
GTGTTTTATATCTCAGGTTTTTGGTAGTTATATGGATATGTTCTTTTTGTGACAACTCACCGAACTGTATACTTTAATTTTGCGTATTCTCCATAGTATGTTTCATTTCAATTAAAAAGTTTATTTAAAAACTTGAAGATAAAATACCTTCATGGTGCAAAAAACGGTTCTTCATGTTCCAACACTTATGGTTCTATACAACCCACGTGCTCTTATTCTTTGTATCTAAGACATTAAATATTAAAATATTTAAAGAGCTGTTTTAGCAGACTCTTACTTTTGTGTAGAAATAAAATAAAGTTGTTTATTTTGGAAGTTTGACTCACATTCCAAGAAGTTGTATAATTTCCTGTCTGATAGAGGAAAGTTCCTTGTTTCAATAATAAATGACCTTTCTGTGTCCTCTACAGTATTAGAAAAACATCCTTCTGTAAAATTCTCTTTAGGTTTTGAGTTTCTTTTCAGTGTTATTTATGTT
>NW_006442484.1:54859676-54911167 GCF_000325575.1 Pteropus alecto
AGCGGTGAAATTCCTGTGTTTGGATTCCACCGTTGATTGTAAGCTAGGGGCCAGAGCCCTCACAGTTGTGAGCCTAACTGCTTTATGTCTGTGCTTACATGTGTATCTCATTCACCATAATGCATTAATAGTGTTTGACTATTTTTATCCTTAGGATAAAGGATTTTTTTTTTTTTGGTCAATAAAGCAAATAGAAAAATATAGAATTTTAAGTCAAATTGAATTTTGATAAATGTACCTGATCTTTGATGGTTAGACTATTAGAAGCAAGTGTATTAATTTATTTTAGCTTTAGGACTTTCTTAAGTGGCCCATAACAAATTACATTCTTGCATTAATACATAGTAACTTGAATTCTAATTCAAATTGTTAATTCTTACAGAAATATTTTTCATTATATTAGGGACAAAATGATCCAAGATTTTAAAAATTATTTGTCCTATTTTAGTTAACTAATAACCGCAAAGATTTTTTTTTAATCTTAAAAGGAAATAATAGCTATATGCATTGAATGTATAGATTTATCAAGGTATTTTATTGCTCTAGAAAAAAAAAATCAGTAAATAAAAGAGAAATGATCTGAAAAGCACCAGTCTTATTTCTTCAATTTTGAAACTAAAATGAGAAGTAGGGACTGTGTTTTATGATTACTAACATAATTTGGGGGCATCAGAATATATATGGCTATTTTTAGCAAAAGATGAATTATTGCAGCCTCTCGGGCTGAAAACTGTACATGGAAGAATATTAATTGTATCAGTCTTTGCCAGGTTTCTTCCATTCAATCAGTCCCAAGCTTTAGATAATTTACATATTGGTGAGCCAATCGCTACCTCACTATGTAATGGTCCACACTAGTTTTTGCTTTTATTTTTTCTTCTTGCAATGTTAAAGCCATTTCTCAAATATTTATCTTCCCCTTTTCCTTTCAAACTAAAAATAAGCCTAGATGATTCCTGTGTGATGGAGAAAGAGGCTGTATTGAGTAATGGAAAAATGAAAACACTTGGAATTTGAAAGCTTGGCTTCTAGTCCTGGCACTTTTCCTCAGCATTTCTTTGGTCATGTAAGTCTTTCTGAGTCTCAGTTTCTTCATTTGTAAGTTGTGGATAATAGTTTTTGTTCCACTTACCTGACTGTTGTTGTAAGCAACCGAGGTAAACGTGGAAGTTTGTGAAAATCTATTACATAAATGCAAGGTGTTATTATTACTACTACTTTTATGAATTTATTGGGACTGGATTTCTAAGATGATGTCCCTGTGCCTTACTCAGTCACTTGACTTACAGCAAATTTGTTTTTTGTTGGACCTTGAAATTTCTAGAATTTTTTCAATATTGCAACCTGTAGGGAATACTTAAAGCTTTAAAAACTAAGGAAAGCATCTGCTTTATTTGGATGAAAGCGGTTTGCCAAGGCTACCAAAATCTGTTTTAGATAGTTGTAGAATTAGGCGGAGGGGGGTCAGGGAAGGCAGGGGGAGATATCGCCTAAGAGATCTGAATCACTGGCAATCTCTATGTATTTAAATAAATTAAACTAGAGCAGAGGGGCTAACCCTTGCAAAAGTGCTACCAGGGGCACCCAAGGCCATTTGTTGAAAGATATTGGCTCTAATTCAGTTACTTCTAAGTAACTTCCAGCTCTTTTTTTCCCCATGACCTTACAATTTGGCTCCCCTTGCTAGTCGGCACCACTTCCACACTCGCCCTTTTCCAGACTGTAGCAGTGCTCCCCACCCTTCTTTGCTTGCCTCTAAATGCCAGAGCTTTAGGTTGCCAACAGGCAAACACAGTCTATTTCTTCCCCCAGTGGCTGCTTTGAGTGTCTCAAACCGTTTGTTTCATTTATTGAACTTGGAGACACAAAGATAAAGAAAACTTATGGGAAGGCTCCTGAAGTTTTAAAGTGGGCTGACTCATATGCCCGAGGTTACACTGACCTTTTAGAGTCCTCAGAACTTTCTCAATGTACCATGAGATCTCTCTAACTTCTCGTTATCAGAGAAGTAGTAATCCATACTTCCCAGTAGACAGTTGCAGCCCCCAACCGCGGTTTGGAAATACAGCCTGAAAGATAGCACAAGCACCCTGCGTCACATGTGGCTTTGTGTGGCAGGACCATAGTTTGGTCCAATCATTCTACTTCAGAATTTCCTAAACTAGTCAAGAGGATTTGTATTGTGAAATGGAACACGCTAGCATCTTCCCAACTATTTACACATTATGCATTTATCGTTATACTGGATTTCATGTACTTCTAAATTATATTTTCAATGCTAACGTCTAGTGATTTCTAATTGTGTTTCAGAGAATAGTGCGGAAAATTGCGTGTGGAATATTGGCAATAAGGAGAAAGGAGGGGTGCAGGACAGTTGCCCAGAACATCACTAGTAACTTGTTGGGCAGGATTTTCCCTCTCCTCCTCAAGAGGGTGTGATAATCTACTCAGCCAATAGAGAAATAGTTTAATAATACTGCAGCCAGGGATCTCTGAGAAATGCTTTTAATTCCCCACACTGGTCTTAGCAACAATGTTTCTATATTAATGTCAATTTCCATTAGCTCATAGCATTTACTGGTGGGAAAACAGAAAAATCTGTCAGGTTACTCATATTAATCAGTACATAGTCTGATTTGGCTACTACATATTGCATAATATTATTCATATTTTAATTGTATAATTCCTTAAAATATTTTATATATATTTTTTGTTCCAATTTCAACATTTTCTGGTTATTCCATAGAAAATTTCTTTTTGTATTTCTGTGCCATTTACAAGTGGTAAGGATTTCTAAAACACATTTTTTTCCTAAATAATAGTTTAGCTTTCAAATTTTTTTATTTAGATGCAATAATCTGAGAAAGTAATCTCCCCTACTTGGAAAGTCAGTGCTTTAGTCAAAACACTTTTACTTTCTACTGTTGCCCCTTCCTCCTCTGATTTTTATGCATCTTTCAAACCTTAAGTGAAATAAATGTCCCTTCTCAAGGAAACTTCCCGTAAATCCCAGGACTAGCTTAGATCCTCCAGTAAGACATACACATAGCTCCCAGTATCTTAAGTTCATGTCAAATTATACTGTTCTTAGTAAATGCTAATTTATATAATTGTTTGTTTGGGTTTAATTGCTCTATTTCTGGACTTTAGGCTCCATTAAGGCAGGTATCATGCTTGTCTTGAATACTGCCGAAATCTTTTTGTCTAATGAAGTACCTGTCACTTGGTAGAGGCTCAAAAATATTTTCATATGAGAGAAGAATGAATAAACCAACATCTCTTTGGCACACAGTTCCTGGTGAACCTAAAACATGTAATCCTGATGAAACCTGGAACAAATTCAGGAGCATTTCTGCTCACTAGTTGACCAGGTACAGAAGCAACGGAGGTAGGAAAGTCTGCTCTCTGAATCTTGCTTCAGTTCACAAAGTTTCGTGATGTATTAATTCTCCCAATCTTTTCATACCAATTTCAGAATCAGAAGCTATGTAGAAATCTGTGTTTTGTACTTCTGAACCTCTTTGGTGGACCACCTGTCAACTTTATGTCATATGTAGAATCTAACCCTAAAACATAGTGGTGTTTTCAGTGCTCATTCGATTTGACCACCATATAGTCTGTTGGACTCAGTTTCTTATCTACATTTTCAGAAGCAAAAATCTAGACCTACTACTCCCATTGCTGTTAGAAGATGTCAATAAATGGCCAGAAATATAAAGAATGGAACATTTCTTTAATTCTCTTTTCAACATTTCAGTTAAAGAGATTACTAAGAACCATACCTTTTTAAGACCTGTTACACATATTAAGAATTTGTTGTTCTTAATCCATGCCTATATGGTCATTTAATACATGACAAAGGAGGCAAACATATACAATGGAGTAAAGACAGTCTCTTCAATAAATGGTATTGGGAAAACTGGACAGGTACATGCTAAAAAATGAAACTAGACAACCTTCTCACACCATATATAAGAATAAACTCAAAATAGATTAAAGATTTAAATGTGAGACCTGAAACTATAAAACTCCTGGAAGAAAACATAGGCAACAAACTTCTGACATTACTCTTAGCAATATTGTTTTCTGATATATCTCCTTGGGCAAAGAAAACAAAAGAAAAAATAAACAAATGGGACTACATCAAACTAAAAAGTTTTTGCACAGCAAAGGAAACCATCAACAAAGCAAAAAGACAACATACCGAATGGAAGAAGAAATTTGCCAACGATACATCTGATAAGAGGTTAATATCCAAAATTTATAAAGAACTCATACAATTTAACACCAAAATAATCAAACTATCCAAATAAAAAATGGGTAAAGGACCTGAATAGGCATTTCTCCAAAGAGGACATACAGATGGACAAAAAACATATGAAAATATGCTCAATGTCACTTATCATCAGAGAAATGCAAATTAAAACCACACCTGTCAGAATGCAAATTAAAACCACACCTCACATCTGTCAAAATAGCTATCATCAAAAAATTCAAAAAAAACAAAAAACAAAAAAACAAATGTTGGCGAGGATGTGGAGAAAAGGGAACCCTCATGCACTGTTGGTGGGATTGCAAATTGGTACAGCCACTATGGAAAACAGTTTGAATGTCCCTCAAAAAATTAAAAATAGAAATACCTTATTACTCAGTAATTCATTTCTGGGTATTTACCTAAAGCAAACCAAAATACTAAATCAAAAAGATATATGTACCCCGATGGTCACTGCAGTGCTATTTACAATAACTAAGATATGGAAGCAACCTAAGTGTCCATCAATAGACAATTGGATAAATAGGTAGTGGTACATACATACAATGAAATATTACTCAGCCATTAAAAAAATGAAATCATACCATTTGCAAAAATGTACTATAGGGTATTATGCTGAGATAAGTCAGACAGAGCAAGACAAATACCATTCTATAGGGTATTATGCTAACTGAGATAAGTCAGACAGAGCAAGACAAATACCATTTGATTGCACTTATACGTAGAATCTAAGGAATAAAATGAACAAATGAAAACAGACTCATGGATACAGAGAACAAACTGGTCATTGCCAGATGGGAGGAGGGATTGAGGGGCTGGCTGAAAAAGGTGAAGGATTTACAAGTACAAATTGGTGGTTACAAAATAGTCACAGGGATGTAAAGTACAGCATAGGGAATATAGTCAATAATATTGTAATAACTATGTATAGTTCCAGGAGGGTACTAGACTAATTGAGGGGATCACTTTGTAAATATACAAATGTTTAAGCACTATGCTGTACACCTAATACAAAATAATATTGAATGTTAACTCTAATTGAAAAATTAAAATTAAAAAAAAAAGAATTTTTCATTCTAATTACTCAGCTATACTGAGGCAGCCATCAATTGAGCCTACTTGCTTGCCAAATATTAGAATATGACCATAAATAAATAAATAATAAGTGAAATAATAAGCAAGTCAAAGACAAGAAAAGCAAAGACAAGTAATCCTTGAACCATTTTATTGAACACTAAAAAGTCATTTTAATGGCAACGTTCCTTTGCTTTAGTGGAAACAGACTAAAACCATATTCTCTCATGATTTTTCAATTAAGATACTGTTTGTTGTATACCCACAAAGTAATATTCTTATCCACCCCTTTCTATAAAGACATGATACAAGAGACTTAAAGGCCCCAATAATTATCATGCAATCTTTCAATCCTAGGTAACAGTAAAAATTTGGCCTTTAATTTTTTTTTAAACAAGGTAAACAACTCAAGGTCAGTTTGTTTATCCCAAGTGTCAATGTGATTTGTTGTGTTTGTTGTGAATATATGTTTTTGGAAGGTATGCTTTGAGCACAATATAAACATTCAACAATTGTTGACTAACAAATAATTGAAATCATCATAGTCTTTATACTTAACTTGATTTAAAAATATGGGACTTGGACGCTGGTTTAAAATGTTTTAAAACTTTTGTTTCCCTTCACCATAGTGCTTGTGCTATCAGAATGAACACGTGGCAGAAATTAGGGACCAATGCCAAACATATGGTGTCCACAACCAGTCAGCATAAACTTTGGAATGCTAATTGCAAAGAAGAGCCAAATGAAATGTTTAATAGCACACATATGGCCGGTTGAGGATTTCTTAATACTGACTTCTCTAAGGCCTGTAAATATCTTTGACATGTAGAACAAATTTTAATGTTTCAAGAAAGACCATGATTAAATACAGTCTTTTAAAAGGTTTGTATATTTTTTAAAATATGCAAGTAAAATATAATTTTCACATATTTATTCAACTTATAACATGCCTTTTCCAAAATCGTATGCATCTTAGAAGTGCCTGCTAATTACCCTATTTTTTAGCTGGAAGCTGGTCGATTTAAGAATGCAATACTTTTCCCTGAACTAAATACATAATAATTCCATGAAAACAAATGCCACAGCAGCATAAATCTAATATCTAGCTAAATGCTGCATTTGTTTTAAGCACAAGTTATGGAAAACTTTTCAGCTAGAAAGAAGCTAGAGATCACCTAGTTTAATGTTTCACTTGATAAATGAGGAAATTGTGATACACAGAAGTTATATGATTTGCTTAATGCTCACAGCTTGTATGTGGCCGAGCCCAACTAAATCAGTGTCCTTTTCATTATGTTACGCTGTCATACAAAATATATTATTATGTAAAAATAATTTTAATAGCTCTTAAGGCTTTATTGGAATGATCATTTGTTCAGAAACAAAACAAAAATAATTTTGACCTTTTCTTCAAAGGTCTTTTGGGCACCTGTTTCCAGTGTCTTCTCTCTATAGACTCCATCTTGCCCCTTTACACAAAGTTGGTCCTTCCAGTTACTATACTATCTCAACATGTAAAAACCACCTGTTGAGCCAGCACCAGTCTTAGACTTTGCTCTCCTACCTGCTCTCTCAAATCATTGTTTCTGATCTCATCACAAATCTAAGGCCTAAGTAAGTTAAGATTGGCTTACATCACTTGGTCATAAGACTATGGAGATTCAAGAATGGGGTACAGATTTCAGGTGATTATTTTTACAGACAATCGCTGTATAAGTAAATGGTTATTTTTATGTAAAGTCTAAGGCCAAACTTTTAAAGTACAATTTGTTACTCTGCAATTTACCTCATTTATGTAGCAAATTCGTAAAAATCAATCCACAAAATATTTCTTTAGAAATTTCTAATTGTTTCATCTTGATACACATTTCTGAAATACCTCACCTAAAACATAGTAAAATTTTAAAATTTTAATTGTTTTGTTTTGTTTTTGCTAAGAATACATACATTTCACAAATCTTTTGTGATAGTTATCTATTGCTGCATAACAAATTACCCCAGAACATAATGTTTTAAATGACAGTCTTTAGTAAAGCAATGACTATTCATTTGCTTATGATAATGGAAATTGACCACAGTTCAGTGAGTATGGTTCTTCTGTGCTCTATATGGTGTTGGTGGAGGGGACCTTGACTGGAGCTGAAAGTTTTCAGATGGCCTCACTTGTATATCTAGTTCCCCTGCTGGTGTGGTGAGAATGGCTGAGGCCCAGCTGGGATGGCTGGGCCTTTCTATTCCAGTGGTATTGTCTGGGCTCTTTCATATGTCTGTCCAGTACTTTGGTTTTCCTCCATATGAATAATGTGGACTTCTGTTCATGGTACCTGACTTCCAGGTGAATAAAAGCTGAAGCTGCCAAGTTCTAGGCCTACTAAGTCCTAGGCCTAGGAATGACAAAGGGTTACTTCCACTGAGTTTTATTGATCAAAGAAAGTCATAAGACCATGGAGATTCAAGGACAGGGTACAGATTTCAGGTGACTATTTTTACAGATAATCACTGTATAAATAAATGGTTTATATTTATGTAAAACAAATAAGAATGAGAGTATGACTCTATCTTTAACTACCAATTCTCTTTCACTATAACATTGGTAAAACCCTGAATCAAAAATAACAAAGATATTAATGATTGTTTTTGTTTTATCTAGGTTCTTTCTTCTTTGTTATATGATTAGGTGTAACCTTCTGCTCTACTTCTGCATTTTATGTTGGTTCACACAGATACTTGTGGAATCCTAGGATTGAGGCTAATATGTTAACAATCTTCACAGGTTAAATTGCTGAAAATTAAGTCTTTAATACACAAAATATAATTGCCTTTTTTTTAAAAAAACTATTTTTTAGAGCAGTTTTAGGTTCATAGCAAAATTGAGAAGATACGGGAAGATACTCTCTGTCTTCACACATGCATGACCTCCTCAATATCAACATTTCCCACCAGAGTGTTACACTTGTCACAACTGATAGACTTTAATTGACATGTCATAATCACCCAAATTCTATTGTTTACCTTAGGGTTTGCTCTTAGTGTTGTACATTTTACAGGTTTGGACAAATATATAATAATATATTCCTGTATTATAATATTATACAGGATATTTTCACTGCCCCCAAAATCCTTTGTGCTCCACCTATTTATCTCTCTCTCCCCGCTTTCCCACCCCTGGCAACCACTGAACTTTCTACTATCTCCATAGTTTTGCATTCTCTAGAAAATCATATAGTTGAAATCATACTATATGTAGCCTTTTCGGATGAGCTTCTTACACTGTGTAATATGCATTTAAGATCCCTCCTTGAGTTTCTTCTTTTCTCTTTTAATGGCTTAATAACTCATTTTTTTTAGTGCTGAATAATATTTCATTGTCTGTATATATCACAGTTTATTGATCCATTTACCTACTGAAGGCATCTTGGTTGCTTCCAACTTTTAGCAATTATAAATAAAACTGCTATAAACATCCATGTACAAGTATTTTTGTAGACTGAAGTTTCCAGCAACTTTGGGTAAATACCAAGAAGCATGATTGCTGGATCATATGGTAGGAGTATGTTTAGTTTTATAGAAAACTGCTAGATTTTCTTCCAAGGTGGCTGTATCATTTTGCATTTCCACCAGCAATCAATGAGTGTTTTTTATTCTCCACATTCTCATCAGCATTTGGTATTGTCAGTGTTCCAGATTTTAGCCATTCTAATAATGTGTGCTGTGGTATCTCATTGCTGTTTTAATTTGCTTTTCCCTGATGACATATGATATGAAGCATATTTCATATGCTTATTTGCCATTTGTATATTTTCTCTGATGAGATATATGATAAGGTATTTGGCCCATTTTTTAAATTGAATTGTTTGTTTTCTTATCATTGAGATTTAAGAGGTTTTTTTTAAAACCTCTTAAGGTTTTTTGTATATTCTGAATGACAATCTATTATCAGATTTGTCTCTTGCAAATATTTTTCCCAGTCTGTGGCTTGAATTCTCATTCTATTGACATTGAATTTTGCAGAAAGGAAGTTATTAATTTTAATGAAGTCTAGCTTATCAGTTATTTCTTTCAAAAGTATTGCCTTCGGTGTTGTACCTAAATAGTCACCACCAGATACAAGTTCATCTAAGTTTTCTACCTTCTAGAAATTTTTATAGTTGTGTTTTACATGTTGGCTTGTGAACCATTTTGAGTTATTTTTTGTGAAGGCTGTAATATCTGTTTAGATTTATATTTTTTTGCATGTGGATGTATAGCTGTTCCAGCACTATTTGTTGAAAAGACTTTGCTTCATTGTATTGTCTTTGCTCCTTTGTCAAAGATTAGTTGACTTTACTCATGGAGGACTATTTCTGGGCTCTCTGTTCTATTGATCTACTTGTCTATTTTTCACCAATACCACACTGTCTCAATTACTGTAGCTTCTTAGTAAGTCTTAAAGTTGGGTACTGTCAGTTAGTTGTCCGATTTTATCCTTCTTCAATATTGGGTTGAGTATTCAAGGTCTTTTGCCTCTCCATATAAACTTTAGAATGAATGTGTAAATATCTACAAAATAATATGCTGGGAGTTTAATAAATTGCATTGACTCTATAGATTAGGTTGGAACAATGGCCGTCTTGACAATATTGACTCTTCTTATCCATAAACACAGAATATCTCTTCATTTATTTAGTTATTCTTCATTTTGTTCATTAAACTTTTGTAATTTTCTTCATAGTTTGTTAGATTTATATTTAAGTATTTTACTTTTGGGGGTGCTAATGTAAATGGTATTGTGTTTTTAATTTCAAATTCCCATCGTTTATTATTGGTATCAAAAAAAAAAGCAATTGACTTTCATATTTTAACCTGGTATTCTGTAACCTTATATTCTTTATTAGTTTCAAGAGTTTTGGGTTGATTTTTTTTTTCTTCAGATTTTCTACACAGACTATTATGTCATCTGTAAACAAAGACGGTTTTATTTCTTCATTCCCAATCTGTATACATTATGTTTCCTTTTCTAGCCTTATTGCATTAGCAAGAATTTCAAGTATGAGTTGAGAAGGAGGGGTGAGAGAGAACATCTTTGTCTTGTACTTGATGTTAGTGGAAAAGTTCTACTTTCTCACTGTTAAGAATGATATCAGCCGTAGTTTTTATTTGTTTTTGTTTGTTTGTTTGTTTGTTTGTTTTTTATCAAGTTGAGAAAGTTTCTAACTACACCTAGTTTTCTGAGAATTTTTATCATAAATAGGTGTTGGTATATCTTCTTTTTTAACCACATTCACTCTCCCTAATTTTTAATTAATGTTTCTCTCCCCAATTTTTATGGCACTAGTCCACTGTATATAAGAAATCGAGAATATTTTACCTTCCTCCAATCCAAAATTGCTCTATCACTTTTATCTGCAAAATGATAAAAATATGGACTGTGAAATATCTATAAATAATGGTTTACCTGAAAATAAAAGGTTTAATATACTTGTGTGACTTTGAGGGGGAAAATATGGAGAGAGGTATTGATTTTAATCTGGAAGGCTATGCCTTATCTTCAAATTTTATTTACTCTATGATTATTTTCTCACTTCCTTTATTAACCTCCCTTTATGTATTTTTCTACTGTTCACACAATCCCCAAGGTGTAAGCATCTTTTCTTTTTGAGAATTTGATCTTCGGTTGTTTCATACTTACTATGTGTATGAATCTCTTTAATTTATATACCAAGTAAATTTAATATTATTCCAAATATTCAATTTCTATATCAAATAATGACTTAACTATTCATGCTAATGATAGATTAGGGATATCTTCTTTGAAGAAAGAGATAAGAAAGGACATTCCAGACTGAGGAAACAATGTGAATGTATGTATGTGTCAGGAAATTGTAGAGAATGTTCAGGAAATGATGAGTTATTCTGCATGACAAAAACAGGCCTAAAAGTACATCTTAAAGATCTAATCTAATTTATAGCATGTTTGCTTAGGCTGAGTAGTGCTTTTATAATGTTTAAATTATTAGTAAATATTTAATATCTGGGAATTTCACATTACATTTAAGATTCCCAGTTTGTCTTAAAACACTGAAATAGAAACTCAGCTTGTTTTCAGCATGGCAATATAAATTCATCAGGCTAGGATGAGTTCTGTAATAAATAGCTATAAATTTTTAGTAACTTAACACAATAAATATTTATTTTTTTCCCAAAGCAATGGTTCAACAAAGGTGTTTATGATCTGGCACCTTTTCTGGATAACCCTCTGCCAAGTGATATATATCAAAGGCACAAGCTCATTTTATTTTATGATTGCATCCTCTAGGTCTTTGACGTTCTTTCTATTCATCAGAGGAAAGAAGAGAATAGAGAACTATACATGGGTGGGTTTTATGGTCCAGGCCTAGATATGATGTCAGTCTTACTTATGTTTCATGATCTAGAAGTCGAACACATGCCTTACCTAATGGCAATGAAGCCTGTCAAATAAATAGCTGGGTGCTCAGGAAGAAAAGAAAACGGTTTATGAACAATTGGCCAATTTCTACTACATGACAACTGGTTGGAGGTGAATAGTCTCCACTTCCTTTATCATTTGTCCATTCTTTTACCATAGTCTGCACCCAGACTGCTGAACTCATCTGGGTTGCCTTTCTGACCTCTTTGGGCATTTGAATGTGTAAACTTCAGAATAGAAAATGGAAAAGTACATGTCTGAAAGTAGTGAAAAGAGCTCTTCTGGAAAGGTAAATGAGTTAGTAGACCTCATATTGGAATTTTTCTTTAAGTGAGGGCACAATTATCTTTTTAGGTTGATGGGCCATATAAAGATGTACCAAGAGAAACAATTATATGATCTTTCAGTCAATCACTGAATATTTAATAATTCGGTATTGCTTTTGCTGTACTTCTCCATGAAATACAATATTTGTGGCATTTTTATGGTGCCAATATTTGTCTCATAGTCAGAGAACTCTGATTTATGGGCTGTGATTTTGGATGATGGAGAAATATTTAATACATAACTTAGTTGTTTGATATTTTTCTCTTTAAACCTGTCAATTCCTTGATTGCTCAGATTAAGTTTATAAATGTCAGGATAAAGCTAGCATTTTTTGAAAAGCCTTGTGTTTGCAGGCATAATTTTTTAAAAGGTGTATCTCTTAAGCCTGAGAACATCTTAGGAATTTCTATTGTGATCTTCCTTTATGCACTAGCTAAAGGGAAGAAAATAATGGTAAATATTTACATAAATGTCAGTAATAGAAAGGAAGCTGGACACCATTGAATCTAACCTCGCTGTATAATGAAGTCACTAAAGTTACAGGAGGTAAACTGCTTTGTCCAAGTACTCAGAACCATTTAAATTTGGGGGAACTTCTAGGTAGTCTTACAGCATAATCTTTTATTGATCTCCAAACCATCATTAAATTCTACCAACACCTTTGAGTTGATGGTTTAGGGGATATTCTGGGTAGTGTCAGCAAAGAAAGGAGAGGCTTCAGGTGGATCACAGACAGACATAGACTTGGAAGTGTAGCATGGAACTGGATTAGAGTGAGTATTATATAATACCATTTTCGAAATACACTAGAGGTAGATGATCCCTAAAGAGATTTGGTAAGCTATCAAAGCCTCCAAATATACATAAAGTAAATGATACTGTCTCCTACTATTGTGGTATCCAGCCAGTATTGTCCTCACAGTTTGGTCCAAGCTCACCCACACTCTGCTACCACCCTGATCCAAGGCAGAAAGAATATGGGTAGGCACACTTTCTTTGCTGGATCAGAAACAAGTTTCCCTTGTGCTACTTTTGCTGGATTCTCATGTCCTATTGTCCAGTTTTGTCAGTCTATTATCCAGATTCTTTATTGCTTTCATCATTTTTGTTTCCACACTTTCCTTCTCTAGGATATCAATTCTGTCTTCTATACCTCTTAATTCTCCATATTACATAGCCCAACTCCCAGCTCTAGATACTCTTTGTCTCACCTATTCTGACCATCCTAATCCTCCAATGATAGATTTATTTGCTCTTTATTTATTTCCAAACTGTACTAAACAGCCTAAGCTTGCACCATAAATTTAAGATCAAAATTATCTGGCCATTAAATATGTGATTTACAGTAGCTTTGTGTGTGTGAATAAAGTTACCTGGTTCTAGAAAAAAGTATTGTCAATTCCTGCTTCATATCTTTATTTTTGTTATTATAACAGAGATGTATAAAAACATTGATTTTAGGGAAGCTAACCCTTCCTAACTATGTATTTGATTGGAGTTCATAAACTAGTGAAAAGCTTTTTTGCTCTAAATTAATTTTATTAACAAGAGTCATTGATATTGGACTAGGGACTGGGAAGGGCAAACATAGTAGTACAATGAGAGGTTTAGTATTGATTAAATTGTCTCTGGGTTCCATTTAATTTCCAAAGATATTTCAGAGCCTAGTTCTCAGAATTCAACTTCATCTATTCTTAAAGTCTTAACAAATTCATTCTGACAAAAACAGAAATACATGTAGGTATACATCAGAAAAATTAGATAAGGTATTAAAGTTTTAGAAATCTAAAATTGACTTTAAAAAATGTCGGAAATCTAATAAGCTTTGGAAAAACAAATGTGCTTTAAAAATATGTAAAGTTGTCCTCTAAAAAATAAATTTTTACTAAGATTCTTCATGAATAATATTCTGGATCTTGGTATATCACAAAATCTCTTTTAATCTCTAAATTTGGTCTCTCTAATCTTAACTTATAAGTTCATTGTTATCTTAAAGTCTCTAATAATTTCATTTTCATATGTCTTATGATTATTTAAAATTGCATACTAGATGTTTTATATAAAAGTAAAATAGAAAATAGAAGAGGGAACACTTCCCAACTCACTTTATGAGGCGGATATATTACTCTGACATCAAAACCAAAGACGTCACATAAAAAGAAAACTCAGACCAATATCTCTTATTAATACTGACGGAAAAAAAATCCTCGACAAAATAGTATAAAGCTGAATCAACCAACATATAAAAGAATTATACTTCATGACCAAGTAGGATTCACCCCAGAATGCAAGATTAGTGTAAATCAATTAATATAATACATAATATCTATAGAATAAAAAATTAAAAATACATGATCACCTCAATAGACACAGAAAAAGCACTTGATAAAATGCAATATTTTTTTTTAGGTAAAACCACTCAACAACTTAGGAATAGAACAGAACTTAATCTGATAAAGAGCATCTATAAAAAAACCACAACTAACATCACACCTAATGGTGAAAGACTAAATGCTTTCACCCTATAATCAGGAACAAGAAAAAGATTTCCATTCTTACCACTTCTATTTAACATTGTACTGGGAATTTTAATCAGAGAAATTAGGCAAGAGAGAGAAATAAATAGCATTAGATTGGAAAGAAGTAAAACTATCTCTATTTGCAAATGACATAATCTTATATATAAAATAATCTAAGGAATCAACTAAAAAACTATTAGAACAAATAAACCAGTCAGCAAGGTTAGAGGATACAAAATAAAGATACAACATTTCATTTTATTTCTATACATGTGTAATGCATAATCTGGAAATAAAATTATTAAAATAATTGATTTACAATATCACCAAAAATAATAAAACATTTAGGAATAAATTTTTTAAAGAAATGCAAAACCCACACTCTCAATATTACAAAATATTGTTGAAAAAAGTTAAAGAACACTTAAGTTACTGAGAAAACATTCCATATTGATGGATTGAAAGACATATCTTGTTAGGATGGCAATACTCCCTAAACTGATCTACAGATTCAATACAATACCTATGAGAATCCCAGATTATTTCTTTGTGGAAGTTGACAAACTGATTCTAAAATTCACAGAGAATAGCAAAAGTCCCAGAATACTTAAATCTATCTTGAAAAAGAAAAACAAAGTTAGAAAGCTGATTTCAAAACATTCTGCAAAGCAATACTAACCAAGATGGTGGTACTAGCCCAGGATAGACATAGATCAATGGAATAGAATTGAGAGTCCAGAAATAAACCCATACATCCATGGTCAACTAATCTTGGCAAGATTGCCAAGACCAACTAATGGGGAAAGAAATAGTCAATGATCAGTGCTAAGACAACTAGATATCCATAGTCAAAAGAATGAAGCTTGACACTTACCTTATACCATATAAAAATTAATTCAAAATCAGTCACAGGATGAAAGGCATATAAGAGGTAAAATTATTTAACTCTTAGATGAGAACAAAGAGAGAAATCTTCAAATCTTAGATTTTGGCAAAGATCACTTTTAAAACCACCAAAAAATGTGAGCATTAACTGAACCTCATCAAAATTAATAACTTTTGTGCTTCAAAGGACATTATCCAGAAAGTAAAAAGACAATTCACAGAATGAGAGAAAATATCTGCAACATTATTTTGTTATTTATTTATAAAAAAGAATGAAGTACTGATGCATGCTACAACTAGGATGAATGTTGGTAACATTATTCTAAGTGAAAGAACCCAGTTACAAAGGACATACTATATGATTCCATTCATATGAAATGTCTATAACAGAGAAATCTGTAGAGACAGATAGATTAGGGGTTGCCTTGATCTGTGAGGGAGTGTGGGGTACAGAAGTGATAGCCGTAGTACCAGATTTCTTTTTATCACGATAAAAATCAAATATTGACTGTGGTGATGGTTGCACACATCTGTGATTATACCAAAGCCATTGAACTGTATATTTTAAATGGGTGATTTGCACAGTATATAAATTAAATATCAATAAATCTCTTAAAAATGCAGTAGAGACTATGAAAAATATATCTTTATGAAGGAACATACTGGCTTTTTTGCCAGACCTCAAGAGTGAAAGCTGAGTCAATATGCTCTTAGTTGTGGTAGGTTTAGGTTTGTTGGAACTTTAGCCTTATTCAGCTCACTACTGGATCCAAATGTTATGATGGCAGAATTGGAACTGAACTTCACAGGGTGTTTAATCTAGGCACGAATGATTTTCCTAAACTATTCTTGTTTCTCATGACTGAGCACTTCTTTTCTAAACTATGAGAGAGCTCTCTATACTTTATACCCTGCAACCAATTTTTTCTGATGTTGAGGAATTCTCTTTGCTCTACAGTCTGGCCTCTGGTTTTCAGAAATCTTTTTTTATTTCCTGCCATGCTTTTGGCCTTTGGAAATCAGCTGAGAGCACTTTATACTGTGTGCAGGCAGAAACTGTTCTGGAGAAGTTTTGCTCAATTCTCCCACACCGTCCCAAGCCACATGAGTTACGCTTAGAATGCTAGGATGGGGTGGCGGGGAAGAGGGTGGTTCTCTCAGCTCTCCTACCTCTCCTCCAATGTTCCATAGCTGAAAGATTGTCATCTCTGGGAATTTCTCCCAACTTTCTTTCTCCACCCCTATTTTCAGTACTCAGTAAAGGTCAAAGGGAAAAGAATTGGCAGTAGTGTAGTTTTGTTCCATGTCTCAAACTCTGGTGAAATTTAACCCGTAATGCCAGCCCATATACAGCCATTAGAAGTGTCAAGTGAAGCTGGTTTCCCTTGTTCCCATCTATTGAGAATTCTTCCTTCTCCCTGCATGTCAGTTATAAGAGATCTCTTCTCTCTTCTTTCTTATGAAGGCCTTGTCACTTTCTGGATTTTAGTTGATTTAAGTTGCTTTATATTTTCTGCTTCTTGATGGATTTTTTAAAATCTATGATTATGTAGCTTTTCCAACCTTTGATTGAAAGGGTGAGAATGACAGTTTTGTAACTTCCAGCCTTTTAACTGGAAGTAAGACTTCTACTAAAAGTTGAGAGGAGGAAAGTAAATTACAGAAAGGTTTCTGAGTATGTGTGAAGCATTCTCAAAGCTGAGTTTCTATAAATAGGCCCTAAATTCTCCCTAACAAACAAGCAATAAAGTATGTAGGCCTCAGATTTTCTCATCTTAAGTACCTCTGTTTCCCCCAAAAGATTCTCATAATTCAAGCATAATCTCTACCTTAATATATCAAGAAAGTTATAAATAGCAATGTGGCCACAGCCAAAGAAGGCCCTCATAATCACATGAGTGAACTGACTCAGTCTTCCGAAGCATTTTTTGCATCTGTACAGAGTATACCTCTGCTGAAAAGTCCATAAATATCAGGTGTCCCTCTATGCACAACCAAAGATTAAACAAGAAGCTGAGATACCCACTTGTCTCCTTAATATGGTATATATACCAAGTATACATTGCTCAAATTCATTCTTGGATCATTATTAAACCAAAGCGAAAATAACCATAAACAGTGTAAAAGGAACTAATGTTTATTAAAATTCAGTGGTTAATAATAACAATAATAGTAGTAATAGCAATACATGTATATAGTACTTAGTATGTTCTTTACAGTTAAGCCTTACCAAAATAAAGCAAAAAGCTACGAGTTAGGTACAATTATTATTTCTATTTTATAGATGAGCAAATTGAGGCAAAAAGTGGTCAAGAAATTTGCTCAAGCCACAGATAATGGTATGTTGTATATAGAGCTCAGAGAGGAGAAAATTGAACTACATTACTATTTACTTGAAATGTAGTCATTAATTATACTAGTTATGATATTATTGTCATGTTGAACATCAAGGATGGCAATTCTAACAATCTTCTGAGTAGAATCATTTTTTAAAACTGTTGACTTATTTTATGAAAGTCATTTATTTCTGTCTTCCTCCTTTACATCAACTTTAGTTATATTCTAAAGTGAAAGAAAAGACATTGTTTGTGGAATACAGACAATCACAGGAATTTAGGGGGAAAAATGTGCAAATCTCTAAGTTTATAATTATCGTTTTCAAAGAGAAACACAATATTGCTTTTATTTTTTTACAACTGCCCCTTTCAAATAATAAAAGAACAGTGCTGCAAACTAAATGAATCTTTTCCATTACTGTATTATGTCCATAAATTATATGTTCAGAGACCCTTTAATGATGCATAATACTCTATCAATTTGCATTCTACTCACCAAGGAAAAATACTCTCAAAAATCAAGATTTACCCTAAAGATATATTGGAACTGCCAGAATGCTCCCATCTTCAATCACTTTGTTGAAAAATATGAATTCGTTTTGGTAGATACCAGACATAGGTATAGTGAAAGCGAGGATGAAAGAAAGCCTTTGAAGAGAAAAGCATTGAGAGATATCTTTAGGCGATGCTTCAAAAGCAAACAGATTTATATTTCACATGAAAAATGTTTAAAATAAAAAGGCTGTGATAAGATAAAGCAAGATAAGATTTTTTAAAAACTATGATCATATGTGTCCATTCCTCTCATTGCAAAGCATTTACCACATATTTTAATATCAATCAAGCCTATTTGGAAAAGAATAAATTTGATTCCATATTGCAAAATCAGCTTATTTGAAGGCAAACACTGGGTCAAACATATAACAAAAAACAAAAACAAAAAAAAAGCCCTTCCATGCTACAGTGAATTTTATTTTTATCAAAAATATCTGGCACAATATGACACAATATGACACAATGAACCATTAATATAATTGGATATAAGGCATCAGTCTAAGAAATTGTAGGAGGTTCGTTTTTCTAAAATTTCAAATACAGGTTTATATTTCTATATTAAATTTTATGAAAGCTAACTCTGTACATAGTATAATATCTAAAATCCTTACTTTCTGCATGTATTCATTGTGTAAATCTGAGTAATAAAGACTTCTACAGTAATTACAAATACAAATATATTTTTATGTTCTAGAGCTCACAATAATTAGTCTATCAACAGTAACAGATTTAATCAGCAATTAGAGTAGGGGAAGGGTAAAATGAGTTCTAAATTATATTTGAGGTACCATAAGAGCAAAAAAATGACTTAAAACTAATAATTTAAAATCCTTTATCATCTTCAAATGAATACTATGCCTGGTTTTTAAGTCCCTAGTTCTATCCTCCCTTCTTTAATCAATTTTATACCTGGCTCCATAATAACTTTTAAGAATGTATATACCCAGTAACTTATTATGCATCATATCAAAATCACTCAAACTTAGGTAATTTCCTACTAACTCTATTATCTTCTTATGTTTTGCTACCTTTTTTTATTTTTTTGGTCAACTCATTTCAATAGTAGCATTTTTCATATCACATCGAAATGGCAAAGAAATACTTGCATCCAGGCTCCATTCAAGCTGTCCCATGGATTAGTTTGTACTCTTTAGTTTCCACATCAAAATGGAGTGCTTGAGACTAGAAAGAAATTTTCATGTTAATTTGCATTCATGCTGAGTAAAATCATAACCTAATAATAATTTTCATTTTTTAAATTTAAAAATCGAATCCACAAAAAAAATTTCTTTTAAAGTATATACAATCCTGAATTGGGCAAAATCTCTTATGAAGCTTTCAATTACATAAAGGAATACCATACGGGGGAAAAATCAGTTGTTTAATCATTCATTAGACTAGCATAAATTCATGAAGCATATCATCTTGTGGAATACTCTTCAAGCCAGTTTTCTCACTGACTTAATTAAATGAGTCTCCACTTGTTTTCTCTGCCATTAAAAATATATATATAATAACACATATATAATTTATATTAGTCTGTTTCTAGGATTTAAAAAATTATATTCTCAGCGCATCTGGCCTCAAGATGAGTATCACCACGTGTAATTTTCAGAGGTAAAATAATAGAATTCATCTTGGAAAAAGGAACTACCCCTAAATAAAGGCAGCTGGTTTCCAGAATGTTATATTCCTAGAAGTGACTGTGTTAGCTGGACGGGGATTTAAGCATGGGTAAACTGATGAATTTTCACACGTAAGCTTTTCAATGCAAGGGAAGATATTTTTTAAATATTAATGTTCTTTTCTCTTCTGTATTTTTGTGTACCTGATCTTAACCCTTGAAATATTTAAAATTTTAGAGCAAAAATATAAAATGGTGTTAATACATTACATCTTACATTCAAAGTGGAAATTTTGCAAAAAAGCATTGTTGACAGAGAAAGGATTTTCTAAATTCCTTATCCATCTATACCTCCCCCACCTCATACCTCCCTTTAGAATATCAAGATTAAAACTTGGTTGATTAAATCATAGAATTGTACATAAAGAAGTTTTTGACAAGAAAAGAAGTGGGGAAAATCTATTTCCTACCTGCCCTAAGGAATTGTGGGGAAAGAAAGAGGACAGAAAAAAAAAAAACCTCCCTTTAGAATATCAAGATTAAAACTTGGTTGATTAAATCATAGAATTGTACATAAAAAAGTTTTGACAAGAAAAGAAGTGGGGAAAATCTATTTCCTACCTGCCCTAAGGAATTGTGGGGAAAGAAAGAGGACAGAAAAAAAAAAAGCACATCTTAAGGTCACATCTTGCCTCTCCTCTCAACTTGACACAAGAATTGATGGGTGTTTAGAATATCAAGATAAATTAGAAGAAATTAAGGATAGAATGCTTTTGCTATGTTCTGTGTAAAGGACTCTGGAGTAAAATTGTCCCCTGTGCAGCTGATGCCAGGTCTAAATAAAATTGGTGGTGATTTGTGTGGTTGAACAGAAAAGTTTCTATTTCACTTTCCTGAATGGAGTGAATGGGAGCAAGAAGCAGATGACCTTCTGGAAGGTCAGATTGCCAGAGGAGGCCTCCAACAAAGAGGGGGATAGAGGTCATGAGGAGGATCACCTAAACCAAAGTCAAATGGGTGCCAGACCCAGGCGTAACCAATTCTGCAGTAAAACTAAACCAGCCATGGAGAACTTCATCTCTCTGGCTAAGACAAGAAAGACCAAGACCCAATTCACATCAGACGTTGCTTTGGCTAGGTAAATATTAGGCAGGTCAGTGCCATTTAGAAACCAGAAGATTCAGAGGACTTAAAGCAGATCTGAAGATCTTCCCCCAATGCATCCAAAAGTTTCCATAAATCTCCTGCTCCAATACCAAAATTCTGTCTTAAAGAAGAGCAGAGTTGGGGTTGGAAGTGTAAAGGTAACTTTTTAAGCAATTGATGTGTTTGAGTTTGCTAATTGAACTAAAAATTAGATGGTCAATTTTATTCACCTCTAGTCCACCAACTAGTGTGTAGACACATGAGAAAGGCCATATCTATTATAGGCCAAATAAAGATACATATATATCTGAGTAATATTGTGTGTAAATTATGCAATCTGTATATTAATTTGGAGCTATGGGTTATATGTCTTTAAATTTTAATCTACTCCTATATTACATTTGTTAGTCTTTTGTCCTTATGTGAAAATTTAATAACAACAACAATAATAATAATAACAAATAGCTAGCATTACTATGTGCTAGGTTTGATCCCAAATTATTTACATGGAATATTTATTTTTCACAAAAGTCTTGGAGGGACTCTTATTATTCTCATTTTTTCCAAATGAAAAAAACAAATAGAAAATGATTAAATCATTTGCCAAAGTTGTAGAGCCAGGATTCCAATAGAGTCATTTTGACTACAAAGCTTGATTTTTAAGTCGCTGTTTATGAGACTGATTTCATTACACTGTTCACTTTGATCTGAAATTGTGTCAAGCAGGTTGCTTGGCACCGAGGAGAATAAAAATGTCTGGATTAATAAAAGAATTTTTACTGAGTCGATCACGTCTACGTTTTAACATGGCAAATTCATTTTGGGTCGTTTCTACATAAACTTAAAGAAATATTGCGCTTGCTTATACTATGTGAGTTAAAAAAATCCCCTGGATATCAGTGCCTCTGTTGGCCTACTTGTACATTCAATTCATGAAGTGGAGATTCTTTAACTTAATAATTAACCTCAGGTAGTCTGTCTTATTATTACTTCCCTTATTCTATGTACTATTTCTGCATTTTTCTTCTTTTTTCCAGTCCTTTGACTCATTCATTTTGATCTCTATTGTCTCCATGTTTACCTTATTCTTTACACTCACATTCTTTAAGCATTATTATTTGGAGGGAGGTATATTTTTTGTTGTCGTTAACTCTGTCCTCCTCTATCAATGCGATCAGCACAACTATAGCAGAAAGAATACTAAAATAAGAGGCAGAGATTTGAAGTCATTTGATGTTGACCATGTCATTTAATGTTTCTAGATTTCAGTTTCCTCACCTTTGAAAGGGATTAAACTAGAAAGTCCCTAAAATTTGCTCTAGTTTACTGATTCTTGATTAGACTTCTTGAGTTTGTGTTATATATATATATATATATATAAAACATGATTACTTTAGGTGTCTACACAATGCCAAACATTAAATCTATTTAATAAAACTATTTAGCCAGTCATCCAGATGCTGTCTCTGACACCAAATATCTAGGAGAACTGAGTTTTGTATTTATTTGTCCTGACACATAAGCACCACTGCATAGGCCCAGGCAATCAATGTATCAGCCTAACTGATAGTTTGTATCTACTTTCCAATAAGTATTTATATATGTAAATCAGGTTCTTCTGTCTAATATCTGTGTTTGAATTCAACTATTTATAATTTCTTAAGAGCCAGTTGAAATTTGAATAAAATACCAGAATCTTATTGAACCTGATTTCAAGAAACAAAAGATTATTCTCACTAACTGATCCTATGAATATCCTAGCTAACTTTGAGGATGAGACAACCAATTTGGTTTCCTATAGAAGTTTTGATTTTGGTTTTGGAGTGCTTGGAAGAATTAAATTCAATGTTAACAATAATTCTATCTGGTATTTAACAATTCATAGGGCCTATCTTCCTCATACTTACATATCTACCTTATTCCTTAGAGCCACTGCTTGTTCATTCCTCTTGATCATTTCTTAATGATGATAAAGCACATTTGTTCACCATCCTTCCTATAAAAATGACTAACGTATTTGAAGATACTCTCCTTCAGGATATCGTCTTCTAGAAGCATTGTATAGAGGATCTGTCTTAGTTTTCAACTTAAACCTTACTTTGCCATTGTCAAAGTGTGGAGTATGTTTGGCTGGATGCACAGGATAAAATAAATAATTATGATTACGTGGTCACCTTGCTTTACGGTTATTGTAGGAAGCTTGGATACAAGTAATTAGACTGGAGATAGTTTGGAAGTGGGGAGAAATTTTAGTTACAGTGGGTTGTGGTAATAAAAACTTCTATTTATTGATTATCTTCTTATACTACAGACATTTAAAAAACGATAACATCTTCATTTCAAAAATTAGGACATAGTGTTTTAAAAAGGCTAGAAGAGCTGTAGAGCCATATAAGAAAGTGCACCAGAATTTGAATTCTGGTTCCAAAATCCATGCATTTCAATACACAATGTTATCACTATACCAAAAAGTTTAAAGGAACCATTATCTCACATAAAACTCACAGATTTATTTGAAAGATTTTGTAAAGTTTTAAAAGATTATTTTAACATTGGGATATTTCATATAAATCCAGATTTCTGACTTCTGTTAAAAAAGCAAAAGGTATAACAACATCCTCTCTACATTTGAGTTAAAAATAAATATTGTCTGCCTCCCTCTAAAATAGGCATATACTATCCAATTTGCCTGAGTTCCCACCATCCCCTGTTACCTCCTTATCAAAGAGTGTGAATGTCTATTGTTATATAAAAATATTAAATATTATGCCATTAGATTACTAGAATAATTGTCTAATTAAGGGACTTAAATTTATTATGTTAATAATTCATATGCATGTGAAAGCCACTAGATACTGAAACATGTATACCAGAGGAAAACAGAGTTGAAAAATAGACACATTTTAATGAAATTTTCACTTAACAACCATTAACTTAATGAATGTGGTAAGAATTCCCCTTCAATTCTAAGACTTACCTATAATTTTAATCTGCTGGATATATATAACTTCCCAAATTCAGGTTCACATGAAAGGTAGGAAATATGTATCAAGGACATTGCATGATTTGCACACACAAAAAAGTGTGACACATAGGCAGTGTTGGTTTGCCATAATATGCAGATGGAATGCATGATGCTATCTAATTTATGAAAATCTTTCCACATCATAATGTGATCACAGAGCCAACATGCTCTTGCTCCTCTATAATGCTATGACATGTCTACATCTGTCATCCAGCTGTGTAATCCAGATTTGCTAAAAATTTGCTATTTTCAAAGAAAGAAGTCTTAACATTAATTTTTGAGGGATAAATGTGTTGAGCCAGACAAATTCTATGTTGGATGCCAAGTCTTCTTTCAACCCATTATGATTTTGTCATGAATCCAGAAGATTCAATGGCATCATAAATTAAGAGATATTGTTTTACGTAGTTTTCCCCTAATAGGCCTTGTAAAAACATAACTTAGTTTCATAAACACTTGGCAGAAGGGTCTAGTTGCAGGAGGTAGTAGCATCATACAACTTTGAATTTGCATAGCAAGAAGTAAAGTTGTTGGCTGGAGGACCCACAAAAAACAAAAGAAACAAATGGTATTTAACAATTTATATATTTGTTTGTTTGTTTGTTTGTTTGTTTAACAAATTTTAAACAAGCTATGTTCTGGACACTGGGCCAGGCATGATAGATACCATGTAAAAGAAAACCAGACATGGTCTTTGCTTTCATGCAGCATGCACTCTAGTAGGAGGGAAAGGCATTAATTATAGAATCATGTAAAAATTTTCTCTGGCAGATGCTATGAAGAAAATTTGATCTGGGGAGAAGTAGCCTCCTTGAGGAAATGAAGTTTTACACTGAAATCTGAAGGGCAAGTAGGTGTTAACCATGTGAGAAAAACTGAACATGTTAGGCAGAGAAAATGAAGGACCTGTAATGGGATGCAGCATAGTGAGTGCAAAAGAACCGAAAATTTTTTATTATGGCTGGGCAGAGAGCAGGACTGAGGCTGGGGACATGGAGAGGAGCCAGACGATGCAGGGCTTTGTTTACCAGGTTAAGCAGTTAGTCTGAATTAAAAGTGAAACTATTGAAGAGTTTAAATGGAAAATAGGTTGTTTTATTTTATGAAAGAAATCACTCTGACTGTCATAAGAAGTGATTTGAAGGTAGTCAGGCTAGACGTAGGTAGCAGAAAGAAAAGCAAGAGAATCAGAGCAAGATGAGAGCTCATGTTGTTTTGTAACCTAATCTCAGAAATAATATTCCATTACTTTTGCTATATTCTATTCATTAGTCGGTAGGTCCAGTCCACATACAAGCGCATAAATATCAGCAGACAGATTTCCTTGAGAGCCATCTCAGATGCCACCTAGCACACTGGGTAAGTGACAATAGTAGCCTGGATTAAGAAGGGATGGAGAAAAGTGTGTGTATTCAAGAGGTATTAATTTAGAGAAAAATATCAAGTTAATGTGGTGATAATGTTATGGGATGAATTGTACCCCACTTAAAATTCATATGTTAAAGCCCTAAACCCCAAGTACTTCAGAATGTGATTACATTTGGAGGTAATGATTAAAGAAGTGATTAATTTAAAATGAGTGTATTAGGGTGCCCCCTAATCCATTCTGACTGGTGCCCTTATAAGAAGAGGAAATTTGAACACATAGACACCAAGGATGCACACATACAGAGGAAAGACCATGTGAGGATACAATGAAATGGCAGTAACGTACAAGCCAAGGTAAGTTGCCTCAGAAGAAACAAAACCTACAGACACCTCTATCTTGGACTTTTAGCCTCTAGAACTGTGAGAAAATGTGTTAAGACATCCAGTCTGTGGTATTTTATTATGGCAGTGATAGGATACAATTTTCAGCTCTGGGGGATAAGAAAAGTGAAAATGTCAACCATTTTTGCTGAGCTGTTTGACTGAATGAATAATGATGCCTTTAGTAGGAAATATTAAAAGAGGATCGAGTTTGGGCAGATTATTTTTCTTTCATTAGGCAAATGTTTAGTGCTCAACTAATACATGCCAGCCACTGTTCTCCATACCAGGGATAAAACAAAGACAAAGCAGGCAGTTCATGCCTTCATGGAACTTTCATTTCATGCAATGCATGGGTCTCCAGTCCAAGAGAGCTGAGGTGGACATTAACATATATGAATTATCTGATTAAGGGAATAATTAAAGCCATAGGTGAGCATGAGATACATAGGTAGAGAGTAGAAAGTAAAACAACAACAAAACCTGAGAGCATAGGACCGAGTCTTAATGTACTCCAACAATGAAGGCTGGGTATAGGGGAATGAATCTACACAAGAGGTAGAGGGAAAAGAAGAGGAGTAAGAAAAAATTGTTTCATATAAGCCAATTGTTTCAAAGAAGAGGGAGTGGTCAACATAGTGGAACACTGGTGAGAGCTCAAATGAAATATAAAAAATGTGTGTTGGACTTAGTGCCACAGAGGTCATTTGTAAGCTTGGTGAAAGCTAGATGGGTGAAAAACTAAGACTGAAGAGGAGGCTGAGTAGAGAGTGAGAGGTGAAGATGTATACATAGGAAGAACAGTCACTTCTTCCAAGAAATGTATGTGAGGATGAGTCTATATAAGAAGGAGCTAAATCAATGAGAAAAGGATGAATCTATACACAAAAAATAAAGGTTAACAAATCATGTAAGGTAGCTAGGAAGAAATGCATAAGACACACAACAAAGCATAGGTGATGGAAAGGAATAACCCCAGATAAGAAAAGAGGAGATTCTCCATTACGAGATGTAGGCAACTTGTAGATTTTGTATGGGGTAGAGGCAGTATGTGTAGTGGTTAAAGGCATAGACTCAAATTAGAATCCTGATTATCTGAGTGAGAATCTAACTCTGCCATTTGCTAATTGTGTGTTGATGGGCAAATTAAATTCCCAGTGTTTTAGTTTTCTAATCTATAAAATGTTGATAAAAATAATATCTGTTTCCTAGAGTTGTTATAATCATTAAATTAGTTAAGATATATATAAAGTTTTAAAGATTAGTGTCTAGCATATAGTAAGTATTATGCATGTATTCATTGATATTATTATGTCTCTAAACTAGAAGTAAGATAATTTCCTGAGGGTAAAAGCGAAAGAAGAAGGTTGGAGGTTTAGGAACAGTAGAAAGTGTTGGAGATAGGCACTGGTGAGTGTGGGAAAGTAGTCTAGAGATGTAGTAGGATGGTCTGGCTATGTCAAGAGTTCTTTTAAGGTCAAGACTGTGAGTTTGAAGTAGACCTAGACTGCCTTATCACGTAACCTTTTTAGCAGATTTTAGCTATTTAGGAGCAGCAGCAGCAGAGAAAGTAGGTATTTGGATACAGCCACTCTAGATTTTGCCTAACAGACTGGTAAGACAAAAGGACAATAGCAGCCTTTTGTCTTACCAGTCTGTTAGGCAGAGCAGGTCACTAGGAACCACAATCACTCAGTAGGAGTGATTGTGGTTCCTAGTGACCTGCTCTGCAATAACTCCAGCAACTTTTGCCACTGACGAAACCAATGGCTAGCACAGCTGTCACAGACCTGTCAACTTGTCCCTCTCAGTTCTGTTCCCTCAATCACCCCCACTGGAGTCTGGGAACTGCACCAGCAGCCAGCCCAGGCCTCTGTGGCTTTGTAAGTGCAAAGTACTTGCTTAGACTCCCATGACTGACCCACACTGCCATGGGAAGGTTTGGGCTAGCCCCTCCAGCTGTGCACTGGCCTTTAGTAATATGCGACACCCAAGGAGAAAACTGTGCAACTACAGGAGAGCATGCTGACACCCAAGGCTGCAGAAGCTACATGTGGCCCTGAATGGGCCTTGTCTTCTGTCAATGGCCTGTACTACTGAGCTAACTTACAACTAGTCCATCCAGCTGTGCACATGCACATCCTCTGCTGTGGAGAGACCCAGCAAAAAAAAGTAGTGCACGCCAACAACCAGGGCCTCTACGGCTACAAGTGAGCCCATAGATGGGCAGCAAGAGCTGGGTCTGTAACCAGTCCCTCCTACTATACAGGCACCTGAAGCTAGCTAGCATCCATAGCTAAGTGTGTGCATACCACAGGCTATGGCCACCACCCCTGCCTTCCCTGGTTCCTAGCCACTGGACCTGGAGATGTCACTGAGGACACCAACAGCTCTTGTAGCAACTGTAGATTCCCCAAAGCACTTGCTAAGAATCACACAGATATTGATGCTGTGGACCCTAAAGCTCCGAGTTGAAAATAAAACACACTTTCCCAGACCCAGTGACAACACATCTTCCCACATTTGATGCCTTGTATTACTAAACCCAGAGGTGAGGATGTATACATAGGAAGAACAGTCACATCTTCTAAGAAATGTGCCACTCCCCATGGAAAGTCTTCCCTTACCGAAGTCCCATAAAGACTGGAGAGGCAACTGCTTCTTCAAATGTGCGGACACCTACGCAAAGCTTAGGAATCAAAGAATCCAAGAAATATGACTTCATCAAAGGAATACAGTAAAATTCCAATAACTAGCCACAAAGAAATATAAACCCTTTTTGTTACAAAAATGTCCAGAAACCTATAAGAGAAAACAGACAAATAATTTAATGATATCAGAAAAACAATACTAGAATAAAATGAAGTCCAACCAAAATATAAAAAGCAGAAAAAAGAACCAAATAGAAAATTTGGAACTCAAGAATATAATGACTGAGAGTTCCGGTCAAGATGGCATAGTAGGTAAACACCTTGCTCACCTCCTCTCACAACCACATCAAATTTACAACTAAACTACAAAACAGCCATCATTGGGAGTTGCCTGAACTCTAACTGAAGAGAAGTCCTACAACTGGAGACACACAGAAGAGGCCACCTTGAGATTGGTAGGAAAGAGGGAGACATAGAATAGGCTGGTCCCACACCCACCTGTGGTGGTTGAGAATGGGGAGGGAAATCTTGTCTATACAGTTCCCCCTAGAGGAGCGAGGGGTCCCAGACCCACACTGGGCTCCATAGCCCAGTGTTGCAGTGCCAGGAAGAGAAGACTCCACAACTTCTGGCTATGAAAACTAGCAGGGATTATGGCCGGGTGAGACAGAGGACAACTGGAGTCGCAGACATTCTTTTTAAGGGGCCTGCTCATGGACTCAGTAACGGACTCACTCATTCTGAGTTCCAGTGCTGGAGAAGCTGCTTGAAAGATATTAGAAACTACGGGTAGGAACTGAGTTGTCTAGCTTCAAGGTGGGGACTGGAGGGGCAGCTTTCTCCCAGAAAGAAGTACTGGCAGAAGCTATTATTTCTTTGTTGAGCCCTCCCTGCTCCCAGCCTGCAGATGCAGGCAGCTGCTATATTCGAGTTTTCATCAGCCTGGCTAACACTGGTCACTCTTCCCTAGAGGTTCCCTGAGACCTTGCCGCCCCTAAACTGCTTTCAGTGGCTTTTTCATACAAACACTTATTTTGGCTCATGCTGCAGACTTTCCTAAAGTCTCTCAAGGGTTCACAAAACCCAAACAAGCAACATTGGCCTCAGCTGAGCAGCTCTAAGCCTGGCAGTAGCTGCAGCTGGCCTCTTCAGGCAACTCCAAGCCCAGTGCAGGTGGCAGCACTGGGTGACTCTTGCCAGGTGGCCACAGGCAAAATACAGGCTGAGGCTGAACTTAGCCTGTGGCAAAGCCTCTTCCAGTGTCCAACTGAGCCAGAGAACCACCTAGGTCTGCATCTGAGTGTGATGCACCCAAAAGGCAGAATGAGCAGGCACCAGAAAGCTGCTAAAGCAAATCCTATTCCCTGAACAACAGCTCTTTCACTGTAGTCACCTATCAGTTGTCACAACCAATCAGCCCAGAGGGTCAATTCCTCCCATTGACTTGCAAACAGCAAGCAAGGCTCAACTACAAGTGAAGGCACACACAATTCATAAAAGGGACATACCTGGAGCATCTGGCTCTAGTTAGCAGGGAGACTGTACCACTGGGCTCTATAGGACACCTACTACATAAGGCTACTCTACTAAAATGGGGAGACATAGCAGCCCTACCTAATACATAGAAACAAATACAGGGAGGCAGCCACAATGGAAGGACAAAGAAACATGTCCCAAATGAAAGAACAGAATGAAGCTCCAGAAAAAGAACCTAAAAAAAATGAAGACAAACAATCTACCAAATGCTTTCTGCTGCCTTACCTTCTGAATTGCTGATTTGACCTTCTGCTTTATCTAATCTACTGTTGATCCCCTCTAACATATTTTTCATTTCAGTTATTGTATTCTTTATTTCTGACTGGTTCTTTTTATGTTTTGTAACTTCATTTTTATGTTTTCCATCTCTTTGTTAAAGTTTTCATGGAGTCCATCAACTCAGCCATAACAAAGAATGAAATCTTACCTTCTACAAAAACAGGGATGGACCTAGAAGGTATTGTGCTGAATAAGTCAGACAGAGAAAGACAAATGTCATATGATTTCACTTACATGTGGAATCTAAAAAAAATAAATAAACAAGCCAAACAGAAACAAACTCATAGGCACAGAAAACATTTTGATGGTTGCCAGATGGGATGTTGGAGGGGTGGGTGAAAAAGAGGAAGCAATTAAGAAGTACAAATTGGTAGTTACAAAATAGTCATGGAAATGTATAGTATAAGGAATGTAGTTAATAATGTAACAACTATGTATGATGTCAAATGTTGGGTACTAGATTTATTGGGATGATCACTCTGTAAGTTATATAAATGTCTAATCACCATGTTGTACTACTGAAACTAATATAATATAGTATGCCAACTGTTATTGAAAAATAAAAAAATATTTAAAAAATATGAAAACTGAATAATTAAAGAACAGATTTGACTAAGCAGAAGAAAGATTCAGTGAGCTTTAAGGCAGATCAATCGAAATTGTTCAATCAGAGAAACAAAAAGAAAAAAGATAAAAAGGAATGAATAAATTTTACAAGAATTATGAGATACCATGGAGAGATATAATGTGCATATTATTGGAGTCCCAGAAGGAGAAAAAGAGGAGGGGGGTTGGTTGGAAGAATAGAAAGCTTGTTTAAAGAAATAATGGCTGAGAACTTCCCAAATCTGCAAGAAATTTGGACATCCAATTTCATGACTCTTACAGGGCACTCCAAAAATTCAATCTAAAATAATTTTCTCCAAGAAATATTGTAATAAAACTGTCTGAAATCAAAGAAATAGAGAATTTAAATAGCAGCAAGGAAAATAATTCTCTCTGACAAGAGAACCCCATAAGGCTACCAGCATTTTCTCAACAGAGATCTTGCGGAACAGGAGAGAATGAGATGATGTAGTCAAAATGCTGAAAGAAAAAACAACTAATCAAGAATACTTTACCCAGAAAAGTTGTCCTTCAGAAATAAAGGTGAAATAAAGATTTTCCATAACAAACAAAAGCTGAGAAAGTTCATTACCGATAAACCTACCTTATAAGAATGCCAAAAGTTCTTCAAGCTGAAATAAAAGATGCTAATTAGTAACATGAAACATGAACATATACAACACATTGGTAAAAGTAAGTATATAGTCAAATTCAGAATTCTTTAATACTGTAATATGATGGTGTGTTAACCTCTTAACTATAGTGTAAAGGTTAAAGAAAAAAGTGTTAAAAATAACTATAGCTACAATAACTTGTTAATATATAAACACATAAAAAGATATAAATTGTGGCATCAAAAACATAAAAGAGAAGGAGTAAAAGTGTAGAGATTTGTACGCATTTAAAGGTAAATTGTTGTCAGGGTAAAGTAGACTGTTATATCTTTAAGTTGTTTTAAAGACTGGTAGTAGCCACAAAGCAAAAATGTATAGCAGTCTCACAAATGATAAAGAGAAGGGAAACAAAGCATACCACTATAGAAAATGATCAGTTCACAAAAGAAGGCACAGGAAAGTCAGAAAGGAACAAGGGAGCTATAAAACAACCAGAAAAGAATTAGAAAGATGACAATAGTAAATTCTTACCTATCGATAATTAAACATAAATGGATTAAATTCTCCAATCAAAAGACATATAGTAGCTGAATAGATTAAAAAAAAAAAAAGAACTAAATATATGCTGTCTACAAGAGGCTTGCTTAAAAGACATGTACAAGCCCAATGTAAAGGGATAGAAAAGATATTTCATGCAAGTAGAAATCAAAAGAGCAAGGGTAGCTATACTTACACCAGAGAAAATAGACTTTAAGCCAAAAAATGGTAACTAGAGACAAAGAAAGTTATTATATAGGCATACCTTGTTTTGTTACACTTTGCAGATATTGTGCTTTTTACAAATTGAAGGTAAGACCTTCCATAAGTAAAAAAATTATGACTTATTGAAGGTTCAGATAATGGGTAGCACTTTTTAGCAATAAAGTATTTTTTAATGATGATATCTACATGATTAGACATAATGCAATTGCACATTTAGTAGGCTACAGTATAGCGCAAACATAACTTTTATATGCACTGGTCATCAAAAATATTTCTGTGACTCACTTTATCGCATTATTTATTTTACTGTGATGGTCTGAACCCAAAATATATCTGAGATATGCCTGTATAGCAATAAAGGGATTAATATGTTAAGAAGATACAATAATTGTAAATATAAATGCACCCAACATTGGAGTACCCAAATATATTAAGCAAATACTAACAGATTTGATGGGAGAAAATAGAGCACAATACAATAGCAGGCAATGCTAATATCCCACTTTTCAAGAATGAATAAATCATCCAGATAGAAAACCAACAAAAAAACATTGGACTTGAACCATACTTTAAATCAAATGGAAATACCAGACATATATAGAACATTCTGACAGCAGCAGAATACACATTTTTCTTAAGTACACATGGAAGATTCTTCAGATAGGTAATATCATAGGTCATAGAACAAATCTAAGCATATTTACGAAGATTAAAACATACCAAATATCTTTTCCAAACAAATACTATGAAATTAGAAATCAATAACAAGATAGCGACATAGAAGCCTTCTGAACTCATCTCCTCTAACCAAACATACAGCTACACATAGAGCAATTTCTTCTGAAAGAAATCTAGAGACTAGTAAAGTGACTCCTACACATTAGGTAAATAAAAAAACACCCACATCACTTTAGAGCTTTTCCTCTAAAATCAGAAACAAGATGAGGATATCCACTTTTACCACTTTTTTTTCAACATAGTACTGGAAGTCCTAGCCAGAGCAATTAGGAAAGAAAAAGAAATAAAAATCATCTAAATTAGAAAAGAAGAAGTAAAATTGTCTCTATTTGCAGATGACATGATAACACATATAGAAAATCCTAAAGACTCCACCAAAAAATAGTTAGAATTAATTATGAATTCAGTAAAGTTACCAGATACAAAGTTAATGTACAAAAAGTATCTTCTTTTCTATACATTAACAATAAAATATCTGAAAAAAAAAAAAAACTATTTCATTCACAATGGCATCAAAAATAATAAAATACTTAGGAATAAATTTAATCCAGGTGGTAAAATGTCTGTACACTGGAAACGACAAGACTTTGACAAAATTGAAGACACAAATATATGGAAATATTAATAATTTAATATTAATTATTATTAAAATTAATTAATAATTTTAATTAATTTGTTAGAATTAATGATTTTTGGATAATATAAATTTTGGAATTAATATTGTTAAAATGTTTATACTACTCAAAGTCATTTATAGATTAAATACAATCCTTACGATATCTCAATGGCATTTCTCACTGAAATAGAAAAAAATATATATGAAATTTGTACGGAACTACAAAAGACTTCAAACAACCAAAGGAATCTTAAGAAAGAAGAACAAAGCTGGAGGTATCATACTTTCTAGTTTATTATACTATAAAACCATACTAATCAAAACAGTGTGGTACTGGCAGAAAAATAGACACCTGGACCAATGGAACAGAACTGACAGCCCAGGTGAAACCCTCACATATACAATCAACTAATATTTGACAAAGGAACCAAGAATACTCAATAGGAAAAGGATATCTTCAATAACTGAAAAAACTGGATAACTACACGTTGAAGTATAAAATTGGACCCCTATATTATACCATTCACAAAAATTAACTTGAAATGGTTTAAAGACTTAAACATAAGGCCCAAAGCCATAAACCTTCTAGAAGAAAACATAGAGTATAAACTCTTTGCATCAGTCTTGGCAATGATTTTGGAGATTTGATACCAAAAGCACAAGCAACAAAAGCAAAAATAAACAAGTGAGATTATATCAAACTAAAAATCTTCTGCACACTCAAAGAAATAATCAATAACAACAACAAAATCTTATGAAAAATTATTTGCAAATCACATATCTGATAAGTGGTTAATATCTAAAATATGTAAGAAACTCATACAACTAAATAGCAAAAAAAAAAAAAAAATCATTAAAAAATGAGTAGAGAAACTGAACATATATTTTTCCAAAGAAAATATACAAATGGCCAACAGGTACATAAATAAATGCCCACCATTACTAATCATCAGGGAAATGTAAATCAAAACCACAATGGTTTTTGATGATAACCATTCTATCACCTCACACCTGTTAGAATGATTATCATCAAAAAGACAAGAGACGATAAGTGTTTGAGATAAGAGGAGGAAAGGGAACCATTGTGCACTGTTTGTGGGAATGTAAATTGCTACAGTCACTATAAAAGTATGGAAATTCTTCAAAATATTAAAAATAGAACTACCAAATGATCCAGCATGCCTGGTTCTGGGTATATATCTGAAGGAAATAAACACAGAATCTTGAATAGATAATCTGCATTGCCAAGTTTTATTACATCATTATTCTTAATAACCAAGATATGGAAGTAATCTAAGTGTCTGTCAATGGATGAATAGATAAAAAAGATGTGAGATATGTGTGTGTGTGTGTGTGTGTGTATTTTCTTCTTTCTCGTGGAATATTATTTATCCATGAGAAAGAAGGAAATACACACACACACACACACACACACACACACACACACATACCTCACATCTTTTTTATTTCTCATGGAATATTACTCATCCATGAGAAAAAAAAGAAATTCTGTTATTTGTGATAACATGGATGGACCTTGAGGATATTATGCTAAGTGAAATAAGTCAGAGAAAGACAAATATTGTATGTCATCACTTCTATGTGGAATCTAAGAATGCTGAACTTATAAAAACAGATAATAGAATGGTGGTTTCGAGGGCCTGAGAGGAAAAAGAAATGGGTAGATGTTGGTCAAAGGGTACAAAGTTCCAGTTAGAAGATAAATAAGTTCTAGGGATCTAATGTGCAGCATGGAGATTATAGTTAATAATACTGTATCACATACTTGAAAGTTGCTAAGAGAGTAGATCATAAACATTCTTACCACAGAAAACAAGATAATTATGTGGCATGATGAAAGTGTTAGCTAATGTTATGGTGGTGATCATTTAAAAATATATAGTGTATTAAATTAACACATTGTACACCTTAAACTTGCACAATGTTATGTATCAATTACATCTCAATAAAAAACAATAATGATGCAGGATAAAATAATTTGGTGTAATTTAGTAATCTTGAGAAATAGTAAAAGCATATAAGTTGAGTACTTAAAAGCCCATTAGATGATATCCTTGAGACAATATTCTTTTCTTTACGATATTATAAGAAGAAAAGGAAAAAGGAACACTGATTTGTCATTGCTACCCATAGGAAGTATAACTTGCTAAATGGAAAAGAGTAGAATAATTAAGGAAGATTTTCAGAAAGGGAAGTAGAAGAGCATTTAATCAATCTGCATAGTCTTCTAGTGAAAGTCTAGGTTTAAAAATGAACTGTAATGTTACTGTTCAAAAGAAAAGGTCATTGCTTGACTTGAAATGCTAAGATCCTTCCGGTGAGTGAGGTAGTCAAGTTAATGTGGCTTTAATTCTCTCTCTACTCCTAAGATACTTGTGATATTACCTATATGATCCCAGATCAATTTATCCATTGCATTCTAGGGATTTAACAACAATGAAATAACAGTTATTTTCCTCTTGGAAGAGGACAATTTTACATACATAGCCTGGAGTCACTCTAGATATGGATTTAAAAATCTGAGGCAGACTTGAAATGGTTTATTTGGAACACCAAATACACAGCTTTAAATTTCAGAAAACCAGAAAGAAATTTCTGTGTCATTACCTGTTCATTATTTTTTATAATGTAAAAATTATAAAATTTGATAATTTCATATTACCAGATACTTGATTATTGATTATAAAAATTCATAATTACTATTATTGTTCAGAGACATTATATAGAAATAACTGAAATGTATATTTATATCACAAAAATTTATATATTATTAATTACTGGAAATCTCTCTTGAAACCCAGGAGAGCAATGTTACATCTAACAAAATAGATCATTGTGAAATCAGGACAAGGCAACATTTCAGCCACTCTTGCATGATAGGATAAAGAACTGAGTTCAAAGCAAAAATAGCTTGTTAGCGTTAAGTATTTAAATTGAATTTTAACATTACTTGACACGTCCAACTGATGATTTGGAATGGAAAGAGGTATAATTATACAATTCAACAAATGGACTCCTTTCTGGGTTAAATGTTTAGTGATATGTTCAGTAGGAATGTGGTGGATAAATGAAGTAGACCCTGGCAGAAAATCAAAATGCCAAGTCTCATTTTGGTTAGTGTGTTAACCGTGGGCAAAAGCTCAACCTCTCTGAGCCTCCGTTTCCTCACTGGCAAGAAGAGTTCGATTTTAATTGAGATCTATGGCTTTTTTCAGCTCTAAGGTCTGTGATTGAGTATTCTGGGGCTGCAGTTTTCTAGGTCAGCTACAACATTCCCTAAAGTACACTTAGATGTATTCACAAACAGATCATCTGTTGTTTGCTGGAGAGAGAATCCAAGAAGGGTTTAATTTCATGATTTTAAAGAGGCCCAAGGAATTGTATTTCCTCCATGTGGTTTTGGTTATAGGAAAATGTAAAGTACATCTCTGCCTCAACTTGTGGGTGGTCAAATAAGGGGAAAGTAAACAAAGGCTAGTTCTGTAATATATTAGGTCACTGCAATTCTGTGTTTGTAGAAGCTGCCTGAGAAAAGATAAACAAACAAATGCTCAAATCAAGTGAAAAAAGAAAACTTTTTATTGTATCTAGCTAAAAACACATAAACTATACTGCTTCTTAAAATGGAGAAAGCTAAAGATGCCAGTTTTTAATCATTTTAACATTCTCTTCCACTCTCGCACAAACACAAACACATAAAGAGCCCTCATTAAAATCATTTTTGCAGCATTAATAATGTACAAGTTAACTTCAAGTAAACCAAAGTTCTATTTTATAAGTTTTCTTTGTCTCATTTAGATATGTTATCATATAATTGATTGTTGCTTATATATATTTTATAATTATATATATAATATAAATATATATTTTATAACAAAAAATTAAAATATAAGGAGTTCTAATATGGCTGATATAATAGAGATTGGTAAAGCCCACATATAATCTACATGCTTTCTTCAAAAGGAGTCACAGCATGATGGAGTTTAAGTTTGCTTGAAGAAAATGTAATTAAATATTTTGGAAATATATTCTGGAAGTTTTCCTATCAGTTAAGTAAACTCTATGTTCTAATGTATTAAATCAATTATTATAGAATATTTATCATACACCAATAAAAGATGCAGATAAGATTTCAGATTCATATGTTCCATTATTTAAAATGGTGCAAAATTGATACGAGTCTGAATATAATTAAAATCAATTTAATGATCTTTTACTGATAAAGAAATATCAATCTATGAAAGTGTAAATCTCTAAGAAACTGGCCTCATTCATATGATCTGTGTTTTATTCATGAATAAATGTGGTATTTCTCTGTTTACAATTGTTTAAATTAATTCAAGGAATTTTTCAATAGAAATTATCAGTGCAATTTGGGATCATGCATCAAATCCCACACTTAGAAGTGTTGGAAGTATCCCTTCTATTATTAAAGTAGTTTCTGTATATTTGAAAAGCATCTTCTTTCATTCTCTGATGTCTGAAAAAATACACATGTTCAAATCTTAAAACAGGAAGATATACAAACATTTTAAATATTTTATTTGAGTCATATTTCTTGGCTATTAGTTTTTTGTATATATAGTATTACCATATTTGTATATGTGCATCAGTGTGGGCTAAAGCTAAAACAGGAAATAATATAACAATATTCAAACCACAGCCATCAGCCCATATGTAGCTCTTTTCTGTGCTGAGAAAATATAATTAAAAAGTTTTAACTTTTTATTTCACAGTTGAGAAAATTAACATATTTAAAAACAAAAATATTTTTGAATGGGGTAGTATTTCATCACCTTTCAATCTTCTAATTAGTTAATAATGTTTTATTTAGTTAGCATGCAAAATGAGAATGTGGTTTCTACTTATTCAAAGCCATTTCTTTGAAATTAAACAATTTTGACTTTAAGTTTTTTAAATCATTAGCTAGTCCATTCATTCCCTTGTCAAAAGCAGGAGAAAATTTCTAAAGAATGGATTTCTAACACACTCCATAGTAAAAGAGTCTCTGAAACCTAGGTAGCAATTACTTTGAAATTGTCTCTTGTAAGTTGCTTGAGTGTGTGTGTGTGAGTGTGTGTGTATGTGTGTGCAAGTGATTGTGATGTATTAGTACTGGAGGTGGTTGTAATATCTTATATATGAAATATTTTACTCTTTAACATTGAGGCTTTAAATAGTTTTGAGCTTTAAAAAGCTCTTAAAATAAAAATATTATTATTTTTAACATTTGGTTGCTTGTTATTTTCTCTTTTAGTTAAGATGATAAACTATGAAATGGATAGATTCATTTTTCCTGTGTGACTTGGAACCATGTGTGGTCTATCTGTATGTGTCTATGAATCATGCAGTTTTAGACTGAAAGACAATGAGTCAAGCCCAAAATTCTATAATGAAAAGTTTAACTTTTCATCTAAATCCCCTGTGATTATATGGAAATGTTTTATATTGGCAAAAATAAAATAGTTTCCTGTAACTACTAAATGCATGTTTGCATTTAATTTCCACCTGTACTTGAAATAAACAGAACAATCTCAAGAATTTCTCAGCTATAGCAAAACAAGCACTCATTTCACTCACATTTATTAAATGCCCATCACCTGCTAAAAACTATATAAGCAAAATAGAGATAGAAAAATAAAACATAATCTCTCTTCCCAGGGCACCATAAGTCAACATGTGCTATTTGAAGTCATTGAATGGAAGTGGCTGAGATCATCAAGAGCGAGACTGAAGATTGAGAACAGAAGGTGGCTAAGGACAAAACCCAGGTGACACCTGCATTTAATAGGAGGTAAAAGATTATCCCCAAAAGATCAAGAAGAATGGCCACAAGAAAAAAACAAGAAAGAGTCATGTCAGGAAGGAGGGCAAGAGACATTCCTGAAGGACATCGGCTAGATTTCAACAAGAAGCCGTTTATTTTTCTTCTTTGTGTAGCAAGAGTAACATTTTTAAAATACCCCCCCAATTTACATTGTTTTTTTTCTCCCCATAACCCCATCTAATATTTCAGTTTCAGGAAAGTAGATTGAGAAGATGTCAATTCAGGTAATCAGAAAAAACCACAGGGCATAAGCCAACCACTTCCCAATTTAGGAATTGTGGCAAAACAAATTAGGGAGTGGAAGGATAGCTGGTGGGTGAGATTTATAGATCCAAGCCTCCCCTCTTTGGACATTGGCCTGGAATGTAACGAATGTGTTAAATCGAGAATGCCAAAGGAATGAGATTTTTTGAGAAGTAATTGATCCACAAGGTGATTTCATGCCAACAAAGAAGCCTTGCCAGTACATCTATGAGGGAGGCATGGTTTAGTAGAGCAGAAAAAAATCCTCATTTTATAAGGATTGTGGATGCCAAATTTAGAGCCAGCAGATCTGTCATGGGGCCTGACATGTGGCAAAGTGAGTGATCAGACAGCCAGAGGACATTGGCAGATGAGGCGAAGATTCAGAGAGGTGTAGAACGCTAGCAAGTCTCCAAGGGAAGACAAATAAGTAAAGAAGAAAACCCCAGGTTTGAGGAAACCAAGATTGAATAGGCCACAGCTTAATCAGCAATCCCCAACAGAAAGACCTTGGGCAGATCAGCTCATCAATATTTCAAGAGAAACCCCCGCCCCGCCAGCATGTATCTGATCAGCATAAAGCTAGGGGATTCTTTTTCTCTGTCACCAAAAGGTCATAAATGCCTCTTCCTCACATCTCAGGGGAGGAATCTGAAAGTTTTGAGCTATTATTCCAAATGATTGAGTTAAATCTAAAGAGACTCTTCAATTATCATATAGTCTAAGTTTTTAACTAAATTAATATTCATATAATTTCCCCCACCATGCAGCTTTTTCAATTGTAAAATGCGATACTTTTGCCTTCACATTCAAAAATAAGAGGATTTTTATAGCTGTGCAATGGTCATTTAATGGGAAATATATTTTGAGAAAATCCCAGATAATTATTAAACACAGGAAGGATCTTCTCCAAGAAAGGAGAGGACACAGAATTAAGAAAGATGTTTAAATGTGAAAGCTATTCTCAAATGACTGGTAAGTGTGCTCATTACCATTTATGAAAATCTTTATTGAGAAGAGAGCTGTGAAGCCACACAGCTTTCTTTCACATAGTGTTTTTATAGTATATACATTTTTTCATCTTCAAAATTTCAATTTTTCTATCTTCTGTTATAACAGTATCTCTTTTAAGTCATTTATAATTAGATTATTTTTCATTTATTAGTCTAGCAATCTTTGTCTTTTAGCTTGAACATTTTTGGTACGCTTATATTAAAAAATAATTGCTATTGTTGCTGTGGCTAAAATTAGATAGCTAACTGTCTATCATTACTTTGAAGGGACTGTCTTCTTTGATTACGTAAAATTTTTTCTTTGTCTTTGATTTTCATTTCTTTATATATATATGCATATATTTATCTGGGATTAATTAAATTTTTTGAAATTGTCAATGGGCGTCTGTGACATGTTTTATCATATTCTCACAATTATTTTTTCCGTATTTAAACATACCTTGGTTTACAAGGGACAGCTACATCTCATTGATAACGAACTTATCCATATAATGTGCTTTGGTCAGTAATATGTAGGAGGAAGTCAAAGTGTGTCAGTACCTACCAAGGCCCTGTAAACTATCAAGTGTTTCCATATATCCCTCTTGTGCTTTTGCCAACCACCTTGAGAAGAGCAGGTTCAAATTAACTACTCATCCCAAAATGAGAGTCATATAGAGCAGTATTGGACTTAATCCTCAACCGATTTAAAAAAACTGTGAATAACAAATCTGTTTTACTGTAGCCCAACCAATGGTATGTGGGGGTTATTTGTTACACAATATTATTGATGCAGGTTTCTTAGTAGTGCAATATTTTTTTTGGTGCTGGAAAGTTCTAAGCTATTATCATTCTTTTGCTGCTGCTGCTGCTGCTGCAGCTGCTGCTCCTCCTCCTCCTCCTCCTCCTCCTTCTCATCTCTCTCCCTTTCTCCCTCTCCTGCTCTGTCTCCCTCCCTCTATCTCTCCCCACTCCCTCTCCCTCCCTCTTTCCACTCTTTCTCTCTTTCTCCACCTTCTAATTTTATCCGTGCTAAATATTTTCACAGTTTACTCTTTTAGTCACAAGTGCAAATTTTCATCTTTCCATCATTACATGCAGTACTTCAGTTAATTTCTTCTAATCTACATTCTAGATCATAAACTCTCCATAACTCTGTTTATTTTGGTTTTCTAAAATATCTATGAAGGGTTTTTTCCTCCTATAATTTTAATTTGGCTCTTTTTTAAATATGGTATACCGTTGTAATTACACCCTGTAGGTATCTTCAATCTTATCCTTTTATTCTTATAGTCAGAAGAATGACTTCTTAGTCTATATTTAATAATTTGATAATCTGAAGTCTTTATAGTTGGTTTCCTTTTTCTCTTGTTTTGTCTGGTTCACAGTCATTTCCTTGTACCCAATTATTTTTTATTACATTTCTTAAAAATTTGTACCTATGAAAAATTTCCCATTTTTAGACTTGATTCATGTTTTTTTCTGACAGATGATTAGGAATACTACTTGTCCATGTCCGTGTTAAACCATGCCAAAGTTTCAGATTTTTTGGACAATCGATGGACCACCATGGATTGAATCCTGGGTTGTAATTCCATGCAAGGATTAGTTCTCTTCTGGTTTATATTAATCGGGAGGGTATAGCCCTTAGAGTCCAAGGTATCTTGAGGGTCTCCTGTTAGAGTCCACACCTATGTGTGCCCTCAGCTTTGAATTATGTTCCCCTTCATCATAAGGAAGTTTTAATTTTTTAGGTCAACAAAAGCCTACAGAGAGAAAGTAGCTTTTATGCTTGTTTGGCTCCTTTGTTTTTTCATTGGTAACAGTTTACAAACTTGTCATTTTCTTAGTGTTTTAGAGATGAAGTTTTATTTTTTAATCTTTTATTTAAATTTTAAATTGCTTCCAGCATGATGAGTGATCAGAATAACCTATTCCATCATTATCAAGAACAGAAAGTGTCTCAGAGTTTTTCTAGGTCTTTTCATTATATAGTACTGCTGTTTTTCTGTTTAATTTCCTTTTCTTCCATCAGTCGTTTCTCCTATTTTATATATTTGTGCTGGAATCAATTCTGACCCAAATTAAACTACATTTGTAAAATCTAGAACAGCATAAAGTCAGTGTTGCTATCATTCTGACTCTCATCTTTTACATTTATGGAGTTGAAAACAAAACCTCACTTCGGCCCCCAATTTAATAGTCATTTTTCGTCCCTTCTGTGTAAGAAATCATGCCTAGAAAGTCTGCAAATTTTTTTAGTATGGTATCACTGCCTTACCTTTCCAACTCTTCAGACCTCATGGTTAATGTCATGTTCAGGAAAGACCATCTTGATGCATAAGTCTGACATTTATATGTTATTTTCTATATAAATCCTTGTTACAGTGATTTATTGATCTCATGAAAACCTAGTATTACTTTTTGAACCTCTTGGATACTGACAGCTAATGAATTATCTCCTTTTAACCTACACTCTGGATGCCAAGTTCTCTCATGTGATTCATTTTATCCCATCTTTTACAGCTGGATATAAGGTATATACACAGCTTTTGTACCTTTCATGGACTAAATGCAGTTCTCTACCCTGGCTCCTCTTTGATGATTTCATAAACTTCCATGTCACCAGACATAACCCTTCAGCACTTGCCATTTAGGAGTAAAGAAAAAAAGATGAAAATTAATCAATTGATTTAATTATGTGTTTAAATATTTTATCAAAGGTGTGAAATTTAAAAATGAATAAACCAAATGAGTAAGTAGTATTTTTTTAAAATACTATCCCATGTTTCATACCTTTAACAAAGATTTTGGTTACCTTGTGAACAATAGGATCGCCCCTACTTTCAGCCTTTGAAAGTTGATTGCATTGACAGATTCTCTCTTAATAAAATTTATTAAATGTACTTCACTCAATATTTTGGCCTACTTTTACAACCTAACTCATGGAGGAAAGGTATCAGACATAAAATCTGAATTACAGCTGTGTTGTTTCAAAATGAATAATGTCTACTGGGTGAGACACTGAGTCAAGGGTTTAGTTTGCAGCATAAGGAAAATATTTGTGAGTGTTGCTGGAAAAGCTGACAGCCTAGCATATGCAGCCTCCCTTTTAGATAGAGAAACATGGGAAGGAGAGCAAATTGCTAATTTGGCTAGAAAAGCAACTGCAACTTTTGTAACCACGTCATAGTATCCAGAAGTATCTCTGTTTGATTACAAGTAACCCTCGTCTTTCTCTTCCTTGTTCTAGAAAATAAAGTTATAAACTTTTAAAACATTAAAACAAACCTCTGGTCTGTTTTATTGTTTTAAAAGTTCATAACTTTTAAATTCAGTGAGAAGAGATTTTCTGGAAAAAGTCAATGAAAGCAGTCTTATTGCAAAACACAGAGTTTTATTAAAAAGAGATCTTGAGATAATCATGCTAAGTGAAATAAGTCAGACAGAAAAAATAGAGAACCATGATTTCACTCATATGTGGGATATAAAACTGAAAGTAACAATGAACAAGACAAACAAAAACTCATAAGACACAGACAATAGTTTAGTGGTTACCAGAGAGAAATGGAGGAGATGGGGGAGGTAGATAAGGGTAAAGGGAATTAAATATATGATGATGCAAGGAGATTTTACTTTGGGTGGTGAACACATATGCAATATAAATATGGCATATTATTAAAATGAACACTTGAAACTTATGTAATTTTATTAAGCAACATCTTCCCAATAAATTTAATTTAAAAAAAGAGATAATAGGCCCCAAATCGAGTTCACTAGTTATTACTTCCACAAACATAAGCAAGTAATATGGTTGTTGTATTGACCTTGATGAAATGCAAATTAGTTGAGGCTGTATGTTCTAACTATTGATTCATTATTCAGATAACTTTTTAAATTTTCTTTATTGAAAATATGGGTTTTTCATTCAGATGAGCTATGTACATTGATCAATTCTACGAGATAATACTAAAAGTTAGAGAAAATAGTAATGACTTTGAGGGAAAAATGGATTAAAAATACTAGGCTGTATGCATTTTTTTATTCAATGTTGAAGACTTGATCTAAATTAAACCTACTGGCAAGAAACCGATGGGTTTTAAGTAGAATAGAAAGCTCAATTTATTAAGTCTAAGCGGTATTCATTTGCTCTCATTTATGAACTCAAATTTGTACTAAGATGTGAGCATATATGCATACGAAACTTGGCTATTTATGTATCTCGATGGGATTGAAAGAATATTGAAGTAGCAGTCAGAACAATGCATTTAAGGCACCATCATAAATTAGCTCTGTAACTCTGCATGAAGAGCAAAAACCCCTCTTTTCATGTCGAAGCTTTTTGAAAGACCTAAAAATATAATAGCACAATGAATAGGTCATTGCAAGGGCAGACCAAATTTTTCCATAAATTCAAGTATTTTCCAGAATTAATCAAGTATACATTGAGCTAAGACATGACATGACCTTGCCTCGAGGAAGCAGAAGTCTAAGACAGAGAATCTGTGAGGTCATTTTCAACTTTTACTTTCTTTGACAATTCAGTTCTAAACTGGGTGCTCTGCCTGCATGTGCAATAAGACTTCAGATTTAGAAAAGTTAGGAAAAAGATGCAGTGCATATAGTGTTAACTGAAGGAAAATGAGCTAATGAACTCTAGGGAGGCAATCATATTGCAGTATAAAACATTTTCTTGGCTTCTAAAGTAAGAATTGATTTAATAATGTAATAAATGAAGTAATATGAAAAAAGAGAGCCAATATCAGTCAGTCAAAACCTGCTAGCAAGTTGATGAACCTAACCTCATTTTTTAAAATTTATTTGTATGGACAAATAAGCACCATCATTATCAAAGTAAACACAATACAGAGATGTTAAATTTAGCAAGTAAATTTTAGAAATAAATTGCAATTGTTATTAAAGATTATTAGATTTTTAGATAATTTGAAAAAAGTCAAAGTCATGGTTGGTTTGTTTACATGAAAAGCCTTAGTGGTCAATTTTAACTACTACAGTCCACTAGAACTATTATCATATTATCATTTGAAAATGAAACCTATTGATCCTGTTTGCAGTCAATCATCTCCTTTAGAGGTGATATGAAGAAGTTTTTAAATTAATACATTTGGCACGATATAAGAGACCTGAGTGAAGAAAGGAGGTGGGAACAGAGAAGAGAAAGGAAATATTGTCTCTGATGACTCAACTGGAACTAGTTAAATCCTCAGGGATTACCCACAAAAAGTCCTTTAGTCTTGCTTAAAATAGCTGATTTTTGAATTTGTCAGACATATGTGAATTAAATTAAAACAATGATGAAATTAGATAGTACTGCCAGTAAACTTGCCCACTGCCTCTCTCCACCCCCAACTTCTCTAACAAAAAATGAAATAACATTTTAGAGTTGAAAAACAACTCTTTATTATATTGTGCCAGTATGGCAAATTGGATAAGAAATTAGATATACATATAAATACGTTATTCCCTCTTCTTTTAACCTAGGGAAACCAGAAAGGAGTTTTACTATGTAGGACGTCAACAGATTAATATAATTGCTTTGCAACACTATAAATTCAAAATACTAAATTTAATTAGACTCTTTTGCCAGTGTATATCACTTTGTTAGCCATTATTATCACAAAACATTATTAATTAATTTTAAGTCATTAACCTTACTGTTTAAAACAGAATATAGTACAAAATAAAATTTCTGAGATATTCGAAAGTTCATGAAATAAGTTGTTACATGTGTAGGCTAATATTGACATGGCTATTTTTTTCTTCCATTGGTTTGTTTCAGAATTATTAAATTGTCTAACAAGCAAATTCACATATATTTGTAAAGAAGACTAGTAATGCTAATACCTAATATGGATTGAAACCATTACTTAATTCATCCATAAATGAAATAGATGATTTTTTATTAGACAAAAATTATTTTTAATATCTCTATCTTAAGAAGAAAATGTGTTTTCTTTTTAACAAAGCAAAAAGCCTTTTTAACTAGAAGAAAAAGAAAAGAAACAAGGAAAAGAAAAGAAAAAGCAAACTGCTGTACTAGTAGATATCCTCCATACTTCCTCTATCAAATAATACATGGACCACAGAATTTGTGTCTATAAGAAAAATATTTAGAAACTAGAGGATATTTAATAAAAGTATAGTATATAGCATATTGTATATAATGATTTGAGTTTCCTTAACTAAAAAAGACTAGCTAAAAATGTTTTTACTTTCTTTATAAGCTATAAAGAATTATTTTAAAAGCAGAAAAAATAAAGAAGAAGGAAAGAAAGAGAAAAGAAGAAAATTAAAATCTATGTCATATTCAACAAAGATGTTACCTTTCCACTCAATGTGTTTGTTTTTACCTTTAAATAATCTTATCTCTGAAAAGCATATACATGATACAGAAATTTAATAGAAAATAAAAATAATTTTCTTAGTGACATCAAATGTTATAAAATTAACTTGGAAATCTATAAAGTGATATCTTTTTCTTCTCATGGATGAAGAACCAAACTAACAATGAGACATTAATCCAAATAATAAACATTTTTTAGTTCTTTTTACATGAGTCATTGCTGAACATTGCCAATGTTGCTGATGTCATATCTTGGTATGCTTTTGTTTATTTTTTTCTCATATTAAGCATCTCATCTGCTTCCCAATACATTTGTGTAGTTAATACATATAGTAAATTATAGAGTATTAAGTCCATATTCCTTTCACCTCAGTTGGGCCAGTGGTCAATCAAATACTTTGTTCAAGATTTCGAACCAAGAGTCTGAGAGAAAACAAGCTCTGAGTCACATTTATTGTAGAGCATTAGAAAGAAGGTCCTTCAGACACCAGAGCTGATGTTCTCTGGCATGAATCACCATTGTCCATGTTATCAGACTTCTCTAGCTTTCTTCCTGGTTATTCAAATTTTATAAAATTCTGTGTATATTTCCAGTAAATTTTATTTTATGCTTAAACTAGATTGAATGAGTTTCTGTTACTTGTACATTTAAAGAAAATTATAGGATGTAGCTGTGTACATGTGAATACATTAATCCTTATACGTAGTACTAAAAACCACTTTCCTTGATTTGAAAGAGAGGACATACACAAACATAAAGGAAACATTTTTTAAAATGTAGAAGAGACTTAGAAACTGTTATATATAGATTTTTATATTTTCTATTATGATCGAGCTTGGCTATGTATTTAAAGCAAAGTTTATTGCATAAATTTTTTGCCTAGAGAGTAAAATCCACTGCGTATTTCTGTAAGAATTTTAGAATTTTTAGTCTATATAAATATTCCCAAAATCTCGTAAGCCTAAAACAAGGAAGCACTAGTACCAATTAAAAGTACAACATATGCAACATCTAGTATTCTGTGTTCATTATTTTGGGGAATCAAATAGACGCCACCACAAAAAAATTCCTTATTGTATATTCCTTTTTCACCAATATACTTATTGAATCAAGAAGTTAAATATTCATATTTCATTTTGACTAATAATTTATATAACTATAAATTTTCAATGATATAATGGAATTCTTACTAAATTCCAAAAGATAAAACAAGACATAGAAATATATAGAAAATAAAAGAAGTTAGATTGTTACATTACAGAGTTATTCTCTGTGGGCATCCTACGTCCCACAGCCTCTAACAATCCAGCAAGGTAAATGGGTTTAAGGAGGATCTTGCTTAAATAAATACATTCTCAGCCGCCCAAGTATCTGCTGATTTCTGAAGGTCCAGAAATTTTGGACCTTCAGAATGTTTTGCATTTCTGGTTTCTGACCTGGATTGAACTGGACACAGTGAAATAATGTGAGAAAGACTGTTTTTTGGCTAGAATTGGAAGTAACTTTGCCAGCATTCTCATGAGCATGCCTTTCTTCTGTCCAGATTTGACTATTTGAGAAATCAAGTTAGACCCAGCCCTTCATCTGAACTATAGCTACACGATGAGACTTTTCTGAGAATGATAGAAACGTCTAACCGAAATTTGAGGAAGCAGAGATTTTAGGAGCACTGATATTGCCATAAGCAAAAAACATTTGATAAGTGAGAGAAATAAATTGTCAAAACGTGCGTTGGTGTATATGTTGTTCCATCCAGGTGCGGTAACCTGAGAGAAGCTTCTCACCTCATCTGTGACCAAAACCATTCCACAGAGAAGTCCCTAGCAGAGGTTTCTGAGGCATACTAGTGATAGTCTATCATCCACATTCAGTAGGAAGAAGAGGCATGCCAATCGTTAAATGTCCATTATCTTAGTATACAAAACTCATGTTTTACTACTAAGATATTTACAAAGATATAATTTTATAATTTATACTTTAAAATTTATTTTAAACTTTATTAATCTTCAAATTGATCTGCTCCCACCAAACATTATTTTCACTTTTAGAGTTATAATTTTTCAAAGAGGAACAAAGAGTAACGACTAATCTGAGGCTGTGTGTTATTGTTAACATTCTGAAAGTTTTTAAAATGTATTCTGCTTATTCTTTTATCTTATTTAAACATGACTTGGTTCTCTTTTAGAATCATGAAATAGAGTTGAAAGACTTCTTCAAAGGTCAAAACATCTCAGAACATCCTTTTGAGGAAAAGAGTGACACATTATTCCCTTGTTACACAAACATTAGATTTTGCCTAGGCCTGTGTCCACAAGATAATCACAAATGGAACCCATATTTGCCTTTTCAGTCACCAGTAAAGAAGGAGAACTTCTTTTTTGTATATTCATCTTTTATATACTTAGAGATAGGCTCATCTCTTAGTGTTTAACCAAGACTAAACAATAAAGAGCCTTTGGACTTTACTCACCACTTTTATTCCCAACTCATTAATAATCATATGATGATCCCTGAAATTTTTCTAATTTTTTCCCTGTTGAATTTTAGAATTAGAAACAAACACAGTAGTCTTGAAATGACGTAGCCATTTCTGAAGAACACATATTTAAAGAACTTATTTGTAGTTCTTAAAGTTTTTTGCACATTTACCTTACTTCTATAACAAGGATGACATGTAGTTGACATATGTGCTTAAACTGAGTTTATTTCACGCATTTTCAGCAATGTTCTGTGAGAGTGCATGTGGTATGCATTTTGTTCCCCATATATGCTTTTTCCAGCCCCAGATCCAATCAAGAAGCAATACATTTACATCTGATTTTGACTAATAACCAATCTGATGTCTACAATCACCTGATGTCTACATGCCTGTCTGTATATAAAGGGTGTTAAAACATTATCACTGCCCATGGCAAAGATTCCAACACATCTAAGTTCTCTTTAATAATTAAACAAATATAAGAAACATATTTTAAAACTGGAAAGCACATTTCAGATTCAAATATTTAAGGATAAATTATCCTGTAACTTTTGCTCCAAATAGAGTTAGAATTAGATGTTCCAATGAACTCAGCTGCTAGATAATTACCTATAACAAACACAGGCAACCAGAAGCAACTCTCTTTGGGCTGGTACCCAAAACTGATTTTTGTCATTAATGACAAATTCAAAAGTACAGAAATCCAACATGCGACTGATGATAGATGATAGATAGATGATAGATAGATAGATAGATAGATTTCTATATAGTTATTGTTTCATATAACTTCTGTACATTATAGCTAAAAATAGGATGTGTAAATATACCCATTAATGAGGAAATAGTATCTACCTTCATTTTTTTTTATTTTGGTTTAAAATAGTTAATATGCCAATACTTTCATCAATACTATTTTCTAAACGGCTATGTTTGTTAGGAAATCTTTGGCTACAAAGGACAGACTACTTGACTGATCGTGGCTTAAACCATAAAAATATTTATTATTTACTTTACAAAAACCCTCACAATGTTGGTCCAGCAGCTAAGGTATGTCATCAAGGATCCAGGCTTTTTCTCTCTTGCTCTGTTATATTTTCATATTTCCTTTTTGGTGTCTGCCATAGTTCAAGACGTTATTATGTTCATTCTCAGAGTAGGAACAAAGGGAAAGAAGAGGTTCACCAAACATTAGTCTTATATTTGTCTCTTTTATTAGGAAATTTCTTTACAGATTCACCTTCTCCAAGGAGAATTTCTCTCTAATCACTTGGTCTCTCTCATCTGCAAGCAGTCTACAACAATGAGTGTCTATCAAATGAGAATAAAATCATCGTGATTGGTATAAACTAGTCACAATTTATTTTCTAAGTTTGGAAGATTGCATTATTTTCTTTAGAGCAAGACCTCTCAGTCCACCACATAGACAAACTGGACTTTAGTTAGTAGAAAAGTGAGGTTGGTAAGCAGTCAAAAGTGTCTACCACAGTAGCCATCCTTCCTGAGACAGTATGCACTTAAACAGGCACCATTTATAACCAAACGTGTCTTGAAGAAGATATGTTTCAGGTAATAGAATCTGATAGTTTTATCTAACATGTATGGAGGCATATATAAGAGACAAAACTGCCCTGAGCTGAAGAAAGGCTGGAATGTAAAGATCAAAAGGGTTCACTGTGTCTTCAGGCCCCACATCAATATTTCACCTGAGATGAAGGTGACTGGGGTCTCTGGAGGGCTGAGCTTATGCTGAGAAAGCCCCTGAGCTCAGTCATCTCCCTCCTAGCATTTCTTTCTCCAGAGTAATTACGGTCTCCAGATGGTC
>NW_006442484.1:54911229-54918587 GCF_000325575.1 Pteropus alecto
CTAATCCAGTCTCAGCAAGGCTCCACAAGCAGGTGGAGGTATCAAGTACACAGTGCATGCTGTGAGAGCTGTAACAAGACATGATCTCTCTCAGCCTCACTTGGCTCATCTGTAAAATGGAGATAATAGTAGCTGCTTCACTGGATTGTTGTGAGGATTAAATAAGAAAGTTACACATAAGAGCCAAGTCAACTTACTATTACTATAAAAAAGGTGGATCTATGTGTGAAATTAATGGTAAGTGACTACTGCTTAGATATCTCTGTTGAAATATTTGAGGTTCAGAGGTAAAAAATATCAGAGACTTCACTAAAAAGATACAATTAATGTTTTCGACATGAAAAGAAAAATAGTAGTCATCTCATCTTCCTCCTCTACCACATTAAATACTGGAATATAATTAACATAACACTTACTGAATTTTCAAATGAAAAGTTAGGACCCAAGACATTTTTATTCACTCAATAGAAGCAATAGAAAGACAGCTTCAAATACTGAGAGACTCAGAATATAACCCACAAAGTCTTCATCAAAAAAAAAAAAAAAATTATTCAAAACATACTTTAACCAAGAATAGCAACTAGCGTCATCTTTTTTAAAAAGTAGGTCAGATCATGGAATGCTTCTGTTCAAAACCCTCCAATTGCTCGCTGTTCATTTAGGTCGAATTGGCAATGGTCAATAAGGAGCAAGAAAATGCAGCCCCTGTTACTTTCTTATCTTATATCCAACTACCCTCATTGTTGGGCCCTCGAGTCGGGTTCGATTTCGGTAGCTTCCTTGCCATTCCTCAAATAAGCCAGGCACATTACCACCTCTGGGCCTTTGCAGAGACAGTCCTATCTCCCTGGAATGTTTATCCCACAGTTATCTGCAAGACTCATACTTTCATCTTCATGCTCAAATATCCCTTCTCCCTGTGGCCTCCTTTGACCAACTGTTTATTTGATTATTGTCAACCCCAATTTCACTTTTCTCTGTTCTTGCCATCTGCAATATGAGCTAGCATATGGGTTCTCTGTGTCTCCCATATCCACTGACATTTTTGTATCTTTTTTCTTTATGCTCAGGTCTGTTTGATCATTTTGTTCAACTTTATTTCCAACTTAATTCTTTTTTAAAAATTATATTTTTATTATTAAATTTTCTGCATATTTTTAGTTTTTAAGAGTTCTTCTTGGTCTGTGATTACTCCTATTCCTTAACAACTTGTTTTTGTTTTATGGATGATATATTCTCTCAACTATCTCCAAGGTGACATGTTAGAATTTTTAAATTCCCTACTATTTCTTGCATTATTTCTATGTCTGTTTTCTATGTACGTAAGGGCTGACAGAGCCTCATGTAAGTTGATGGATCCTATTGAAAAATAAGCTTTCCTTTATGGTACATACCTGGGAGTAGGAAGGCTAGCTCAAGGACTCCACAAATGCCAAAGTAAAGCATATGTTACCTTGGAAGTAAGTTTTCCACAAAACACTCCAACAGGCACTGTTTCTTCCTGTATAATTGTGGAAATACGATGTGCTTTCAGGTTAATCTTTACTTCTTTTATTTCACTGCACAGACTATGATAGACCTCTTTCCAAATCTATTACTCACTCTGTATGGAAGGCATGTCTCGGATTTCCATCTGTGAACAATTGTTCTAGAATGATGCTCCGAGATGCATGGGAGAATGAGGAACTCCCTCAGATCATATGTATTTTTATGACTCTGCCCAATTCTGCTCTTAAGATGTCTGCCAGTTTCAAACTTTGAAGAACTCACCTAGGAAGAGCTTCTTCCTTATCTGCAGCATCTTACTCCTGCATCTGTTTTTGTTTTTGTTGTTGTTGTTGTTGTTTACCAATCTGCTTTATCTATTAGTATAACCCCTTCTACTTTCTGAATTCCAAAAGTTTGTCTGATCTCTGGTTTGCTGGAGGGATCTTCTCTTGTCTACAGTAGTTCCAGAAACTCATTATGTTTTCTATCTTTATTTTCATTGTACAAGATCTATGGATGGAGGAAAGGTAGCGTGTGCCAAGTTTGCCATCGTAAACTAAGAAACAGAATGAAAGTGTTAACTGTACTATAACAAGAAACATATTTGGGATGAAGAAATTAGAATACTGCAATAGGAATAGAAATGTGAATTAGGGGTTTTCCTAAGAGAAACCACCATGCTATTCCCTATTACTCAGTTTTTAACCACTAGTTAAAAGAACATAGCTAGGTTTTTATATCCTTATGACTTAGTTCTCAAGGCTTCTCATGGAATGTAATAGAATGGCCCACTGTAGCCAACACCTATTTTTGTAGTCTATACCTAGAAATTTCAGGAAAGGTAAATGTGGAAATCAGTCAGGAATCCAAATTCTGGTCTGAAAGCTCATGGCAAAGATGTCAATAATCTACACTAAAAGAAAAGGATGGTCCAGGTTCCAAACAAATTATTTTAATATGACATTAACTTTATAGAAAACAATCTGTAAAACTTCTCTCAAACTTATTTTAAGATATCCTTGTTCTGACTCTTTTGTCTTTGCAGATTTTTTATTGATTTGGCACTTTGATTTTTTCTTTATTTTTTCCATCCCCACCTCCTCTGCAAAATCCTGTAAGAAAATAATTCAAGATGATAGACAAGGCAACATCTTAACTTCATTATGGTTTTCCATCCCTTAACAATTTTCATGAGTAGAGAATGTAATTGGCCCAGGAGCCTAATACTGAAACTGAGTTTTTGAGAACAAAAGTCAAGACATCAAAACCAGCAGGACAAATGAAGGAGGCACAAAGCCCCTACATTCTCTAATTTAAAACAAAGAATGAAATTTTTTTTCATTTTAAATTGATGTCTCAAATAAATTATGGCAAGAGAGAGTGGGATATAATAATACTGTCCACTTTGATGCAAATAAAATTTATTAAATACCACTGCTTCCATATTAGCCTTAATAACTACTGAAATATACACATGTTGACGATAGCTGTCGCTTACAGTCTGAAGTTTCACTAACTGTGGAAAGTCTCCCCTGGGAGGTCTTTAATTAGCATAGACAAACATCATCTGTTTTGGATGAATTCGGAGACAGAATTTTTAGGTCCCTTCCAGCTCCGATTCTGTGTCTGGGTCTAAACAAAATGAACAATTTTATAACAATTTTTCCAAATGCGCACGTCAGCACTTCCTAGTGCTGACTTGTCTCAACTACGAGCGAGAATTTGGAAATAATCACTCACTACACTTTATCTCAATACCACTCACCCCAAAACACACTTCTGACTGTGGTCTTCTAATCATGTTCCAATTCCATTTTCTCAACGCTGCTTCCCCTTTCCTGACTCCACCTACACACCATATTCGAGTACACACACCTGCTTACTCTTTCCAGCTCATCAGCTAATCCCTCATTTCCCCTCCAAGTCAGGCTGCCCAGCTGCAAAGAGCATCTTTAAATCATAGATTATATATTCTCTGATGTGATGTAAATCACTGTTTCAAAAGATGCTTTTCCCTGGGAAATTTCTTTCTGTTTTCAAAGACCTAAGTTTATTCACAAATAAGATAATTAAAAGTTTTGGCCTTGATCAGTAAACAGAAGTTCACACCAGCATGCAATAATACACCATTGAGTAAAATTATCATGCTCAACATAATCCATCTTTGATTTATGTTATAGCATTAATTCATCTCTGATATATATTATTTCAATAATTTCTAAATAAAATTAATATATCTAATGAAAATACTTTAGAGTCAATAAGTTTATAAATTCTTTTTTCATTATAAAATAAGAGCAGGAGAAATGAAAAATAACAATAGCTAATGTTTTTTGAACTCTATGTGCCAGGCAGTGTTCTCAACACTCCAAATGGAAAAATCCATTTAATCCTCTCAACATTCCTATAGAGTGGATGTTGTTTCTATTCAGATTTATGCATAAGGAAATCAGATAGGGAGATTTTACATATTCTACTCAAGATTATTGCTACTAAGTGGCAAAGTCAAGATTCAAAATTATAGCCTCCTTCCAGAATTCATGATCTTAACCAACGTGCTATTATACCTCAAAATATAATGAAATAGTGCTAAGTAGTACTAACTCTTGAAAATTATTTAATAAAAAAGAAAACTGATAGAGCATTAATAATGGTATTAAACAGTTTCAAAATAATGTAGTTATGTGCTGGGTAATTTTATCAAAGCGGGTGAGATAATAGTTGCTTAGAAGGAAGAAGAAAGAAAACCCAAAAGACCTTGTATAGTAAAATCTTGCTATGTATATATTATATTCACATACGCCTCAATGACTTCTATGAAATGATAGATAAATATACAAAATGCAACATGAGTAGAATTGAAGTTATACTTACCTATGTCACATGATTATGAGTTTCCTAGTGCTTATTGTTCAGTGTCCTTTGCACAATACATTTTTGTTGAATTGGAAGAACTTTTATTGATTGCCCTGTAAGGGTATTATAAGATATAAAATATCCAAGTGCCTTCTTCAAATGAAATGAAATTCAATTCTATTAAGATTTATAAACTTTGGAGTGATCTTTCAGAAACTGTCAGTAATATACAAGCAGGTGAATGCTTTGCTATAAGCTGTGAAAATGTTAAAGGTAGAGCCAATAGAAGCCTTCTAGTCTAATCCTCTCATTTACAATAAAGGGAAAGGGGCCAAGGGTGATCCACTGACTAGCCCAAGCAGCTGGTTCATGGCAAAGTGTGACTAAAACCCAAGTCCCTTGATGCCTGGATTGACTTGAGAGGTGCACATGTGTATACAATATGCATAAATTCCATCTGTCCTAAACTATCTGTCTCACCAGTATGCCACAGTTCTGAAATTCTGGTATTGAAGGATATGATTATATATATTTGCCCTTCCTGAATACAATGCTGAAACTACCATCCAAGGACTTAGAGTACCTTATCCACCATCATGTTATTCCATATAGCATTGCTTCTGATCAAGAAACTCATTTTATAGCAAAAGAAGTACTTCAAAGAACTCAGACTCATAGAATTCGGCTTTTGAAGACTTGGTCACAGAAGACTGTATATGTTCTGAAGCAGAGTCCAATATACACTATTTCTCCAATAGCCAGGCTCCATGGGCCCAGGAATCCAAGAGTAGAAATGGGAGTGATAGTACTCATTGTTACCACTAGTGACCTACTAACAAACTTTTTGTTTCCTGTTCCTTTGACTTTATGTTCTGCTACCTAAAGGTCTTAGTTCCAGAGGGTAGAATGCTTCAATCAGGAGACACAACAGTGACTCCACTGAATTGGAAGTTAAGAATGCCACCCAGCCACTTTGGGTTCCTTATGCCTTTGAATCAATAGACAAAGAAGGGAGTTGCAGTATTGGCTGGGGTGATTGATTCTGACTACTAAGTGGAAATTGGGCTACTATTCCACAATGAGGGTAAGGAAGGGTATGTCTGGAATATAGGAGATCTTTTTAAGCATCTCTTAGTATTAATATGCCCTGTGATTAAGGTCAATTGAAAACTATAACAGCCCGATCCAGGCAAGACTACTCATGGCTCAGACCTTTCAGAAATCAAGATTTGGGTCATCTCATCAAGTAAAGAAGCAGAAACAGCTGAGGTGCTTGCTGAGGTGCTTGCAAAAGGAATACAGAATAGGGAGTGGAAGAAGGTGGTTATAAATACCAACTATGACCATGTGACCAGATACAGAAATCAGGATTTATTCTCTTATTCTTTTATCATGTAACATAAAATGCATTGATTTTATATCATAGTATTTAAGTTGTAGGATAACAAGAAGAGTAAACATAACTCAAGAACTTCACTGTTTCTGAAAGTGCTTTAGTATGTTTTTGGTTGTATGCAGGATAGTTGTATCATGTTAGGTAGACTTTTGACTTGGTTATTGTCTTTATTTATAGATTATGTATGGTTTAAGGATATGTGTGTGAATGCCAAGCTGATGGTTAATTTTATGTGTCAACTTGAGTGGCCACAGGGTGTCTAAATTAAACATTGTTTCTGAATATGTCTATGACAGTGTTTCTGGATGAGATTAGCATTTGAATCAATGGACTCAATAGATTGCCCTCTCCAATCATTTAATCCAGGGGTCTCCAACACTGGGGCCGGTACCAGTCCATGACCTTTTGGGAATCAAGCTGCACAGCAGGAGGTGGGTGGCAGGTGAGTGAGTGAAACTTTATCTGTATTTGCAGCCACTTCCCAAAGCTAGCATCACTGCCTCAGCTCCATCTTTGATCATCAGGCATTAGATTCTCTCAGGAACACCGGTCCCTCATGCCAAAAAGGATTAGATTCTAATCCTCTGGAGGTCTAAATAGAACAAAAGGTGGAAGAATTCAGCCCTATTTTCCTGCCTCATGGCTGGAGCTAGGGCATCTCGTTTCATCTTCTCTTCTCCTCACTCAGGGATATACATCACTGAGTCTCCTGGTTCTCAGACCTCTGAACACAGACTGAATTACACTACCAAATTCCTGGGTCTCCAGCTTCAAATGGCAAATGGTGGGACTCTTCGGTCTCCATAAGAGCCAATTCCTCATAATAAATCTCCTTTTATATCCTATTGGTTCTGTTTCTCTGGAGAACTCTGACTAATACAGATACTGTTTTTAATTATGTAAGTAAACTAAGTCAGCTGCTACCCAAGATTTTAAGAGAAAGAGATCAAACAATGGCCTGACTTCTTATAGTTTTCATGAGTTGGTACTGCTTTTGGTGTTTTAGTTGCCTGGCAACTGCTAATTTAATGCTTTCTGCAGTCCCATTGGTAGGCAACACATTGTCATGTATCTGGAAAATGATCTCAGCAGATATCTGGAACTTGTCCTTCTGTCGTGTTTTTATTTCACATCTCAACTTTCTTTATCCAGAAGTGGTATATCCACTTACCTAAAGCCTAAGAGAGTGCTGATGCTAAGTATATAGAAGGAAGCATAATCTAACGGTCATCTCTTGGCTGTTTTTCCCACTTAGCACTTTAGATGTAACAAGAAAATCAGAGAATTGAATATTTAGCACACCATGTAAACAGAATCACTTGTTAACTTCTTAAGACTATATATATCCATATACTTACTAATATAGATTAATGAAAATTTAACTGGTATGATGACTGGCTAACTTCTCAACATCTAGTTTACCTAGCCCCAATGAGTAGTATCAATACAATTTTGTGACCAAATTTAGACCCTGATTTTTCTAGGACACACATGATAATCTCATCCCCTTTGCCAGTGATTGGATTAAAGGACAAGTCCCTAATCAACGTTGTCTGATGAGAAAGTATCCAAAAGGTTTCTAGAAAGTTTCTTCACTCTCAAAACGAGCCTCCGATCT
>NW_006442484.1:54918615-54949682 GCF_000325575.1 Pteropus alecto
GCTCTCATTGCTATTGAAACAATTATTCAATGAAGTATTAGGGTTACTCTGACCAGATAATTCTTTATTGTGGGAATTGTAGGATGTTTAGCAGCATCCCTGGGCATTACATGCTAGAAGCTTGTAGAAATCTTCCAGCTGTGACAATCGAAGATGTCCTAAATATTGTCAAATGTCAATTTTACCCCAAAAGACATTTGACGATATCTAGAAACACTGACTTAGAAGAAGTTGGAAAAATGCACAGGAGTAGGGAGAGATCAAAATAAAAGTATATTCATGATTATATAACTGAGTCTCTAAGTCAACTAATTCTGAAATCCTCTTCACATTTGGCCCACTATATGAACCAATGAATTCCTTGATCTCTTAACTAGTGTGAGTTGATGTGTCACCTGCAGTATACAGCCTAATGGATATTGGGCAAGACCTGGAGTGAAGTGGACAGTGATAGGAAAAGAAAAAATTTTACAATTTTAAAGCAAAGCCTTGAGAAAGAAAGTGAGAGATACAAAGTATTGGGCACATGATGATTATTAACTTGGGGAAGAAAGTACCAAAAACAGATTGTTGAAAAGAGACAAGAAAAGAGCCAAGGCACAAGACAGATTTACTCTATCAGAAAGGATTTTAGACTAATGCTAGCCACATTTTATTATTCTGCTCCTTTATTTATTTCAACCGCAAACCTAATATATCTGCAGAGTACATTTGCTCTCTCACACCCTTAAATGACTGCTTTACATGTCTAATCTCCTCAAACCTTCATCTTCTCCCCATCTTTACCATTAACCAGTGGCATTACTCCCTGCTTCACTGAGAAAATAAATCAGACAAAAACTCCAGACTCCCTCATTCGAATCTATTTACCAACCAGTATCTGTGTCCATACTTGCAGCTTGTTACCTGTTACTATAGATGAACCATTCCAATCTCTTCATTTATGCAATAAATTCCCTTTGGAATTTCATTCTATTTTCTCCTCATAACCTCATAACCTCACAAATTTCCCTTCTCTCTTTTCTTGTATCATTCCAATCAGTATATAAGCATGCTACAATCCTTCTCACTTAGTATTAGTCTGAGTTCTCCAGAGAAACATATGAAGAATTGGCTCATGCAGTTATGAAGGCTAAAAGTCCCAAGATTGGCAATTGGCAGAACCAATGTAAGTTCCAGTCTTAGGCCAAAGGCAGGAAAGGACTGATCTTCCAGCTCAAAGATGGTCAGGCAGAAAGAACACATTCTTCCTTGCTCAGCTGTCTTGATTTATTCAGGCCTTCAGTGGACTGGATGAGATCTGCTCACATTGGGATTTCTCTTTTTTCCTTATTTTCCAGATTGACACCGTTAAGAGATCCAGCTGGGTCTAGCCTCAGAATATATTGAGAATCTGACTATTTCTCATTAGCTCTCGAGATCAGATGAGAAAAATGTCCTTTAGATATTAAAAAAAAAAAACTTTTTAGATAAAAATGGAGAAAATGTATTTCCAGTAGTTCTGCAATAAAAGAAATGCTAAAGAAAATTCTTCTGGCTGAAGGGAACAGAAATCAGATTAATACTTCAATCTACAGGAAAGAATATAGAGAATGAGAAAAGGTAAATATGTTGATAAATATAAAAAATACAAAGCTATTTTATCATAACTTCTTTAAAAGACATATGACAATGAAAATAACAGCACTGTTGTGAGATTTATTGTAAGTTGCTGTAATATATATGACAGCAATAACAATGACCAGGTAAAAGGAAGTTTACTGTTGCAAAGTTATTACCTTTTGCATAAAGTGGTACAAAATTAATTCTAAAATAAAGAATGCATATTGCAATCCTTAGAACAACCACTAAAAATAATGTAAATAGTTATAGTTGAAAAACTAATAGAGAATCCTATTAGAAATCAATAACTTTAGAATATCTAGAAAAGTCCCAATTTATTCAAAATTTGACATACTATTAGGTAACTCACAGTTCATAAACAAATTATAAGGGTAATTAGAAAATATTTCAGAGAATGATAATAAAAATATACAGCAACAAAATTTGCAGCATAAATTGAAAGCTGTGGTTAGGTGGAACTTTGTAGCTTTAGATGTTTATATATAAAGAATGGCCTAAAATGTATTATCAAATTTTTCCTTTAAGAGGCTAGAAAAAGAAGAGCTAAATTAAATAGAATAAGAGTTAAATTAAAGAGAACAAAGAAAATTGTGGTGAAAAAAAAGAAAATGATAGTGATTAGAACAAAAATCAACGATATAGTATGAGATAAAAAGTCAAAATTAGCAAAGCCGAAATCTGGTTCTTTGAAAAGATTAATAAAATTGATAAACATCTAGCAAGGGGAGAGAGGCAGAGAGACAGATGATGATATATAGATAGATAAATAGATAAATAGATAGATGATAGATAGATAAGATAGATGATAGAGAAAGGGAGAAAGGAGAGATTTAGAGAGAAATAAAGCAAATTGGGGAAAAACATACAATCGCTGAAGAGTATGTGGGAGTTCTTTGTACTGTTCATGAAAATTTCTTCTAAGTTTGCAAGTATATAAAAATTTTTGAAACTATAAAAAATCCCTAAATATTACTTGAAATCAGAGTAACATCTCAATAGGCTGATTAACTTCTCCCTTTTAAAGTAATTTTTCTACCTCTGTGAAGCTGACCTATAGCAGTTTTCACCAGCGATCAGTGGAAGTAATTATACTATGGAAATCAGCAAACACTACAAATCAGGATTTGATTTAATGTTTTGTTGATTGGCTAAACTTAAAAAAAAATGATTGAGAGATTGTTAATAATGCAGATTAAACTTAATAGTATGTCAGGTATTCTTTTGAATAGCATAAAAACAATTAAGGACATATTCTGCCAGTTTTCAAAAACTTTTATGGAATTCAGTAAAGAAGTTGCTCAAAGCATTGGCTAATGAGGAAGGTTCCCATATGTGGCTCTGTTATTTTACTTTGTCTTACTCACTGATGTAGATAAAAATATCAAATAACATTTATGTCAGAATTACATTTATCCATTATCCATTATTTACAAGCATAGCTTGGCTATGGATACAGAGTTCAGCAAAAATCAGAGTATAGTGTGAGATTTAATTGGTTATGTGGAATTTACAATAGAGTATTTTATGTTTTATTATTATTTGTAAATTATGTTACATTATATTACATAAGTAACAATTATAGTAAGGTTATGTATATATATGAATTTATCTATAATATAGTTACGAAGGTATATAAATATATATGCACATATTAATTTTTCCACAGAGTTGTTGGTTAAACATTTAGCATCACATTATTGAACTCTGGGCACATCCTTTAACTCTGAAAATTTCTTAGACACAGTTTCGCATCTGAAAGTTAATATAACTAAGAATACCTAGTAAGTTCAATGTGATAATTAATAATATAAGCTAAAAAATGCCAAGCCTAGAGTCTAATAAAAAGTGGCAACTACTATGATGAAGATCATAATCACTATTAATAGTATTTTTACTACTAATGGATGGTCATAGCTGGTCCCTGCTGCTCCAGTTCTCTCATATTACTCCCCACCTTTCTCATGTGTCTTAGAGAAGCTTCTCTGAAACATATCTGTCCTGTGTATTATTCCCTCAGGTTTTTTTTTTTTTCTGTGAGATTTAATTGGCTATGTTCTAGTTTGCTAACCTCAAAACAAGAAGCAAAGTCTATATGTCTTTGTAGGCTTTGATTTTCTCATCAGTGAATAAGGGGTGACACAGTGTCATGCAAATAGGGCATACCTGTCTTTTTTGTGAGGGACTGCCTGTATCCACTGAGCATCACTTCCAATTCTAACATTTTTGATATTTAGGAATTGAAAACTTTTCTAACATTTAAAAAATATTTCCTCTTTATTTTTCCTTGAAAATTTCTGGAAAGCACTATAAATTAAAAATATTCTCTTAAGTCTACCACTTAAAAGAAAAACAAACATTTGAGATTAAAAATAAAAGCCTCCTTCATATTGCTCCTACCCGTGCCCAGTCCATCAAATTCTGTTTTTAAAGGCAACTACTTACAGGTTGGAGTTTATTTTTCCCAGCTTGTACATGCGAAAACTTTTTAAAGAAAAAATTGTATAGAGTCATGAACTATTCTAGTTCTTTACATTATTGACTTATCAATATTTACACATACATACATACATAGATATATACCCATAGAAATATAATATCAAGGTCTTCATATAAAATATGTATATATATACATATGCCATGTATAATATATATTATATATAATATAAAAACTCTATTTTCCACAAAAATGAATAATATAGATATTAGTCTTATTGTCATAAACATCTTTTAAAACTAAATACATACGTATCTATCATGTCTTGATAATTGCATATTATTATTATGTTAAGAAAATTTACTGTAATGAGTTAATCATTCTCTTATTGTTGACATTTTGATTGTGTCCTGTTATCCTAGAAACTCTATTCTACAAGGAATACCTTTTTATCCTCATTTTTATTTATTTGTATTTTGATTCTGTTTTTGTGAATGAGACCTTTTACTTTATAGCTCATTTTTAGTATAAAGGAAAAACACTGTTTAATTTGTCTTATATCTAGTCGACTTATAACATTTATCTTATTAGATTTAATAGATTTTTAACTAAATACATGAATTTTTATGGTATTACCTTTTCCTTTGTGATATTTTGTGTGATTAATTTTGCTTGATATATTGCATTTGATAGAAACCTCAAAAAATGTTTGAATAATTGTAATAGAAAATTTTCCAGCTGCTTTCCAGACTAACACTTGTAGAACATAACCATTTAAAAATGTGTGAAAAATTAACTGCTAATAATTTTAAATTATGTTTAGGAAGTTTCGTTATTATTTTTTTAATCAAGAATGGATGCTGCTGTTTATCAAATGCTTTTTTGGAGAGTAGAATTTCATGATGCAATTGTTTAATTTTTTTCCTTTAATTTTTTAATGAAATATGTTATGGTGAATTTCCTAATATTGAACCACTTTTTTAAATTCCTGAAATAAACCTGTTTAGTCATTGGATAGTACACATTGATTGACTTATTTTGTTATATACTTCTGTTTCTTTAAGAACTCGAACAGGTATGGCATGTGTCCATTTGGTCAATGTCTACAATGGCATGATCATGAAATTTTGACTCTCATTGGACTGGAATAAAATTCTGACTTCATGATTTGGTAGCTGTGAAACTGAGGCAAATTAGAATCTCTGAGTATCGATTTTCATCTTTATGCAGAACTAATGAATTGCTGCACAGAAATTTCTGAAGGATAAAATGTGAAAAGATGTAGAAAACCTTAGCAAGAATCTCTGTTCTCAGTGTTAATTTACCTGTTCTGCAAGCTAACAAATCAGGATAGCAGCATAATACATATATATGCTTTCAAGTGGATCAGAATGGCCTTTCTCCTGAGTTACAGTAAAAAGAGTCCAACTGTATATCCAAAAATAGCAAGGGTGATATAAATATCACACTAAATAAAATATTTTTGACTTTTACTACTTTAATAATAGCAGCCGCTAGTGAGTGAATCTCCTGGCTGGAGTACCTTTCCAGAAATGTCTTTTGCATAGCAGGACTTTTTGATCCAAACACGTGTTCTCGTGAACCCTTCCCAGGACTCCTTATTTATAACTACACCACAGCCAATGTAGTTCTCCTTACATATAATCTTTAAAACATATTTGCAGTTGAATAGCTACTGCCATTTCCTTCTTTGAATTTCTTTCTAGGACACATGGAAAGGAGGAAGGTCACTTTTGCATAGCCAAACATCCTCCGTGTTGAGAAATTTCCTTTGGCAGTCAATGCAGTAAGTTTCTAAGCATGATGAGAATACACGGTACATTGTGAATTGTGAATGTACCAGCACTATGTCTGGCATAAACCAGGTTTTAAATAAATATTAAATAAATGAATGAATAAATGAAATGATAAAATTTCAATTACAAAAAAAGGAAGACCTTGGGAAATATCTTAGCACCTTAGAACTGGGAAAATGTTTCAATAGAAAAATATGACTTATATACCCACCCACTCATTCATTCAATAAATATTGATTGAGGGTTTGCTATTTTCTAGACATGTCACCATGAATATTGTGCTCAGTATGACATAAAGGTCCACATCGAGATTGCAGTCTGCTGAGGAGATGAATATTGAACATAATTCCAAAATGACTGAGAGTAATAGAAAAGTCTAATTATACAAGTATATAAGAGGGACTAGAAATACAGAAATTTCTTGTTTTATCTGTAACATTATAGGATTCAGTGCATTGAGCCCTTTGCAATCTACATTTGCACTGTTGATATTCAAGAATAACATTTGAATATACCATGATCAGGTTCTGAATGTTGGATATCTAAATTGTAGTTCAAGGTTCAATGTTAAATAAGTTCATTATAAACTCATCAACTACAAAATCAAGGAATGATGTCAGAGAACCTCGCTGAGATTCAGCTCTTTGAAGCTTGGCTGGTCTCTTTCATAAACTAAACATTTCTTTCCTACCATTAGCAATACAGCACTGAAAAATACTACTGTTCACAAATGTATAGCTAAATATTTAAATACTAATCGAGTATAACCCATAAAATCCTAACTGGACAAAAGTAACTGAAAAAGAAGCAGAATATGCTCAAAAATTTACAAAAATATTAAAACAACAAAATATACTATGATTCAGTGTAGAAGAAAATAAAGAAAAATGACAGATGAATTTCACAGAAGATCGAAGGCCTGAAATAGATAAATAAGGAAAAAATGCTTTTAGACCAGTCTGACTCTATTAGCTGAATGTGTGTAACTTTCACTTCTGGTGTGATAAAGCAAACAATTAGCATACAGTATGTTCATTCCTGGCAATAATTACCAAATCCTTTACTGCTTTGTCATAATTTTCCAGGAACACTAATAGGACCCTGAAGATCACTTGCTTCTGCCCACGCAAATTCCACTATGGCTACTTGAGGAGCTCTTGATAAGATCTCTATAAGCCAAGAAACATCAGCCATAGGAGTCTTTCCCACCCACCTCCCACTTTGATACAGTATGTAGAGCCCCTCACATCACTTCCTACTCCTATCAAATAATCTTCTCAAAGACTTCAGACTTCAGGAAAAACAGGATTCTGAAAGGCAGAATAAACCTTCCCCAGAGGCAAGGGATTGCCAAGGCCTGGTTCTCTCCTTAGAATGAGAAATTTAAAAACCAGCAAATACATATGAGAAAATACAAATGAATATCCCAATGAACTCAGCACACTCTCCATCTCACTTGGAACCCTCTCATTGGAATTTTAAAACCCTTAAATATCTCCCATCAACCTAAAAAAAAAACAAAAATAAAAACATAAAACATCATCACCATCAATGACATCCACATTGTCAATTCATCAGGATTTTTTTTTTTTCCAGCCTTCTGAATTATTGACCTGATTTTGTATAGGAATAGACTTCCATAAAAATTCTTTGCCGACCAAATATCTCAGTTGTCGTCAACATTTTTGGCCAGGTCCTTTTTCTTCAAACATTGTCTTTCCTTTGCTTGTGTAACAAACAGCTTCTCCGTTACACTCCTTACTGATCAACTCTCAGTCATCCTCACCCCAACTGTTAGAGTTCATCAAGGCTAAGCTGTAAGCCCTCTTCTTATTCTACTGTCTCATCTAAGTCTACAGCTTCCACCACCAATTTAGTCAGTTGGTGACTAGGCATCCACGTCTTGCAAGTTTACATATTTAGCTCCAGATAATTTCATTGGTTTCCAAACCTGTATATAGAACTATCACACAGAACTACACAGTGGTCTCCTCTTATACGTGAGAGATACCTTCCAAGACCCCCAGTGGATACCTGAAATCATAGATAATACCAAAATCTATATCCGCTATGTTTTTTCCTATACATACATAACCATGATAAGTTTAATTTACAAATTAGGCACAGTAAGAGTTTAACAACAGCTAATAATAAAATAAAACAATTATAACAATATGTTATAATAAAAGTTATGTCAACGTAGTGCCTCTCTCTCTCTTTCTCTCTCTTTCTCTTAGTAAACGAGCACTAGTTTCACTTTCCTTCTTCACAATTTCGCAGATAGATGATTCATTCTTACCTTAGATATTAGCAATCTCAGCATATGATTTTTTTTCTTATTAAGTCAAGAACTTTTGCCTTTTCACTTGAAGGAAGTACTTTACAGTTTCTATTTGGCATATCCAAATGGCCAGCATCACTTTTCTTGTACTTTAAGGCCTTTATGAAGTTAAATAAGGGTTATGTGAACACAAGCACTGCAATATCTAGGTAGTCGATCGATCTGATAACCAAGAAGGCTACTAAGTGACTAACAGGAGAGAATGTATACAATGTGGATATGTTGGACAAAGGGGTGATTCATGTCCAGGGCTGGACAGAACAAGACAGGACAGATTTCATCACATTATTCAGAATAGCATACAATTTGAAATTTGGACAGCAGTTGACTAAAGGTAACTAAAACTGTGGAAAGCAAAACCGCAAATAAGGGGGACTACCGTACAGCTCCACATGGATACCTCAGATGCACCTCAAATTCAACATGGCCAAAAACAATTTCCTGATATCTCCCCAACAAAGCAAAACTATGCAAATGAGTGAATGAACAAAATAAATCTCTCTTTACAAAATAACTACCTGATTATCCTCCAGTGTTTCCTATCTCAATACAGTGATCATCCATTCTCTACTTGTATAAATTAGAAACATATTCCTTATTCCCATATTCAATAAAATCTTTAGATTTCAATCTCTAAATATCTCTTAAATTCATTCACTCTTCTTTATCCTGTCTTTCACAACCTTCTCCAGTCTCATAACGAAAAATTCTGGCTCTGATTATGTATCTATGACTTGAAACATATTACTGGCTTACATACATGTAAATATATTTTTATCATAAAATGTAATGATAAAAGATTAAGGGATCAGGACACTCTCTATCTCCAACAGTGAAATTTAGATTTAGAGTAGTCTTTTTTAAATTTGGGAAGAAATATTTTTGGCATCTTCTTGATACTAGTAAGCCCCCAAAGTAATAGGACATTATACGTTAACTTAAATCTGACTGGAGAGAAATAATGTGAATTCTCTGGGCAGTGCTTTTCTGTACCCTTGTGAAAGCATCTGATTTTTAATTTGATTGGTAAAACTTAAATATAGCTGGCTGATTTATCAGCCACTATGTCGGAGGCACACACAGAAAAAAGAAAGGCTTCATTTTAAGTCATTTATGCCATTTAGGATACTGCCAATGAGAAGCTATTTGCAAGCCCTGAAAAATATTGGAGGCCACCGATCAAGAATCTATATCCATAAGGCTATATAGCTAATCTCCTACTATAATTAATTCTTTGTAAATCAATGTATAAATTCAATTTATTTTATATTTTTATTTTTACATATTTATTAGGTGTTCATTGACTGTAAGATTGAGTGTCTATTAGTCATAAAATTCTCAGTTGAATGTGTCCTAAAAGTAATAAAGAAATTAAGTGCCACTTTACTGCTAATATCATTGAATCAAAGTTTGTAAGTCTTCTCCAACTTCTTTTTAAAAAGCTATAAAATAGTTACATGGTCTTAGGAATATGGTCTTAGGAAGAAATACTAAGACCATATTCAGAGTACTTTCAAATGAGAAAAATTACAAATTCACATTTAGCTTACAAACTAAAGTTCTGTCTTCATTCATTCAATAAATAAATCTGCCAGATACTACACTGAGAGGCAAGGATGTTCCAAACCTTAGAGAGCTTAATCTTGTTCTCTCTCCAAGAATTTTAATCCCAATTTTGGTAAATTATATCATGTATTTTTTTTTTACCCTCAATTATTGAACTTGTGTTATAATTCTTATTATATCCAAATAGTATATGCGATTGACATTTAATAGTTAGTTCATATTATATCCACCAAACAGAGAAATGTTTTCATTTCTCATTAGTTCATTGCATTATTTTTTCAAGTATTTTTTAAAAATTTATCTCATATCTACATAAAATAAAACACAAAATAGATACTGTGTTTAGGAGAGAGATTGATTTTTCAATTCCTTTCAGTAGCAGAGACTTCATATTTTAAATTACTGTAGGTCATTTATAAAAACAAATTTTCTCATCTGTTCCTCATTGCTATTTATACACCTTCTAGATCCCACCCCACAGGTTGGCAGAAATCTGCAAGGTTGTGTTGTTGGAGAGAAGTATTCATGCTGCTGGAGGGGACCATGAATGAACAGGGTGTGTTCAGGGACCTGCAGAAGTGTTTTTCTTGAACGGATTGACTGGTATTTAATGCCAATTGACTCATGCAAAATTACACACACTTCCAGCTCAATGAGGGAGTAAGGTGTCTATTCTTCATGCGCATTATTTGAGCGAATTTGGAAAACCAGCTGTCCCATTCAAGAACTGTTTTTCCTTTATCTGTTCATCATAAAATAATATCTTGCATTCAGATAAACTATATCTGGATGTATATAGAAATGCTTCACGTACAACTATTATTATTGATGACTGCTGTCAGTGTGCAAAATCAAACATGCATGCCAAGTCTTAACACTCCTCCTTTTGTCTTGTAATTATCAATGACATGAATGTCTCCTAATCTGACCTCACCATGACAGGAAGTCTCTTTCGGGACACGGAATATACATTACTTGTATTTATATTACTAGTGTTTAGCAAATATTTGGACTTTAACTAGGCACTTTAAAATGTTTTTAAGAGTAAAAACAAAAAGTACCAATTCTCCATTTAATGTTCTGATCAATTAATAAAGGAACTCACAAAGTATGAAAAAAAGACACCAGAAAGACACCAATAGCTTAGATTATTGCTGCCAAACCTGCCTACTTTCTTGACCATGCAGTGGTTATCAATTTTGGCTGCACAAAAAAATTACCCAGAAAGTTTTTAAAAAGATCCCACCCAGATCACATGCCAAGATTCAATAAATCAAACTCTCTAGAAGTGAAATGCAAGCATCTATATTTCTTGAAGCTCCCCTGTTCATTTCAACGTGTAACTAAGTTTGAAAAACTCTTTTGTAGGGGAACCTGAATGATGCAGTTATTTCACTAATATATCTTAAAAATAAAGAGCTAAGCTGATTTCAAGAACTGATAATAATAAAAATAACTAATTTAACCAGACTTAGAATTTCTTAGATAAGAATGGTTAATATTTCAGTTCCTCAATCCTAAATTGAAGGATATTTTTGGATCAAAATATGAAAATATATGTATTTGAAAAGTTGTACAATGTGTTAGAAAATATGTTAAACCTGGAGGAGGATTCCTGGGTTTTAGAAACTTTCATCTGTAAATTAGATTGTGCATCTCTGTTTTCTCACCCATAAAATAACCAGATTAGGGTAAATGATGAATATGATTCTTTCCAGCCCCACAATTTTATAACTGATTTAAGGAACACTTTGAGTAATTATTTTAATCAGTTTCTAAATTGTACAAGTGTGTGTGTGTGTGTGTGTGTGTATGAAAGTATCCTTTATAGCTATAATGAAATAGGACTTCGGTGGCAATCAAAATTCTTTGTTTTATACTTGAAGAGCAATATTAAATAAGAAAAATAAATCTAGAGTCCTTTGGTTTTTATAAAGGGTTTTCTTTGGCTCAAATTTATTAAGGTTGAGTTCAGATACCAAATATCTGCCCATAGTCCACATGAATAATTCCAACACTGTTGGCTATCATTCTCTGTAAATCAGAGTTCATGGAAAAAGGTTGAGTCTGATTAAGAAAGGGCTTTGCCAACTAAAAAAGAACTGTAAGAATTAATTCTAGCTGCCACCAATCCATGTAGAAATTATGTGAAATAGATTTATAGTTCAGAGTTAGTACAATAAGCATAAAATTAAGGCTATTTTGGAAAATTTTACTCTGAAGCTCGACATCAAGTTTAATCTTCCATGTTTCTTTTATACTTTCACAATTGGGGTTAAGTGTTTAGTACTGGTGGTAATGCCAAGCAAATATCCTAGCTTTTTTTTTTCAGTACCCTCTCACATGTCTCAATAAATACTCAACAAATATTCTGTGAAGTAAAGAACATTATCTTAATTATTTTTAAATGAAAAAAACTAAGGTTATAACAAATTCAATAACTTGCTCAAAGTCAGTCAGTGACAGAGCTAAGACTTATATCTTGTAGTCTTGACTGCAAATCCAAGATGTTTCTTGTCATGCCTTGCTGTCATAACCGGGCACATTGTTAATCAAGTTGCTCTTTTTATTTTTTTTATTGACTCAATTTTTAATTTGGTTTAAGATGACTACTTCTTCAATTCTTTTCAAGGCAGAGGGAAAGACTGAACAGATTTTCACACTCATGTTTGGAAACCACTTGAGACAATGGAGTAATAGATAATGTTTATGTCGGTCATGTTAAGAGGTAGTGGAAGAAACAAAGTTCTGGGATCAGAGATGGGAACTCTAGTCTCAGCTCTGCCACCAAATGACTGTATCTTCTTGCACAAATAGGTGATTGAAACCTTTCTTCTGTGCTTTTGAATCACTTGCCAGAAATGAGTACTAGATATTTCATTTCCCTATTTACATTTTCATTTCATATTTTTACATATAGTATATTGGCTAAATTATATTTTATTTCTTTTGATCTAATAATATTAGATAGTGAACAACTTTACATTCTAATATTCCAATTATATAGGTGTCATCAAGCTTATGTTTATCTAAAGATCTGTAAAAAATATCACTTGGTCTCAATTTTCTTTAGGCAAGGTTAATAGTAGATACATACTACAGTTGACCTGTTAAGGGTATGGTTCTGGGCAAAGATATGCTAAGGGCCAATTTCTGCTTCTGTAATTTGCTTGCTTTTTTGATGTTAACTAGGGTGTGGTTAATCTGTTTGCTTGTTTGATGTTAAACCAGGGTGTGGTTCTAGGCTTTATAAACTGCCTCTTTTGGGAGCTCGGGGCTGATCTCCTGGAACCCTGCGTGGTAGAGAGTCTGTTGCCGGCTGGCTAATAAAGGCTCATAATTCATCTCAATTGGCTCTGTGGGTCTTAAGAATTGATCGCGCCACAAAAGACCCTTGAACAATGTAGGGGTTAGGAGTACCAGCTCCTGGTCAGTCAAAAATTCTCATATAACTTTTCACTCTACAGTCAACTCTTTGCAAAAAACAGATTCAACAGCATTTTTGATACCTGAGTGGGAATCCATGGCTGGGAAACTGTGGATGGTAATGCAAAAACGCTGTTTATCATCCACAGCTGGTTGAATCTGCAGATACAAAACTCACTAGCATATGAAGAGTTGACTGTATTTATTGAAAAAAATCGATTATTAGTGGACCTGCGCAGTTAAAATCCATGTTGTTCAAGGGTCAGCTGTATACATTAAAGAATAAATAATACAAGTTTTTCATGGAAAAGCTTTGGTATGACATTTATTTATGCTGTCTTTGAGTAAACACAAATCTAACTTATTCTCTCATATAATAAGCTATTCTATTTCTAAGCAGTTCCAGATAATTCTTTCCCAATGCATTTGTATGCTAAATAATTCATTAGGAAATTTGTTCTTAATCTTCATTTTCTCCAGATAGCAGAAATTCGTGTAATTCATGAACAGTCTACTGCCCCTACCTACCTAAGCACATTATCCCTTGTATAATAATTTATACATGCTGTTGTTAAAAATAAAAATACATAAATAAACTTGAAGTTGATAGAGAGGACTAGGACAGACTGCGAAGGGAACCAGAATGGCGGTAAGGACCCAGGAAATCTTAGCAACCATCTTACTGTCTTAGGATTCTAATAGCAGGTGGTGGGGAAATGTACTGGAAACTGAAAAGACAGGGGTTTGTGCTCTATAGCATGGTGAAACATTTAGTAAGGCCTATAATAACATGAAAGGTAGATCATGTTCCAGTGCGCTTGTAGCTCTAGGGGAATATATTGGAAAGCACAATGTTGGTTATGTGTTTGGGTTACCACTGGATAGTTTGGCAATAAATTGCAAGAAACAAATAACTCAGGAAAGAAGTGGCCAGTTTCCAAAGCCATAGGGAAAGGAAGTAGGATAAGTCCAGAAACTACTTTTCATCCTAAGCAATGAAAGATAAAATTGAGAAATACTATGTGGAACTAAAATCCACTGAAAACCTTTCAATTGATTCAATTACCTCTAGGCAAGGAGGAATACATTAGAGATGTGTTCAGTTAAAAAAAAAAAAAAAATTCTGGTTAGATCCTTAGGGGCCCAAAAAGCTGACTATGACTGATTGATAATAATCTTACTGATTTTCTGAGGAGTCTATTCCTCTCCCAGACTTTAAATAATCTTTAGGCACCTAACCTTATACTATAGGCAGGAAATGAGTTGAGAAAGCAGAATTACATATTCTCCAGTGTCTCCTTAAAATGTAGCCAAGAAATATATTGAAAAAAAGAACACTCCCAGGGGGTGTAACTAGTGATTTGACAAACAATGAACAAAGGAGTTTACCCAAGGAATAGAATCAGGGCATAACCAAGGAACATTCCATACCCTCAGGGTAGGGAACCTCATCTCATAATATCTTCCCATTAAAATTTTAGAATTGCTGTGAACCAGAGTTTGTAGAAAGGCCTTTTTTCTTCTCCTTTTTGAATAGGAGTGTTCACTGTTTTTCTTTCCCACTACTGCAGATTGCTTGGCTATCTGGCTGGGAACTTGGTACATTTTAGCTCTTTTGAGCTCACTATTCTCCAGATTAAGGGAAGCCTCCTTAAGACCTGAAGAAAACCACAGAGATCCTAGATTTAAGTTCCACACCATGACCGGCATGGACTTTTGGACTGTCTATTTTGAGTTGGTGATAGATGTGTTCTACATATGGAAAGAAGAGTAAACATAATACTTCATGATCAAAAAAGCAAACTGTGATAGATATTATTTTCTCAGAGATTTATGATTCTGATTCTCCTCTCCTTCCAGGAGCATTCATTCTTTAAGTTATGCATAGGCATAAGACTTACTTTGGTAAATGAAATGTGAATAAAAGTGGCATGTCACTCTTGAGCAGAAGCACTTAAGAAATTCTGTTCTCCATGTTCTGACCCTACCTTGTTTAAGATGTGAAACCTCATGCTCAGATGGCAACAGAGCCTGTTAAGGAGGTCTCCTGAGCAACTCCAATGAGCAGGTCGCTGTTTGACAACCTGGATTACACATATCACATAAAAAGAATAAATTTATTTTATCTTAAACCACTAAGAGGTGATGATTCATTATTTTGCAGTATAAGATAATCTATCCTGATTATTGCACCAGATATATATCACATCACATTTGACACTTTGATGGATTTAAATAACTTTGTAGATAAAAATGTTCAGATTCTACATGAAATTCTCAGAAAAAAAAATTTTAGTTTCTATAGGCTTCCAAAATGCAGTATTCATAATAAGCATGTAAGAACAAGATATACAGGTCTGGATCAAAGTAACTTTGTGAAGTTAGTTTCTCGAGCCCTTCTGCTTCCCTTTTCTGTGGCTATTTAGTCTCCAGGGAGCCCTAATCTCCATCCATAAATCCAACCTCTAAATACATACTTCTATACAACTTAGAGAATGATAGTTTTGGAGAACATGTTAAAGTGGTGCCATTTGGAGTTAGTGCAAATTATCTCTATTATTCGGTTTGGAAAGTCTAGAGAAAATGATATGGGATGTAAAAAATAATGAACAGGTTTATACACATCTACACTAGAAGCATATTTAATCATACTTTCCCTTCTCTTCTCTCTCCTACTCCCTTATTTGCCTTTTCTCTTTTTTCTGTCTTCTCTTTTTGCTTTTTCCTCTTTACTTTTTACCTTTAAAAAGTAATTTAAAGATAAAATGCAACAATTTGATGTGATATGAGAAAAATAAGTGATGTGTTCATTTAAGGTTTTCTTTTTCTTTCAGAAATCCAATGTATTTATATAAGAATCAGAATAAATTCCATTTTAGGACTTGGAAGTTGAAACACAAAGAAGTTTATTTGTCTGAAGGTTCATGATAACAGAGAAATTCAGATACTCTAGCTGGTGAAAACAAATATGACTAAACCATAAAGTAGGATCTCAGGTTTTATTGGCATGAGGTGTGCTACTCATTATACTGAGAATTTTTACTAAATGTTAAAGGAAATAAATATTAGTATTTTATTTTAAAATAAATTCAGATGTTTTATGAAATACATCCTAGTTCTATTTTTCAAGATATTATTATTATCCAGTAAACCATTTTCTTATGAGTAAACATCTAGATATGGCCTTGTTTCCAATGTCCTTTTGGTACAAGAAATTCAATGTATAATATACTAATTTCCCAGCGACAAGAAATCAAGAAATACTTATTTGTTAACAGTATTTTTTTCAATATCATTTTAACGCTAAGCGGAGTATATATTGATTTTGATAAAATATGATTTTAAAATATCAATTTATAGAGCTACGGAGTGTCTTAAATACAAACTATACACAACAAAGTAAGTCTCTTAGTGTACCAGTCATCTTGATTCTCTCAGGAATATGTTCCCAGGATCAGACCATTGACTGAGGGCTCTTTTCCATGACTGCGATGAGACTCAGCTGGGCTGCAAACAATCCGCTCCAAGGAGCTGGCAAGTAAGAGGAGAAGCTGTAATTGGCTTCCCTGCCCCCGCCTTCACTCTGCTGCCCTCAGTAAAACCGTCTGGATAGAGGAAAGTGTACAAACAGAGAATTAGACATCAAGTTTAAAGCAGTGCCAAAACCCACTTTATTTAATGGAGGCAGTGACTTTCCATCCACAGCTCCCATCTCCTCTCAAAGTTCCAGTCCTGTCGGCTCATGAACAAACTTTTCCTGTGGACAACTGCCAGTTACTTGATTATTATATTTTCCTTTCTAACTTCAAACTAAATTATCTTTCACTGTTAGAAAATCTTTCAGAAATGTCCCCCAGTAAAAGTTAACTCTTTTAATCTTTTCCCTTTACTTATGGAAAACTTAAGGCTATGAACACTAAAGCAAAATTAGAGTTAGAAAAGAAAAATTGAATCTATATATTTTACTAGCATGGAGGAAATTGATTGATGTAGGAGAAGTGGATGATATTTGATAGTATATATCATTTCTTTCAATGTAGCGCTCGACCTCTGATACCATACCAGAAAAAACACGTGAATGTTCTTGGATTCTCATCCTCCTTGAAAAAGTGTAATAAAATTAATCACCAGGTCTAATTTACACAGACCGGCTAGTTTTCTACACAGAACAAATTCCAAATTTTTAATCTATATATCATTAGGAAAGTAGTGATTCGAGGCTCAATTCTCATGAAGAATTAGTAAATTGTTGGGTTCTTTGGATATGTATGTAAACATTGATCCCTATATAAAATATCCAACCAACATGAAAGATAATATAAATGTCTGTCCTATCTTCTATTTAAAAAAATGTTTTTATTGAATACGTTTGACATATAATATTGCGTAAATTTGTGTACACGTTGATTTGATACATTCGTATATTGTAACGTGATTGCCATTGTGTAATATTTAGCACCTCTACCATATTAGATAATTACCTTTTTTTTCTTTTTCGGTTGCTAAGGTGAAAAAATTTGAGACAATTCTATAACAGCAAAGTGTATATATATATATTTTGTAATATACAATATTTCTCAGAGGAAAAAAAACCACCACTCTGTCATATTCTAATACACACCATTTCTAGTTCCTGTGTAAATTTCATTTGAGGACAGGTGCCATATGAGGTCAAGAGCAGAGTGGTTAGAACACGTATTACACATTGGCAGTGGTAGACATGACTTCTGGATAAAAGAATGAGAAGTCAATATATTTCCATTCAGAGTGTCAGTTAAAAACTCAGTCTTCAGTGTTGATGACGAGTGGGTGGGGAAGGCTTTGCATGGTTTTCTTCCTCTTGTTATGGTTTTTAGAATGTTTCAAAAGTATATACACAGTTCCAAAATAAACCACATAGTTTTTAATAAGATAATTGGAGAATTTTACAAATTTGAATTATGCTCTTTGGTTTGATATAAAAAATGTGCAAAGAAAAAAAACATTTCTACAGATAATTGAGGTATTAAAATAATAGTAGTGATGATGATGATGATGATGACAATAATGATGATGTTTTATTTAGCAAAGAGAAGAATGTATAGAGACTCTAAACAAATTGCACTTGCCATGGTGGCAGATCTCTGTCCAGCTGAGAGATGACAGCATGATTTATTTTCATTAAAATCCAAGACTTTCTCTCATGCTCACTAGAGCACCTGTTGCCAAAATCCACCATTAAGCAAGAGCACTAGGTATAAATCTCCTGTTATTTAATAAATTAAAGAATTTTGAAGTAATAGCGATTACTTGTAATTTTTGCCTCCTCTTTTTCTAAGCTCATAAATTTTACTTTGAGGGAACCAGTTTAATCTTAACAGATACTGTATAGAAAGTGTTTAGTTTATTATGTGACTTAAAGAAAACAGTCTTTCCATACATTTATTCATGTAACATAAAAGCCCAGGCTGGTAATTTCCTGGCAGGCAGAGCCATAATGTTTTATATTGATTGAAAGTATGGAGATTGTATAAGTTTTTTATAGCTGCTATAACAGATTACAAATACAATTCTGAAGATCAGGAGTCCAAAATGGGTCTCACACGTTAAAATCAATATGTTGGCATGGCTGCATTTCTTTCAGAATGTTCTAAAGGAGAATATTTCTTTGCCCTTTCCAGTTTCCAGAGGCTGCCCACATTCCTCTATCTGTGGCTTCCTTCCATCTTCAAAGCCAGAAATGGCTGGTCGAATCTTCTTCACATCACATCACCCAACACCGACTCTTCTGCATTGTGATTACCTTGAGCCCATGAAGATAATCCAGAATAATCTCCCTATTTTAAAGTCAGTTGATTAGCTACCTGATTTCCATCTGCTTTTTTAGTTCCTTTTTCATTGGAATTTAACATATTTACAGATTCTAGAAATTAGAATATGACATCTTTAATGAGCCATTTTGTAGATTTGGAGGTGGCTCACAAACGGTGGATTTTTTATACATGTGTGAAATTGAGCATCTTAAGGAGGTGATTCTCAATATAAAACATGTGGTTACTAATATATTTCTATGAATTTTCTAGAAAATAAAACTATTTGCTTCTTTTCCTAAGGTCATATCTTATCATATCTAGAATTTTTATCTTTGGAGAAAAAAATAATTTAAAAATTTTTTTTCTTAAATGAGTTACTTGCTAGGAATATATTCAAGCACAAAAATTAATTGTAGAAAAAAATATGGAATTGCCATATTTTAAAAATGGCGTGTGGCTCAGCAATAGTTTCAATAGAGTAAGTGATTCTGTAATAATGGTTGATTTGTAAGGAACCCTCCAAATCTATAGTTCTCTCATTTAAAACTTCATCTTATATATTAAAATGTTTTCTTTTATGCATTAAAAGAAGACATTGTATACAACCTTGTTTTTTTAATGTTGGTAATTACAAATTTAAGACAATAAGTTATATGTTTTTGTTTTGTAATCTCTACAATGGCAATCATATTATAATATATAAATGTATCAAATTAAGGTGTTGTACATACTTTATTCCCACAAATCACCAAAACATAACCATTCTCTCTTTGAAGATGAGGAAACAAGGGGCTCAGATCTGTCGAGTGATTTATCTAATCACTCACCTAGAAAAGGAAACAGAGCCACCCTTCAAACAGGGAAACCAATGACTTACAGTCAACGGTTCTTTTTAACATACCATTTCTTATTGAGCAAAATATAATAGGAAACACTCATACTGAAATGCAAACAAGATTAGAATCCATGATCATAAGACTGAATTTATGAATACTCAGTAGAAATGAATTCAGGTAGATAGGTTTTAGCTTTTTATCATAATAAGGTCAGTTATTTGATATTATTTCTATAATTTTATTATTATTGTGTGACTTGCATCTTTGTAAAGAACCATTGTATTTACATTAATATATATTTTCTTATGTTCATGACTGGTATAAGCTAGTGTAAAAACATAGTCAAAAATAACATCAATGTAAAGTTTAATTTTCAGGTAAAAAAGACCGCACAGTAGTGTGAGCATGTTTATAAAAGATAGGCTTAGTAAAAATTCTACTAATGTTAGGGAGTTTTTCTGAATTCCTTCTATTTATAATATTAAAAGCATTGGTATAAATTGGTGAACTGAACTGCAAAACCACATTTATTACCTCTTTATCAGATTTCTTGTAGTTTTCCTGACATAATTTTATTTGTTACAGATGGTCAATTTCTAATAGCTTTGGTTTTAACTTTTAAATCGCCATGACTAAACTCCAAATCTTCTATTATGAAGCCACAGTCTTCCATGATTTATCCATAAATTGGCTAAAAGTTAAAAGTATCACGAGAGATAAGTACTATTCATTGAAGAGCCCATTATATTATAAGAATACACATACTTATTTCTCTCACTGTAGGTAAAATTTAATGTGCATTTAAGTATCAATGTGATAAAACTAATTCTCTTTTTATACTCCATTAGTTGCTCAAAATCATATTTTTGTATTTGATTCATGATCTTTTGGTAGAACATTGTATATTTCTTTGAGTTTCTAAATAGTCTTCATGTTTTTGCTGTTGACAAAAAATAATGTGCCCTTTTCAATCCTTAAATATATGTTTTTCAACAAAATTGCCTTGTTTTCCTGAAAACATTTTTCCTGTAACCCTCCCACTTGTACAGCTATTTCATATACAGACACACTCACACAGACCCACACATAGACACACAGATACACACACGTCCGCACACACACAAATCTTGATTATTCTGCCTGATAGCTCTTTACCCCTCTGCTCTTTTTATCTGCAAGCACCAAATTTTTCTGGGAACCCCTTGGACAGTTAGACTCTCGTGTTTACTAACATGCCCAATTCTATTATCTATTGGGTCTTGGGACAAGAGAGTAAGCAGAGGCCCATGTAGCATATGGCTAAATATTTAAAGGTTGTAAATCAAGTTAACAAAGTGCTAATAAATTATGCTTTATCCTTGTGTCTTAACAAACATGCATTCATAAATTATAATTTTAAAAAACGTGTAAAGCTATGGTTTGTATATTACTGAAAGTCAAAAAAATACCAAGGATGACTGAATTCAATTATTATTGTACATGTAAGCATTCTCTGATGACCTAACATTTTTCTTAGAAGAAGAATAAAATCAAGATATGGGTAATAAATAAATTATCATATGCACATATTATATCTTTCCATAAAACTTGTTTTTATTTATTTTTATTTTGATAAAATATTACTCATGATAATCTTAAAAATATAAAATAAAATCTGATTATACTAAAAATGTTAATGTAAAACACCCAAAATGACCGAATTATATTCATGTATTTTCCAAAAAGTTATTTTAATAAATTATTCAAAATTATCTATGAAAATTTAGAGGTAAAATACAATTATAATTTATATATATCCAAAATTTTAATCAAAATTATTTAAATAAAGCTAAATTTGTCATAAATCTTTAGAAATTAAATATTGTTATATCACTTAAAGTTAATCTAGTTGCCAATTTAAACAATCAATAACAATAGTACACTCAAATATGGCATGTCTGGCTCCCAAAGAGACAAAATAAAAATAATATGTTTAAGATTACAGAAAAAGTTATGTTAATTGTTTAAAATTGAAAAATATCCCTCAACTGCAATAATCAATATTTGTGAATATCATGCTAATTTATGAGACTCTCCAAAATCACAAAGTAGAACACAAAGTAAAGCAAAATAAAATGGGCCTCAGCATTACTTGGGAAGGGTACTTCATTAGGCAAGAATCTCTGGTAATCACACTGTTTTAATGGAAGGATATGACACATGAATTTGTCTTTTCTCTTTTCTAAGCACTTCTGCTATTCAAATCTCTAAGCATTTCTAAACACTGTCAGTTCCCAATTTTGGCACCACACAAATCAAAATTTTCACAGCACTGTGACTGGATTGACTTTAGCTTCCAGAACATGGAGCAAGAAAAGCAGAAGTTTCCTAGTGGTCCAAATGGTGTTAGTACAAACTCTGGATGCTTAGAGTAATGGTTTATTTTGCTTTGGTGGTAAGTACTGGATCTTGAGTGACAGAGGAACTTATGTGTTCTTTAATGTGTAGTGAAGAATAAACTTTACCTAAAGGGAGGTCTGGTCTTCGTCCTCAGCTATGGGGAGGTGATTTCAAGCCCCTGGAATATCCTGCTTGATAAGCATGTCTTTGTTTACAAGAGGCTTTGGCCACCAGGCACTCTAATAATGTAATTTATTTTGGGGGCTTTGGACCATGTCATATTAGTTCTGACTTCCAAGAGGAACTAGACACTAAATATATTAGCTGAACATTGGAGGCTAAAAGTCAGTCATATGGGTAGTATGTGATAGAGCTCAAATAAAAATTCTGATCACCAAAGATTAGGATGAGCTTCTCTAATTTTAATACTTTGTATATTGTCACATTTCAGTGCCAGGAGAGTAACATGTCACAGAGGACAACAGAAACTTCATGTTCAGAGCTCTCTTCTTTTAGCTGGTTCTAATTTGTATACTTTCACAGTAATAAAACTGTAATTTTAAGTAAAGTGTTTTCCTGAGTTCTGTGAACCAGTCTAATACTTATCAAACCCGTGGGGAATTCTGGGAACATCTGAATTTGTAGTCAGTTGGTCTGAAGTGAAGGTGGCCCTGGGCCCCCCAAACTTGTAGCTGGTATCTGAAGTGAAGTCAGTGTTGTAGGGACTGTTTTCTTAGACTGTGCAGTTTGCCTAAACTACAGTACATTTAATAAAACAGTCCCTGCTTTTTAAAAAAAAAATGTTAAATTTTTTACATAGGAATTTTTAGATAAATTATTTTAATAAACTTTAGGAAGGAATCTGACTTGTCCTTAAACTTTCATATTATAAACATGTACATTTGTTTTTTTTGTGTTTGAGCTATGTAAGCCCTCTAAAGCAAAGTTCTCATGGGGTTCCCCTGCCTCAGTCAATGTGTAGTTTTGTCTCCCAGACTATCTCTGTATATACTTTGTTTAATCCATAAATAATATTTATCCATATTCCCTCTAGCAAGAAATCTATTGTTTGCTGATCAGCCCACCACCACCACCAATTTCTGCACTTGTGTATACTCTTTTTTTCACCTTTTTATTTGTTTAACAGCTTTTTTTGGTATAATAAACATACGATAACCATACATGATTTAAGTTTAAATTGGTAAGATTTGCCATATATATATGTATATATATATACACCCATGAAACCATCATTACGATCAATTACCCACACAATTTTGGGCAGTTCTTGTATTATCCCTCTCCCTACTCTTCCCCAATCCTTCCATCCCAGAAAATCATTTATTTGCTTTTTGTTACTATAGATAAATGTGATTTTATAGAATTTCAAAAAAGTGGAATCAGACATTATGTGTTCTATTTGGTCTAATTTTTTTCACCCAGAATAATTATTTTGATATGCATCAAGACTAATGAGTGACTCAATAGTTCATTGCTTTTTATAACAGTAGTATTTTATTGTACACCGAATTCTATAATGTTATCCATTGACCTGTTGTTAGAGATATGAATTGCTTCCACTTTTTGTTATTATAAATAACATTTGCAATCAAATATAGATATATGCTTTCATTTCTATTGCATGAACAGCTGGAAATGAAATGTCTGGGTTATACAGTATAAGTATGTTTAATTTCTTACGGAACAGAAAAACTTTTTTAAAGAAGTTTATCATTTTTCATTTGTAGCAGTAGTCATAAGAGTTTTGGTTGTTATACATCTTCATCAGCACTTCAACACCTCATCAACGTTTTAATTGTAGACTTTGTAATGGATGTGTGCTGTTATTTAATTGTTCTAATTTCTATTTATCCATTGACTAATGATGTTAATCATTTTTCATATACTTATTGCCATCCATATATTTACTTTCATAAAGTGTCAGCTCAAGTCTTTTGGGTTGTTTGTTGTTTTAATATTGAGTTTTGAAAGTTTTCCATATACTCTGGACTCAAGTTCCTTATTCAATGTGCAGTTTGCAAATATTTTCTTCCCATGTAGTTTTTTTTCATTTCCTTAACAGTGTGGTTCAAAGAGCTAAAGTTTTTAATTTTGATGATGTTCTGTATATCAATTCTTTCTTCGATGTATTATGATTTTAGTATTATGTACATCCAAGAAATCTTTACCCAACACAAAATCAAAAATATTTTCTCTTACATTTTCTTCTAGTGATTTTATGGCTTTTGGTATTAAATTTAGGTCTATGAACTATTTTGAGTTTATTTTTGTGTATGGAGAAAGGTATAGACAAGTTATTCTTTTTTAAAAGTGGATACACTATTATTCCAGCATAATGTAAGGTTTCTATTCTTTCTCCATGGAATGGACATTGCACCTTTTTTGACTATCAATTGACCATGTATATGTATGTCTATTTCTGTAGTTTTTATTCTGTTCCACCAATCTATTTATCTTTACATCATGATCACTTTGTATTGCTAATTGCAGTTTATAATAAGTCCTAAAGTCAGATAGTTTTAGTAATTCAACTTTAATCTTCTTTTTCAAGTTGTTCTGTCTATTCTAGGTGATTTGTATTTCTATGTGAACCTTAGAATGAGCTTGTCAATTTCAAAAGAAGATTCTGATAGAATTTTGACTGAGAATTCATTATATCTATAGTTCAATTTTAGAATGGACATCTTAACATTATTGTATGCTGCAATTTATAAACGAGGTATACCTGCCCATTTACTTAGATCTGTTTTGAAATGATTCATCAGTTTTATAGTAGTTAGTGTACAAACCTTGTATATATATTTACAGATTTGTTTTTAAATATTTTATTTTAATATTATTATAAATGGTATTTATTTAATTTTAAATTTCCGATTTTATGTTGCTACCATATACTATAAAATTAATCTTATTATATTCATTTGGTATCCTGCAATGCACTAAACTCACTGAGTAGTTCTTAGTTTCTTAATTTTCAATCTAGATGTCTTTTATTTTTCTTGTCTTATCACACTGTCTAGAATTTTCTCATTTGTATTAGTTTAGGTTTAAAAATATGGAGATTATTACATGCTTTTACATGTTAATATTATACAAAGGGGTATCCTTGAGAAAGTGTCATTTTTCTCTCTCTATGACTTCCATCTCATTATCCCTCATATTTTCCCACTACTCTTGTCTTTTCAAACTATTATGAAACTTTGATTCATAAATCAAAACATGACAGTATTATAACTTGGGAAAATGAAACATTTATATATTAATTATTAATTTGACTTCTGCTGGTTTTCACTGTTCTCTCTTAGTCCAACTCAAATAGAATAGTTTAATTTGGCACCAAAAGTTATAAACACAAACAAAAATACCAAGGCTATTGTTTGGCACTACTTGATTATAGAAGCGTCATACACATTATCTAGAGTATACATATGTGCACACATGAGTAAGTGTTGATCATCAAAATGAGAATACAGTAATATAAAATCTCATAGGGAACACTGACCTCTAAAATTTATCTGTGCATCTAAGTACAAGTAACATGTGTACTTTTCTAATTCTTTTTCTCAGAAATCATACCATAATTTAGAAAAAAAGAAAATGATGCTAACTTTATTAGTTTACATGTAAATCTTTTTTGGTTTGTTTTGTGTTTTTTGCTCTGCAACAGTATATATTTTTCATGGTACATAAATAGTGAGTAACATTTTGAAAATATATGTACTAGATGAAATTTATTATAAATACAACATGTATATGTTCTTCCTAATGGTATGAATGATAAATATAATGAAAAACCTAAACTTAACTGACATGTTTTTTTCTAGTCTTTATTTGAGTTTTAGTGGGAAGTATACTATTACACAGGGTATTTATTAATTGAAGAATGAGTAGAGACTCAATGATAATAATTAAATTATGGGTATAAAATAAAATAAGATTTACCCAAATACCTATTTTCTTATATCTCTTTTTCCTTTCTTCTATTCCACTCTTATGCTAGCCAGCACTCAGGCTCCTATGTCAAAAATTTGCTCAACACTTTTTCCATTTCAAAATCTCACTCCAATCAATTCCTTTTTCAAGTTATGCCATACGTTAATTTCACATACTTCTCACATCTCAAATCTCACTTAACATATCATGAATCATTCATTTCATAATTCTAGAAATCACATTGCAGTAAATTGACAATTTCGTGGTGAATTCATCTCCAACATATTAGCAAATCATTTTGGTAATTGCAGATAAATCCACAAAACAAAAACAAAAACAAAAAACAGTAAGTAATCAGTATCAGTATTTGATATTTGACTTTAAATAATAAAATCTGTTGAAATCTTAGGTTAGTATTTCATAATTAAAGTCTTATCTCCCACATTTTACTCCTTTATTCAGTTAGGAAATGGTTGTCACAGTCATAAATATCTTGTAAGAAGAATGAGAAGAAAAGCATTACACTAAAATGTGAGTTGGGAATATTTTGACAGATAAAAATTCAATAAAACAAATAAGGAATAAAATGTTCCTCTATAAAAATTTTTATCTGTAATATTTTTATTTTATTGTCATTGTTGTCTTATTTTTAATTATTTATTTATTTATTTTACTGTGTATAGAATTTTGCCAATGCGATATGATAGAGAAAGTTCTATTTAGAAAAACCCGGGAGCTCCTCATCCACATATTTGTCTTAAGCATGAAGATCGAGTTTAGTTCTCTAATGATACCAGATGGCGTGCTGTCCCGCAGCATTAGCTCATGGTCCGAGGAGAGTTATAACACGTGGCAGAGTCAGCTTAGAGATGAATTCCAAATCCTTAGCAGAGTTCTGAAAGATAGCAATAATATTTTGGCAAGGAAAAAATAATACACATGGTCTTGGAAGTATTTCTCAAGCTCAGGCTGATTCTACTCTTTTTCTTTACCTCCATTTCCAACTTTGTTGCAAAATGATTATTCTTGCAGATTTGAGAGAAATGGACAAAACAAAAAGCCACTAAATGGGCTATTCATTTGTGAGAGTTCACTCAACATTATCTACAGCACTGTATCATGGCCCCGGCAGGTTGACATTTGGAAGTACTTGCCTTTGTACCCTTGAAAGACAAAGGCGGATAAGAAATGATCAAAATTAAGACATATAAGAGGGAAACTGGTGGTTTGGAGTTGTTCAAAAAATCTAAAACCACTAGAAGTATTGGACATCCTGCAAAGTTTTGAATATATAGTTTTAGAACAATTGCGAACATTTATTGAACACAGCAACTAATAATTTGTGGAACTTGATCACCCAAGAGCTGATGCTGTCTAAAGATATAAAAATTTGATAATGATTTTGAGGAATATATAGATAATAAAATACAACCAGTTTAGAATTACTTAATTAAAAATGTGTCATTTAGAGGTGACCTCTATCCATAGAGTCACTCTTAGCCTCATGATGAACACTAGGCTGAGTGAGCCATGTCCTGGCCTGGAGGGCAGTTTGAATGTTCTCGCTAAAATATGGTGAATTTAGTAAACAAATAATCTGTGTATATTCACAAAGATTACCTCTTATCTGGATGTAAGAGCAGTCTTGTGTGTTATTTACCAGATATTTATTTAGTACTGACTCTGGCCTAGGGAGCACACTGGGTTATTAAAACAAGAGAATGACTTAAAGATAAGAATTAAAATATTTTATTCAGGATTTTAGATGAATTTTTTATTAGCCAATTAAAAACTTTAAGATAAGAAAATTTATTTCCATGGGTAATCTATGCTTGTCTTCTTTTCAAATACAGAATAAAGTTGAATACTCTTGCCACCCCAATCTTATCCTTCCATTCATTCTTACTGGTTCTTTCTTGTACTTTTAACAAATATCAAATGCATACCATAAGCTAGGCACCATGATAAACTCTAGGCACCTAGGTGCAAGTGAAACAAGATGACTATCTTCATGGCGCTTAGACCCCAATAGAGGACACAGAGGAATAATCAACTTAAATAACATGTGATGATTGCTTTGAGAAAGTGCAAGTACTAAGTAGGTACTTATCAGGAACTATTGGCCTTTCTATGCTTCAGAGAAAGCTTCATATGGTAGGGCCATCTGAGGATGGAGAATGCATAAGAGTTAGTTTAATAGGGTGAGTTGTCAGAAAGTGTGTGAAGCAGAATGTCTGTGAAAGTCTGAATGTAAGAAAGAAGGTGTTGAGTTTGGGGAACTTAAAGTAGTCTAGAGTGGTCAAAGTGAAGACTGCTATGTTGGGAGCTGAGACCATAAAGTGAAATGAGGAAATCTAAGGCAACTCTTCTTCAAAAGTAGGTTTTTCTTCTAAGAGTAATGAAATATCATTGGCAAATTAAAAATTAATGATTGGCAAGATCAGATTTGGATTTTAGAACAATTTCTCAAGAGACAATGTAGAGAATAAGTGTGAAAGGAAGAAAGACCAGAAAGACCAGGAGAGTGTTACTCAGATCTAGACAAGATATGAACTACAATGACCATCTCTAGGATAGAGATGTGTGGCACTGAGGAAACAGGTGAAAGATGAAGTAAATATTTAAGGTTTATTTATTCAATTATTTGTTTTACAAATACTTACTGAGGATTCGTTATGTCCAGTACTTGGTACTTGATTATTAGGTGCTAGTGCTGCAAGAAAGAACAAAACAGACAATAAGGAAGATGTATAGTATATTAGAGGATCATAGTGGTTAAAAGAAAAATAATGCAGGAAAGAAAAGGCAGGGAGGCTTGTAAGGATGTGAGATTTTAAATGTGATAGTCACAGAAGTACTTGCTAGGGTGACATTTGAGCAAAGATCTGAAGAAGATCAGGCAGCAAACCATGCAAATATTGGGAAGTGATTTGGGTAGAGGTACCAGAAAGTACAAAAACCCTGAGACAGGAATATACCCAGTGTATATGTCAGTATAGTTGGAAAGTCATAGAATACAAAGGAAAACTGTGTGTGTGTGTGTGTGTGTGTGTGTGTGTGTGTGTGTATAGATAGTTTTCTGATGAAGAACTGGAATCCTGTTGATTTAAATGGCATGAGATTGTCTTCATGATAATGAGTCACCAAATAATCATAATAAGTAGTTGCATAATGGTTTGCCCAGCTGGTTTTTCCCGTATGAAGATTCAAGGTAATTAACCTGCTATCATCAACTATTTCTGAATAAGTTACTTTTAAGAGAGAAGAAGAGGAGGAGGGGAGAGGGAGGGGGAAAGGGATCTTAGGATAAAGCATACCTAGATTACTATAAAAATAGACATTTGAGGGCAGGAAAAAAAAATGGCGTAGATGATAGAGGCTCTGTTCATCCTTCTGGTGACCAAAACAGAGTTGTGACAGAAACAAGGAGCAAGCAGCAAGGAAAACTCACCTGGGATCTTGATGAACAAGCCATACGACTAGGGAGAAATCCAAGAAATCACCCTGCAGAAGGTAGGACGGGGTGAGGATGCTGGGCTGCCTGATCTCCAGCAGCTAAGACAGAGGCTGCGGCAGCAGGAGCGGCAGCGCAGAAGTCTTTTAAAGGGGCCTCATCCGTGAGCGGATTTTTGCGGTGATGAACCTGCTCACTCTGAGCACCAGTGCCCATTCGGCTGCATGCAGGGGGCACCAGGGACTTACAGGGAGACATTGTCAGAGTGAGGGCCGAAGCAAGATTCGCTCTGTACAAAGTGCCGGCGGTATCCATTATTCCCTGTTGAGCTCTCCCCGCTCCCAGTGTGCAGACACAGTGCCACCATATCCGAGATATCATCAAACCGGATAACAGAGGTTGCTCTGCCAAAAGGATTCTCTGAAACCCCGCCTCCCCCAACTACCAGCCCCACCCAAGCCATATCCAGGTATATCATCAGCGAGTCTGGTGCTCCTTGTTGAGCAGCGCCTAGACTCACACTGGAGGCAGCTGGCCTCAGTTTCTGGTGTGGCCTTTTGAGGCAACTATATGTACAACATCTGTGGATTGCTTGCTGAATCTTAAGAGATGGCCCTGGAGGGGCAGAGGCTTGGGCTAAATTTGGCCTGCAGCTGAATCCCTCAGGACTGTGCCACTGGACACCTACTTCACAAATCCACACTAATAAGACTGGGAGACTTAAGAGCTTTGCTCAGTACATAGAAATAGACATGGAAAGGCAGCCAAAATGAGAAGACAAAGAAGCAGAAACCATATGACAGAACAGAACAGAGATCCAGATATAATGGAGTCAAGTAATCTAACAGATGCAGAGTTCAAAACACTGGTTACAAAGATACTCAAAAAACTTTTGGGAAGTGTAGATAAATTCAATGAGAACTTCAACAAAGAGATAAAAAACAAAAAATAGAAATAGAAATTATAAAACGGAACCAGTCTAAAATGAAGAACACATTATCTGAGATGAGAAGTTTACTAAATGGAATAAACAAAGTGAATAAACAAAGTGAATAAAGAAAAGGATCAAATGACCTATCTAGAGGATGGGAAAGCCAAGGACATTCAATCACAATAGCAAGAAAAAAGATGCCAAGACTATAAAAATAATTTAAGGAGCATATGGGACACTATTAAGGGTCCAAATATCTGTCTGATCGGCATAACTGAAGAAAATCAAGATGTTGAAAAGCTGTTTGAAGAAATGATGATGGAAAACTTCCCTACCCTGGTGAAGGAAATGGACATAAATCCCCAGGAAGCTCAGAGAATTCTAAAAATCAGGGATTCAAAGAGGCCCACAACAAGACACATCATAAATAAAATGCCAAAGGTTAAATACAAAGAAAGAATATTAAAAGCAGCATGAGGAAAACAGATAGTTACTTATAAGGAAAAATACTTAA
>NW_006442484.1:54949781-54984434 GCF_000325575.1 Pteropus alecto
AAGCCAGTATACAGGAAATGTTGGAGGGACTTCTTTAAGAAGAAAAAACATGTATCAAAAACAGGAATAAAGAATGGTAACAACTACATTCCTATCAAAAAGTATCTCAAATGGAAAAAAATTAAGTGCTCCAACCAAAAGATAGAGTGGCTGAATGGATAAGAAAACAAGACCCCTACATAAGCTGCCTAAGAGACTTACTTCAGATAAAAAGACACACAGAGACTAAAAGGAAGGGTATAGAAAAAGATATTGCTTTGATTGACCTAGAAGGTATTTAAGTCAGACAGAGAAAGACAAACTCTATATGATTTCACTTATATGCAGAATCTAAGGAATAAAAAGAACAAGCTAATCAAAAACAGACTCACAAATATAGTAGACAATTTGGTAACGGACAGAGGGGAGGGGGGTGGGGTGGTTGGGAAAATGGAGTGAAGGGTTAAAGAAGTACAAATTCATAGCTGATGGATGGTCACGGAGATGGAGAGCACAACATCGGGAAAGCAGTTAACATTCCCTAACGTCGGTTAGGTGGAGGGTAAGGGAAGGGAGAGAGCAATTGGAGGGATCGTTTTATTAACTATATGGATGTCTAACCAATGTACTGTATACTTGAAACTAATTAAAATAAATAAATTTTTTAAAATAGCATTTGACAGAACTCTTTCTCAAATGCATTACAATATAGTATATCACATCTCTCTCTCATTGTTAATATTATTCATAGTACTATGGAATGGGGCTTGTTCAGAGGATAATGGCTTTTGTGGATGTGTTTGCTCCAACTCTGAGTATTTATAGGATATTGAGATATGATCTAGATATAAGAAAAAACTAATGCACTTTTTATATTCTTTCTATCTATCCTTTGTCCTACTTTCTCTCATATAAAAGCTACTGGGGTACATAACCTGAATGCAAGTCCGTTGCTTATCAAGGAGAGGGAGAAAGTATTGTGAAAGCTCCTTGGTTTTCAGTGTGTATTATTGCTCAATTTTACATTTATAAGACTATTCTGGATGGTTGAAAAAGTAGAAATGGTACCATTTTGTTCAGTCTTTTCCAGATAGTGAAGAGGGTGAAGGATAGCAAGACATACTGGATTATGTATCCTTTGTAGGTAAACACCTTTATCATAACATTTATCAGTCTGAGTTGAAATTGCTTCTTCTATCCCAGACTGTAGACTTATTAAAGACATTGAACAGGTCTGTTTCATCACTAAGCCCTATGCCTAGCATAATGTTGAGCACATTATAGACACTCACTAAAGGATTAACTAAAACCTTCCAACTGTTTTTGTCTCTTTTTTTACATCAACTACGATAATGTGACTATATTTCTTTTCTCCATATCCTTGTGCAATCAGTTTTTACTGATGCTTTTATACTTATCTCTTACACAACTTTATTGTGTTGTATAAAAAGCCCACGATCACTATATTCTTAGATTTGTAATCCTAATGCTATCATGTAACGTGGAGCTCTGTATCACCTACAAATTTGATAAGAATTTCTGCTGCATCTATTAGTCATTATTCTATAGGAGTATTAGTCAAACTGACTTCATACCTCTTATTTCAATATCATTTCACCAAGGGATTTTCACTTATTCAGCAAAGGATAATATGAGAGACTTTGTCAAAACTGACTAACATGAACTCTTCAGTATCAAGAAGAAAGCTGAGCATTTCCAGTTAGCACCAGATATGTAGAACTATCCAATTGCAAGGTAGTAATTTTGAGATTTATGTCCTATCATTTTTAAGCATATTCACTCTTCTCTATACAAATAAGGGTTACAATACTGTTAGCACTTTCCTAAGTCAGACTGAAGCATTCAATTTGAAATGCTAGAATAATGCAGTCATGCAAAACCTTGGGTTTTCTATAGGACAATATGAATCAGACTCAATTGGTGAGCCTGCGGCAATTCAACAAAGCTAATAGACTAACTACCCCACTTCTGGATCGTGAAAATTAAGTTCCAATTATTTATCATGTAGCTAATACTAATTTTAAAAATCCTACAACTCTTGATGTAAATTTCCTTGATTTCTTGGTATAAGAAACATTATGGTTGGAATGAAAATGTAGGCTTCTTTCTTCCTTTTTCTAGGCTTATTTGACAAAACTGTACAGAACAACAACAAAAAAATTAATGTCATCTACTATTAGTGAGAGTTTGTAAGTGTATTTCCTCATTTTGAAGCATCCCATTAAAAAATTAAGACCCATCAATTAATCAGTCTACTCCAACTGAAAACAAAAATAAACTCAAGCATAATAAAATAATAACAATAAAAAATTAATTTAGAGTATATATAATCCTCTATTTTAAAGTATAAACAAATCTAACATGACCTGTAAGTGAAAAACATACATATGTCAGCTCCAGAGAGAGCTTAAACAGCTGAACAGTTGAGAAAACATTTCATGTGCAATGTAAAGAAAGGTTTGGTTCTCTTTACCTGTGTTTTATAATAATGTACTCAAGGAAAAAGAATAATATTCTGTTATATCTAGAGAAAAGATGCATCTATTTCTAAGGGAGCTAGTTGGAAAACAGAAACTTGTCAATAGATATAAAATATATTATAGGAGGGAAAAAAATTGGAGAAAATAATAGAAATTTCTTTTTAAATGGGAAAAAAAAAGCTTGCCATATGATTTTTTAAAGAAAATTATTGAATGTTCTAAGTAGAATAAACTAGTCAAAATATGTTAACCTTACCATTTCATAAATGAATTTATGCCCAGTGGCCAAGTGATTTGTTCAATATTAAATAGATTTAATCTCTTTAGGGCAAGTACAATACTTTTTGGGTTAAAGCTTGCCTTGCTCACAGTAGGTATTCGACAGCATGATTAATTAATTAAATGGAAATGATTTGAGCCATCAACTAGATGCCACTATTGTTACCAAAGGAGTCCATCTGCCGGCATGCGCCTAAATGCCCCTGCGAGCATCTAAGTCAGGTTTTGCAGCAAAGAAAGTAAAGATTTATTATAGAGTGGCAAGTCCTGGAGACATAAGAGAGCTACTGATCAAAGACCTGGCTCCCCCATGGCCTCTAGGGGATAGGTTACATAGGGGAAGAATTATTAGTCATAGAAAGTAAGGGGATTTGGGGTTCTGGGTGCTATTGATTGGACAGGACACGAGTCACCCATAGCATTTTCCTGTCTGATCCCCTGAAGGTGGTCAGTGGGTTGTTCCCATGGGTCTAAGGCTGAAACACACCTGAAGCCAAGATGTTATCCTTAGTTTAACTGAAACTTATTGTTCTCATGATCAATAGACCTGAGGCTTCATTCTTAGAAAGCTTACTGCTGGCCAGAACCTTATATCCCAAGTCTTAATGATTAAGGGAGTAGGCATGCAGTATGCACAAAGGTGGAAGCGTAAGCACAGAAAAGGCAAGTGAGTCACAATGCTATTATATTAGGCAAAGCCTGCTTGAGTTGGAGAAAAAAGCTATACTAAAAAAACAAAGTCTATGTGTGGTTATACTATTCATCCGAAAGCACTTATTGAATTGTAAGAAAGTAATTTGGAGGCAACAAATGTGGAATGTGGAAATGTCCTCGAAAATAATAATCTATAAAGTGAGAGCAAATGGGACATCTCTCAAATAATTAAAGTAAAAAATATATATATCAAATAAAAATTAGAATGTGGTTAGCTTCTTGAATTTATTTAACTGTTAATAATCCACAATGTCTTCCAGTTTAACTGTTTTTCATGTTCTTCAATTGCTTCATGACACTGAATAAGAATGTACATCAAAATAAAAACGTTGTTTGAAAAAAATTTTCTTTGAGGAAATTAAAAATTAATCAAGGTCACTTTTGAAAAATGTGAAAAGAGAAAGTGATAAAGAATAGACCAAGCTGAGAAATGTTGGAAAGTTTAGGGAATACTATTGTAAAAAAAATAAATAAAGCCTATGATCCTTTTGGAAATATTTGTCTAAGTACGTCATCTTGGGACAGATCTCTGCCACATATGTAAGCTTTGTTGGAAACTGTGTTTTTTCTGCACTCTCAGGGTGGGATCATTTTGTACAGTTTCTCTCTCTAAGGGGAGAGAAAGCCTAATTTTTCACATTCTGGTTGCTTGGCTAATTCAAGCTTAATACTGACTACAGTAAAACTTGGATTGTCCTAACAGGTTCTGAGAAAAACAAAAATAGAGTTAAAATATAATTTAGTAAAAGAACGAGATTGTACTAACACAGACTTCTGTCTTCCAAAGTATATTCACGCTTTCTTGATTTAAGACAATAGATTTAAAGGACTCCCATTGACTTTTAAATTCCATATAGTATTAAGGTTTTTTCTTCTAGTCTTTCCTTTTTACTAGCGCAAAAGAAAAAAATACATCTATGACTCTATCCTCATTTTTTCAAAAGCACATTTGGATCCATTACGCTATGGGATTGTCTTTAAAATCATTTTATGACACATGCAAGAAAATTAGAATCATTACCTTATATTCATGTTTGTTTCTTAATGCAATGTCAAACTCGTTTAATCCTATTTATTTACCAGAAATTGCAACAAATTGTTTTTGGTAGTTTAAAAAAATTAAGCCTACCTTCAATGAACCCACCAATGAAAACATTCAAAATAGTGTTTCAAATGAATACATAATTGAGGGAGAAAAAAAAATGAGCTAAGTATGGTATAGTTACCCAAAATTTTTCATTGAAGAAGAAAACGCTCATTTGAATATAATAAAGTTCTAATCTGTTTAAAAGCATTTAGGGCTACTAAATTTAACATAATATTTAGGGATTAAAAGAACAGATTTCAGAACCAAACTTACTGGATTTGAAACTTGACTCTGCCAGTTCACTAACCATGTCATCTTTAGCAAGTCATTTTACTCCTTTGTAAAACAGATATAAAAAGTAGTACATGCTCATAGAGTGGTGATGAGGATTACATGAAATACATACATTTTACTTTTATATATTATATTAAGTGCATATATAATTGTTATATATATAAAGCTTAGAATAGGTGTGAGTACTACATAAGAACTGCTTTATCATTATTATTAGTAATAGGAAGCACTACATAAGAATTGCTATTATCATCATTATTATTATTATTCAAGAAGGGCTTTGCTTATTGTTTTAATTATAGAAAATCATGCACAATTATTTTTTCCATGATAATAACATTTTATATACTAATAAAACCAAAACATTTAAATCCACTTCATAATTTAGCCACTAAACAGATATTTATTGAGCACCTTATGTGCCAGGAGCTGCCTCAGGCATTAGATACTTAATATTTTTCAGATTTTATTTTGGGATGAGTGAATCTCTGCCTATCCCTCTTTAGGACTTAGTGGTACAGTCAAAAAAAAATTCTGAGAATAGTTTAATTGTGGGAGACTCTCTTCCTCTTTCTCACTCAACTCCATTCATTGCCTTTACACAAACTAACAATTACAGGCCATTTTTTTTCTTACAAACAAAAAAATTATCTTTTAGATAGTGGTCCAAAATAAACAGTTCAAACAAGATATGCTTTGGAAAAATGTTAATAAACTTGCCTCTGGCAATTTTTTTGAGTTTTCTTGTATTTCTTTCACTTAGCAGGGACTCTATTTTGAAATTTTAAAAAAAAAAGCAAAGAAGAAAAATGTCTTAAGACTTTATAGATGGATACTTTTATTCCAAAGTGACGATATCCTGATGAAACCATTATTCAAAGTTGAGAACTGGGAGGCTTTTAATTTAACTTAAATTGTATAATTTAGACTGGAAAACATTGAAATCACCAGAAAGCTTAAAATCATTGGTATTGGACTAGAGTCTCAGCATCTAATCAGCCAGTAGGTCCTTACTGAGTACCTGCTCTTTGAGACTGTGTACTAGGTACCAGAGAAACAGGCACAACCCTTTTCCCATGGAGCTTAAAATCTTTCAGAAAATAAAAAGTAATAATTCTGACTAATCAAGTAAATTATTTTAATAAATAAACAACTACCAGAAAATAAATTAAGCACTTTTGGAATGTAGCCATTCAATATGGCCCAAACTTTGGCATCCTTTTCAGTATTTTAAATCCTGCGAATTAATATTCCTTTGACTCAAACTCTTTATGTTCATTTCCTCTAAGTTCTAAGCTATTGAGAAGAGGACATGAGAAGTGTTATTTTTATCTTTCTTAGCCAAGGAGAAGAAAATTTAACTACGCCAATATAGTGCTGGGAAGAACAATAATGAAGAAAGCTAACACCATGATGGGCATACATAGGTACCCAAGTGGTTAACTGGTTATCATTACTGCTATTGTTTCCTCTAGTTCACTTGTCTATTTTAGTTCACTTGTCTATTTTAGTTCACTTGTCATGCTTCCCTTTTATTAACAGCTAGGAAAGATTTTTACTAACTAGTATGGCCTCAATCATTAGCAGTTTGGTGAAATTCCAAAATCCACAACCCCTAGAAATTTTCCTGGATCCCCTACTTGGAGAAATACTGCAAGCAACTTATGACACACTAAATCAGAAAGGTTGGACTGGAAAACCATTTATGTAATTTCTCTGCTTTTGTTTTGGGGAATCTTCCAAAAGAAGTGTCTAGAGAATCCGATATAATTATGAGCAGGGTATGCTAACGTGGCTTCAACAATGATTTTACTTTTCTTGTAACTTTGCACTCAACATCATTTTTTCCAGTGGTGTGTCATGCTGTCCCAATTGACTGTCTGGCCATATTCTGCTCTAGTGTTGGCTATAGCAAAAAGTGGGGATATAAAATTACCTTCTTCAACTTGATGTTAATTTTAGTAAAATCTCCCAAGATGCATCCCCTCTTTTTCCCCCCACTAAATCGATAATGATTTCAAAAATCCATCAGTTCTTAATTCTATTTCAAACAGGAAATAGTAATTTTGAAATTTTAAAATAATTCAAGTTCCTTATTTTAGCTATGAATTTCCTCTTAATTAGTCATCATAACTAATAACTAGCAAACATATTTCTTTCTTTTTTCTTCTCTTCCTTATCATGAAAGTATGTTGCTTATACCATTTCAAGTTGGGAGATAGGGAAGGTCAGGGAACTCTCATAGAATCCTACTTAGTGTGATCAGTGCTGTCTCCAACTACTAACCTTCAGCTGTTGGCCTCCCACTGTCAATCACACCCTAACTAAAATTTTGGGAATGACTGTTTCAGCTCACACCAGGCAGTCATCAAGAGTGATACAATCCTGATGCTGAATCTAGGTCAATGTGGCTGCCCACTTTTCAGCTAACCTTGCCCCTAACAATCAAAGAATAGATTCCACTTCTTACATGCAAGGGATCTCTGAGGATACTGTCCCCTGTTTTATATATCCCTTGACATACTCAACTAAGCAGACTGAAATTTCCATACTTCCCCAGAGAATTAAACCAGAAAAATCAAGCAATACAAAATAAAGCTTTACACATTTGTCTTACATTACATGTGGGGTGTCTGTATTTGTGGAAGGGAAATTTCAGTATTTTAATTTGATATTTTACTTTTTTTTTTTTTTCCTTTTTAAAATTTCAACTGCAAGGAAATTGAATCGTGGGAAGCAAATTCAAACAAATAAAAGGCAAAAATTCCTCTTTGAAGCATTTTGTTCTCATGATTCTCATCTATATGGCATTTTATTTTTATCCTTAAAAAAAAGCAAATTAAAATTGTGATGCATTTCTAGTTCAATTATTTAAATTCATTTTGAAATTAACTTTTGACTTTTCTGTCACTCTCTCTTATAATTTGTGGTAAATTACCTGTAAAATTTATTTCCATTTTAAAATTTTTTTAGTGGTCTCTTATTTGTGATACTTGTGGTAAACACAGAGTTTGACTGCTTTTAATTTGTTTGCTAACCAGTTCTATTGTTTTTTTTCTTTCTATTTTAGAAATAATTCATAACATCTGGAAGTTTTAAAAATCCATTATGAATCCAAAGACTTCCTAGGCTGGAGAAAGTGACCTTCCTTTTTTTCAGAATGATGGAAATACTGGAAATAATTAAATTACTAAAAATTACATGAGTTCTAAAGAATACAAAAAAAATATTACTTCATATGTATTTTACTGAATTGTTTCCTATCTTAAATCACACACCATTTGATATTTATTATTGCTCTCTATATGCAAAGCAATGTAATAACTACTATGGGGCACAAAATGATGAATAAATTAGAATCTTGCTCTGAAGTAGTTTTCAGCCTAGTAAAGGAGACAAAAAGCTATAAATTAAGATAAACTAAGAATCACAAGAAAGGTAAAGGAGCTGAGAGGAGGAAGAGAATGATTTCAACAGGGGGGATCAGAAAGATTTCCTATGTTAGGGGATCTTTGGGTAGAGTCTTGAAAACTGAGTAAGATTTGAGCATGTAGGGATGAGCAAAGATCATTTCAGACAAAGGCAGCATAAGCAAAGGCATGGAAACAAATAAATATATTAGGTATTGCAAAAAGAGCCATTCCATTTGTTTAAAAGGTAGCACCTAAAACAGGATGAATTGCATATCAGAAATTAACTAAAAGAGTCTCTTATTGGAGTGGGGTGCAGGATGAGAGGATGGCTGGATATGAAAGAATAGAAATAAAGTAATAGTAATCTCTTCAGCATCACCTGAAGATTAACACTGAATAATCGAGATGGCATAATTTTTATGTGGAAGTATTCTACTTGGAGTGGTTTGTTTCCATTAGCCAATTGTTTTGACTTAATTGCTTTATGAATGTAGCTCACATCAGTAAAATGGTGAAGAGTAGAGGCAGATTTCTGGTCTGGGTCTTGTAAATTTTAAGAAATGCCTATATTATTAAATGCCTAATTTTTCCTTCCAGGCTTTTATTCATTTACTTTTCAGTAAGTGTAAATCCTTGAAGGGTATATCATCATATGGATTCTGTGTCCAATGGCCATAGCAGGAAGATCTCTTCAGAATTTGGCATGAACCATGCCACTATTTCCACGGGCACAAGTGACCTTTCCTTAATTACTTTAGTTTTGTTTGGTTTGCCACCAGGAGTCACTTTGTTATTCTTTGCTTTGGACACATCAGCACATTTCTTGCTCAAATCGAATTTAGTTTTATCTCAGGCATAATAAGCATTTTGATTTTTAACAAGAGCCGTGCGCTCCCTCTGGTTCCAGAAACCCCACTTAAGCCAATAAAAATGGCTTTGGACCACAGTTTTGCAAACATACCTATCATTTTAGAAATCCTCTTTCCAGCATGTCTCTACAGGCTCCAAAATGACAGAAAGACAATGCCTAATATTTTAAATACTCCATTCCAACCAGTCATTCTTTTTTACATATATCAATACCTATTATGTACAAGGGACTATGCTTGCTGCTATGCATGATCTTAAGGTTTGGGGTAAAAAAAAAAAAAAAAATTGGAATGGCCTATAGAAGAAATAAAATAAATACATCAATAATTATAAAGCAAAGCTACTGCAATAGACATTGCCACATGAAAACTGACACTCCAGAGGGCAACATTTAGTTAGATCCTTGGAAACAAAAGGAGCTTATTTGCTACAGCCTCCTTCTACCAAGGATTTATTGTTGGTATTATTCCATAGACCAATAGCATATCTAAATATAGAGCTTATGTAAACATGATTAAACATATAGACAAACCATAAAGTCTTCAGACAATTCAGTAGAATATTTTTGACATGAGCAATAATGCTGACCTGAAGAGGGGTTGGTAGTATAGAGTAATAGCCTTGAGAAGTTAAACATGGTAAGGCCACATTTACTTTCATTTATTTGGGGAGAGAGACAGAAGGCTCTAAATCTCTGTGTCCTTAAGAATTATTTGTATTAAAATAATTCTGGGCCCCCGTTGAGTATATGAATATTAAAAATATTGATAGAAATTAAAATTAGTCTCTGTTTAAAGCATGAAAATCCAAAAAGTTTGGCTTTGTCTTATCTCATGCTTCTATCAGAAGATTGTGATTTGGGCCTTCTTTTTATCTTCAGACAAAATTGGCTACATTTGAAAAGCTATTGCAGCTGTGTTGGATACTGCTGAAAATTCCTAAGTATGACTCAGATGACAAATTATATTTGATAGAGATTCTAGTGGGATTTGCAGAGTGGAGCCTCAATCCGGAGAATGATTAAGTTAGCTGAAGACCCAACAGGGAACTCCTGAATTCCTGCAAAATGTTGTATCCTAGCCTCTGTGTCATCTTTGTGGCAAAATTTATAAAGTAAATTACGTTGTTGTGGGATGAGTCAGTGTGTTAGGTAATGAAATGAATTCCAACTTTCTATGAATTTTCAAATATAATTACAATAATAATTATGATGGCAAATAATTATCACTGAAACATAAGTATATAAAGACTTCATTCAGGAGGACATAATAATATTTCAGAAAATTTCACAATTCATACATGTACATTAAGGTAGTTTCCAGAAAATTATACTTGCTCAAATTTTCGTCACCTTTATAGGTATATATATATATATAAATATACATACAGACATATGTATAAACTGGTAAACACACAAACACATGTAAATTCTCTTGCATGCTCTAAGAATGAACTCATCATTCAGTATAAGTTAATGAGTATTTCCTCAAAATTTTTAAAATTACAATACCAGAAATTATCTAAAGATTAATGATAAACCAAAAAATCAAAAGTATAATATTTTTCTTAATTGACCATTAACTCTATAACTTTCTTTCCCTTTTTTCCATTCTTTTACAATCTCCTCATTAGAAAAAAAATACAAAATTAAGTGCCAAATTTATATTCACCTAATTCCTAAATTGTATACAAATATTGTTACCATAATCAGTGACTAATCTAAGTGGAAAACATAGTGAAAATTTTTGGCAAGTATACTATTTAGTTCCAATTCCAATGAGTAATTTTGAAAGTCATGTAACCTCTTTGAACTTTCTGTTCAATCTTGGGGTAATTTTCAGCTGAAAAATACAAGGCTTAACAGCAAAGGATATAAAAATATATACATAGGAATAGAGATATTTCATGTTTCTAAAATGGTTATGTTGTACCACACTTCATTTTACTAAACATCAAGGAAATGTGAGTCTTGTCCAAAAGCCAAATTTATAGGCTAAAAAGAAGTGGTTATTAATATAGTTCCATAGGAACAAAATTAAGAGGACAATTAACTCCACCTTGGGAACTAAGAAGTAATTAAAGAAAAGCTCTTGAAGAATTGGTCATAATAATCACTCAGATATTTGCCTATCATGTCCCACTACCAATGTCATTGCTTCAATCTTGGATATCTATGATTAGACACACCCAAGTCCTTCAACTACAACATGACATTTTTCAACCATATTTCTGGCTCTACTGCACACCTATTGGTATTTGTTCAAATTCTTTTAAAGGGAACGCAGCTCTGTAAATATGGTTCCACCCATGTAAACTAAGTGAACTGATCTACCTCTCTAGGAATAGCAAAGAAACTGTGCACTGTGTTTTACAATTGTAGAATGTTACCATATTTTAGGCTGCAATTCTGCTATGGATTCAGACTATTTCTAAGTGAATCTTTATCACATTTACATTTTAAAGGAGCTTATGGCGATTGGAAAGCATATAGAAAATATCCATAAAAATAACACCTCTCGTCTTAAAAAAGAAAACCACACATGAAGTAGAACAACTAGCAAGTGAGAGAGAGGTCGAGGGGAGAGAGAGAGAGAGAAGCAGGGAGAGAAAGAGATAGAGAAAGAGAGACTTCTCTTACATGTGTTTTTCATGTTGGAGATAATTGATTTTCTTATTGCTATTGTAGAGAGCACTGCTGACATTCACTGGCCTACTGAGTTCATCACAGCTGTGCTTATGCATCTCTCCCAAACTCCGTTTTCCACTGAACTGGAAAATATTTGAATTTTTGGTTGATAATTCACCACACCCTTGCTTTGCCTCATCTTTCCAGCCATTCTCTCTGCTCAAGGAGAGCCAGATCAATCAGTGCGTTATCTGGTGTAGGTGTTTAGATTTGTTAAAACTCCACATGTAATCCAGAGAGCAAATGGAATGTTTGTGCGAGCTGGTTAATATCAGTGAAGTCAGGGATGTATAGAAAGAAATGTGTGTATAGATTACTATGAGGACATCAGCTCTTGGATTGCATAATAGGATTCACCAATGTGTGTATTGCACCCAGTTATGACACCAGCTCAGATCCACATTCATCTAGACACCGTATTAAAAAGCACATTGACATGAGGTGGAGGAATAGGATCTGGGACACAGAATGTAAAGGATCCAAATTGCTCAAGGTAGTGAAGAATACTAAATCAGAAAATATGGACTATGAGATTTCTTATCTCTGGATCTATCATGGATGCCTTAAGATACAACAATACTTTTACATGCAAAATATCAGTTAACTTTTCCTAAATGAATGCATCAATCATGAATTTTTCTCCTAGCACAAAACTTTTATTTGAATAGCTACTCAAATAAGAATTTTAGGACAAACCAAAAATACAATAAACATCATACATGAAATAAAGCATAAAAAGCATTATCTAGAAAATAATGTATCTAAATTTTCACAGTAAAAAATAATTCTAAAGAAGAAATTCAATAAATTTCAATTTCATTGACCATCTAAAGTAATAAGATAATAAATATAGATGTATGAATTTTATGCAAGTGTCAAAGACACCAAGAGGAAAACAAATCATGTTTCTGAATTGGTTTGAATACAAGCAAATTTTTTTAAAGTATAGAATGAAGATGATTGGGAGACAGGAAGACGTATATAACAGTCTTTTCCCCCAATATCTCTGCTATGATCCAGAAAAAAGCTTTTTATCATGGCTATTTTTTCCCTTTAAAGTAGTGATTCTCCAATCTAAAATCAGAAGATGCACAAGAGATTGGTCCAACTAGTTCTCTTTTCCTGTCACCAGATGATGTCATCTACATTGGGACATCTTTGTGCTTTTTGTACTGGGCATGTAGAGAAATTGGTTTCTACCGTCCTTGCTTATAGAATAGATGCACACTTGGGAATATATATATAATATGTGAATTGAGTAACATGAACTGAGAAAAAGAGAAAGATAAAAACAAGTTTAAAGAAAAAAATTTTGAACTGGTTTTTAAAGAAGTGACTTGCATGAATTGGTGTGAGGTGGGAAGAATTTTATGTGCACACATATGTATGGAGATAGGCATGGTTACATTAACATGGAAAGAATATAATAAATGCAGGTGATTTTGATTAGAATTGAAAAGCCTGTGTAAAATACAGAGATGAATGAAGTAATTATGGACTAATGATTAGGATATAAAGAAATACATCTTGATTACTAGAAATATCTTGATAATATGGACAAGCATATTTTTCTTGCAAAGATTTATTAAAGACCTATAAATGGTATATACCCCTTTTTCAAATATGTTCCAGAAATTACTCCTTAGATCCAGAAATACATTGAAAAAGCTGTGTTAATGTGGTCCAGAATTTATATAAATGAAAGTCTAAATTTGGAAATATTTATACTAATCTTTATACCAATTCAGATAAAATGAGAAATTCTTCTGGTATTCTTGATAGTTCATGTGATAAGTTCTTTCTCTTCTTGTTTTTCAAAAATCAAGATGTGAAAAGACTAAATTTTTCTCTAGAAAAATCTGTTCTGGATTTCACAGCAGCATAAAAATTTGAAATCTCACAAGAAATTACTCTGGCTGGCTAAAGAAATTTGTGAGAAATAGAAACAGCTATAGATAAGTATCTAACTTTTAAGATGCCATTCAAATATAGCTCAGATACTTAGTTTTTGACATTTGCCTGAAATTAAACTTTTAGGACCCAGGGTGGGTGGATGAGTAGAAGGGACAAACAAGCTTTTCTTTCAGTTAATCTTTTACAGTTCCCTTTTTAAATTGAGTTAGAGTGGAATCTGGCAAAATTCCAATATAAAACACTTCCAGGAAGATAAGGTTTGCAAATTAGCCATGCCCAAGCAAAGGGCATCAAGCACTTTCTCCAAATTATGTAATTGTTAATGTTATAAGGGGAAATAAAAAATACATACATTTAATTCTTTCATTAAAACACAAGGCAGAGTATTTTGATGTATATGCTTAAGTTATACAAACATATATGTGACTAAAATATGTAACAAACTTATATGTAAACAGATGCATACAAGCTCCAGATGTGTTAGTTTTCTTACTTTGTGGGTTGTGTCTTCTATAAGGGAAAAAGACATATTAATCATTTCTTTTACTGCTAAGGGGATGGGTGCTGCTCTCATATTTCAGAAAGGGGCTGGAAAGTGAGGGAAGCCAAACTTTTTCCTATTTAAGGCCAAAGCAAAAGAATCTCAGTGGCTGAGTTTTATGACGGGCCCGGTGCTGAAGGGCAGGGAACAACTGATGGTGCTACTTTGAACTGCTTTTCTTTTCTCCTTTTCGCACAAAGAGTCTCATGTCTGATATTTAGACATGATGAGCTTTGTGCAAAAGGGGATCTGGTTACTTCTTGCTCTGCTTCATCCCACTGTTATTTTGGCACAACAGCTTCCGGAAGGTGAGTAGGTACTGATTTCAAGAAACTTTATGAGGTTTTTGTCTTAATTTCTCCTTGCAAATAGGTATAACAGGGAAATTAGTCTCCTAAAAGTTAATTTCCTCTCTAAGCTCCCAATTTTGAAGCATAGAACTGACCATGATAATACTTTTTTCGCATTTGCTTAGAAAGAATATTGTCATTTTTATATTTAAAAGTTTTCCGGTTGTTTAAGATAAAAATGTTCTTGTACTAACTCACTTTCATGTTAACGGCACTAGAAACCTTTAAAATGGCTTTAAAAAGTTCCCCTCCTGGATTGTTAACATCTTGGAATGCTTCCCTGGGCAGTCTGGAAGTTATTGGTCTCTTGTAATACCATCATGCTTTCCTTTGTATGCTGGATTCTTTGTAAGGATAGACTACCGAGAATTGTTTTCCCAATAAAATAATGCATTTAAAAAATAGCATGCATTAAGAATACTCTAAAGGAAATACTATACGTTATTAGAATTACTGAATAGATTTCTAATGTAAAATGGCAACAAGATTATATTTTCAACCCTTTAAATAGGTTCAAACTGCTCAAAATATTTCATGGTTCCTGTCTCTATTCTGTTTCAAGCACTTACATGGTTGATTAATATATATTTTCTAATAGTTTGTTGTTAAAGTTCTAGCGTTTTACACACGTTCTATATTTTAACTACATTTGAATTAATGAAGAGAATATTTTTTAAAAATATCAACAGGAAAGTTTAACTTTCTACAGACAAGGTAAAGACACTGATATTGTTTGACTTCAAAAAGGTTAATCTGTTGTATTTTCTAATAAGTGCAAGCAATGGTTCTTGTGTTGTAATTCCCCCAAAACCACAATTTTCTTATTATTTGATTATGTAAAAATATTTCTTTTAATTCATATGTTTCTCTTAGTCACGAAAATACTGGATGAATTGGAATACACACTTTCATAGAAATATTTAAATGTTAAATTAGAAAAAATCATTACACATCAATTTCTATATGCAGAAAATCAAAAATGTTTAAATTTAAACCTATGGTTTTTGCAAACATGGTGTCTGAAAGTGGTTTTCTTTGCTTTTAGTACCAAATATCTTTGATGTTCTCACAGGTCATATATATGTAAGTAAGTGGGAAACACCCAATGACATTTCAATTACATTCAGCCCACGGCCACAAAAGAAAGGAAACACACATATTCCTTGTTCCTCTCATTTCCTCTCCCTCTTATTCCTTTTCTCCCTCTCTTTCCCCTCCTTATCTCTCCACCTCTTTTGGCTCCTTTGTACATCTTCCCCCTTTTCATTCCTTCACTCATCGCCCCACCCCCTTCCTAAGGCAGCCCATCCCTTCTCTTCCCTCTTCCCTTCCTCTAGCATCCCTCCCACATCATCATGTGTCCTTCCTATCCTTCCATCTCTTTTCTTCTTTCCTTCTGCCTTCTCCCCTTTAATTTCCCTAGGATCGTCAATCTTTCATCCTCTTTCATTTCTCTCCACTTTTCCCCCCCATTCTGTCCCTCCCAGAAGATGCTACAACTCCCAATTCTTGGCTAGAATACCAAATGACTGTTACCACACCCCCACCTCATTAAAGATTTTTGCATTTTTTCAGGCTCTTAGATTCTGATTTCGGGGTGGGGGGGCGGTGGGGGAATCACAGTTCTCAATTATTGAAAACACTACAAACCTTTGGTGTTCAGTTCAAAAATTGACAAAATATTTGTAATTGCCTGGTGGATATAATTTTTTATAAGCACTATGGTTATTTTTCTTCTAAATCCAATTTTAGAGAGAAAAAATATTTGATACCACATAAATTCTTTTTATTTTCCTTTTTCTCTTTAGCTGCAGAAAATAATAAATAGCTATGGAATTTTGCTGATATATTTGTGTGCTTTTAAGTTCAAAAGAAATTGAAAGGAATTTTTTTCAACTTATTGTTTTTGTTTACCATGAAAAAAATATTTAAATATTTTAAGATAGGGCATCTTATGTTCCTTATAGGTTTTACAAGAAAATTCTGCTGGTGGATTAGCTTTGGAGAGGTTCCAGGAAGTGGCTGAGGCTGAATATACAGCACATTGAGAACCGTTAGATTTAGCTCTGGGGTATAGGTTTCTTACATATGCCCTGAGAATCCCAGAGAGAAACAGCACAGCCCTAATGAACACTAACTTCTAGTCTGGTCACATGAATTTTCTGGAACATAAAACATGTCCTCACAGAGAATTTTGATCTTACAAATTTGTGAAAGTTCTATTTAATTCATGTTTTTTATTCCACCAATGGAGAAATGTGGTCTGTTTTATATTTCCTGTAGTTTATAAACATGCCAAATTTTAAGCACAAAGACTTACCGCCCAGTGGCTGTCAGGCAGTTACATAACCAATGCCAACATAAAGGTTACACAGCTGGATTCTGTATTTTATAATGAGATTTAAAAATATTATATGTATGAATTTTAAATACTAAACACTACATTTCTGATAAAATATTGTCAAATACACATATTCACACACAATGGTAACAATATTTAAAGACTATTTAGAAATGAGCTTGAAGTTATGGTCATTTTCAAAATTTCACACATAACTACTCCATATATAACATATAATGACTTTTTCAAATGTTTTTCAAGTTTCTAATGTAGTCCTTATTTAACATAAGTATTTTAGCACTGCTTATCAGGTAGATAGATAAATGGATAGATATATATTACTAAATAATATTGCTTAATTAGGACAAGGAGATAAACTTTATTTTAATTAAAAGTGTTTGAGCTTATTTTTTGCCATTCTGATAATTCCACTGTAACAATGAACTGTGGGCCTTTCATTGTTTTAGAATTACAAAACTGTAAATGGACGCAAAGAATCAGTTCTTTACTACAAGTTACAAGATTCTATTTTCTATTATGCTTAACAAGAGAATTTGTAACAGACCAAGTAGCATTCAAGTTTTCTGTTTTGTATTGCCCCTAAAATTAAACATACTTAACTAATGGAAAAAATCTAACATAAAATCACAAGAAACAATTGTAGTTTTAAGAGGAGAGAATGCATAATTGCTCACATATTTTAGTGTCAAGACATCTAACATGCATTCAGTGCTTTAGTTGGAATTGCCAACTAGAAAATGTTAGAACCAAAATTCTGTTAAATCCTGGGTAATTAGAGAAAAAAATATACATTAAGTTCAGAGTATATGAATTTTCTTATTTTTGTAAAGTTTGTCATTGAAAGGAGATACTAAAATATATATGTGTGTGCGTGTGTGTGTGTGTGTGTGTGTATAGTCCTAGAAAATGTACAAGTTAATGAATTTCTAAAGGTGAAAAAAAGTAGATGTTGCTTTCTATTAAGCACTCAATTTTGAATTGCTAAATCTATTTTTTAAACAAGAGGATCACTTATGATTTAACCAGAAATTTTCTTCAGTTCTGTAATAATATAAATTCTAAGTAAATATAGTATTAAAACAAAATTTCGTGTTTTTCATTTACGATACCTTGCATTTCCTTATCACCTCCAGAGTATTCAGCATCTGATGATCTAAAGGCCTGTGGGTAAATAGATATTGTGATTAAATTTTGGAATTAAACATCTCAGTATTATAAGAGGCAGCAAAGCCTTTGGAACAATTCTGGGAGAGAAGAAAGTGTGATTATGTGCCCTTTAACTAATTAAGCTTCCTAGATTGATGTCTTATCTACAAGTCTTATTTAAAAAACAAGAACCACTGGCTATAAGTTTTTCAGAAGTAAATTGAGACTAAAAGATAGCTTCTCAGAAAAGACCCTATTCCACACGTACAGAGTTGTCATTCGGAGAAGAGTGCCATCTACCGAAACTCCATGGGTTTCATTGTGGATGACTTTTCCTTGGTACAGAGTTCCAAAGATTTTGTAGCCCAGTTCTTTTATTTTGTAACATCAAATGATATCACTGTCTTGAAGTGATTAAAGTGGATTGCTTAAGAGTTAAGTTTAAACACGAAAGATGTTATTGCCTTTGCTGGACATGAAGAACATTTGTAAAGTTTCCAGGTCTACAATAACTTTCTGGAAACATCTCAGTGGACTGTTTCTTGTAAAACATTTTTCCTGGGAAAAAGGCTTAGTTCCATTGTTTTCTGCACTCAAAAAAAAAAAAAAGTGTGTGTGGTTAGTGGGGAGTCATATGGTAGAAAAAATACAGTTTTCAAAGGGGAAACTGCTTGTTTCATGTCAAGATGACAACGGAAAAAATGAGATAGATATTCACAAATCATTTGTTAAATGCAGTTTGGGAAGTTATGTTAACCACTAGAATTTCTATCTGTGCCTAATGAAAACACAGCAGAAAGTGGATTCCTTTCAGATTAACAAATCCCTGTATTTTCCATAACTGAGGTCAAGAACTGTAAGCTTAATGAACAAAATGAAAAGTTCAAAGAAGAGGGCAAAAATTTTAATGCTCAAAAGATGCAAAAATCAAAGATAAAGGATTCAGAAACTATTAAAAATTAAATTTGCTTTGAAAATTCACATTGAGAAATTACTGCTTCAGTAAATGGCATTTATCTTTCTGCAACTTTGTTTTCTATAGCATTTGGTGTGGAAGATGGCAAACAGGGACCATGTTTTTCAAGTTAATTAAAATCAGAAAAAATACTTTTTGGAGCCTCAGTGTTCATAATGTCCAAACTTAGAAGCTTCTAATGAAGTTACAAATTCACTAATATGAACTGTTTAGTGGCTATATTTTCCGAAAATCAATGTCTTAGACATCCTAACAATTTTTTTTTTGCATTGGATACAGAAGCGTTATCTGTTTGTCCTTGTTGCTGTTGCTGTTGGAATCTTACTTCTCTCTATATAGTAAAGGGATGCTAGGTTTTCCAGTCACAGTTTAATCCTGTTGGTGGTCTGGATGTCATTAGGGTGGCCTTAGAGATAAAACTCTGTTTCATAAGGTCACAGAAAATAAACAACAGAATTCAACTCCGGATGTTAACTTCTTGGTTTGAGACCAAATAGAAAAGATGTTCTATAGAAAACTGGTAACTCTTTTTTAAAAATTTACCTTTTTAGACTGATTTTAAGCTTTCAGGGTTTAGAAACCATTATGGGATAGAGCTGTGAAGTTGGCTCCTTTAATCCTACCCTGACCTTGAAACTGCAGAAAGGGACTAGAATGTGGTTGTTAAGAGTGTCAAACTTAGAGACAGCTTTTCTAGGTACAAATCTTAGCTTTACTCCTTACCATATAACCTTGGGAAAAATACTTAATGTCTCTGTGTCTCAGATTCCCCATCTGTAAATTGAGGATTACAATAGTACTTATGTCTTAGGGCCTTTGGGAAGATTAAATAAAATAGATATGCAAAGCACTCAGAACAGTGCCTACAACATAAGGGATACAGTATAAGCTCTGTCTAATATTAGTTTTACTAACACTGGAATATAAAATTACTGTAAGGAAGAAATTAAACTACTTAGTGACTTAGTGATAAGGAAGGTAAGATAAAATTTAAAGATGTTTGCCAACTATAATAAAACAAGTAGAATATATTTTCTTTACTATTCCTATAATTGTCACTAAGATTATATTATAATGCAATTGCTGATTGTTAGATGTGTGATACTTTTAATTCTAATTCTCTATTTTATCTTTTGCAGGACAAAATATTAATCAACTTAAAGGAAATTTCTAATTGGAGACATAAAAATCATTTTTCTATAAAGAATAAAATAAGAAAATATCTAGAAATGATGATTCATAAAGATTTGGGGGGAGTTAGGTAGAACAAGAATAAGCAGAATCTACCTTGTCCATGCAAAACAACATTTTAAAATTGAAATTATCCACCTATAAAGGTCTACAGATACTTTCTTCAAAGTCTTTTTTGTTAACTACCATATTTTAACATATTCCAATAAATATAAAAGCAGCAGAAACATGTTTAATAAAAATGTATGTTCTCCAAACATTAGTGTCATTTAAAAGTCAAACATATTTTAGGTGGAAACTATATAAACTTACACTTACAAAATATTCAACTTATAAAATATACACTTACAAAATATTCAACTTTCTAAAGTAACAGGAAAATAATGTTATGATGACTTACATATCACATCTATCAATAAGAAGAGAAAAATATTAAACTTGTCTTTCAAGCTAAATTAATAATTTAGATACTTTTTAGGGCATATTATTTTTACTCCAAAAATGGAATTAAGGCAAACATAATTTGCTTATTTTTTTGGTCACAACAATAAAATTAGCATAAACTAACATTTGAACACTAAAAATATAAACAAAAGCTTTAAATATATCTGAAAATATCAGATTATGTTACTTGGTTTTATTTTTCTCCAAAGTTCCAAAACAGAGAGCTGGGATACAAAAAAAGCTGAGCAGATTATATCATATACTAACTTCATTTTATTTCGTAATTTAGAACACGGTAAGCAGATGATTTAGTCTAATGCATTGATTGTGTGACCACAGATAAATTTATTTTAGGACAGTGCTTTGTAATAAGGAAGAGAAACATCAAGTGACATGAGAGGTGAAGCTTAAAATTAATTACAAATTGGAACAGGGAGTCTTAGTTTAAGCAATAAAAAAAAGAGGAAGTAATTGGAAAATCTATTACTTGTTCACTTTAAAAAAAAGTTCTCTAAAATAATTAAACTTTTATATTGAGAACTTTGTGTCTTAAAAAGCATAATGCACATGGTTTCTAATAAAATTTGGAAACAGGATGCTTAATAAGCAATTTTCATTTATGTAACATTGGGTTTAATACAATTCTAACAAATTTGATTACAATTTTAATGTCAATATTGTGCTCATTTATTTAATAATTTGCAGAGCAAATGGAAAATACTTATTTTTAGTGATGTGATGATACCTTCAATGAGACATAAACGTAGGAAGATAAATACATAGGGAAAAATATGTTAATTTTAAGGCACATTAAGAACATATTTAAAATGTGAGATGCTTGACCATAGCTTTGACTGTTATCCTCATTTGCCTTTAATATGCCATTAGTATTTAATAAGCAATTTCTTCTAACACAGATCCTGTGTTAAACATGGAAGGATATTCCTGATCCAGAGACAGAGCTGAATCATTACTATAAACAAGTAGTATTTTTCCTCAGTTTTACCGAAGTATCATCGACAAATAAAATTGTATATATTTAAAGTGTATAATGTGATTTGATATACATTGTGAAATGATTACCACAATCAAGTTTATTAATACAGCCAACACACAGTTGCCATTTTTTGTGTGTGGTGAAAACACATAAGATCTAGTCTGTTGGCAAATTTTAAAGCATACAATACAGTATTACTGCCTATAGTCAACATTCTGTACACTAGTGGTATTTTTAAGGGGGCTGGGAAGCCTGAAATTCACATTATTAATGGGGAAATACTAAGCTAAAACTAATCTGTTGGGACATTTCATATAAAATTAATTTAGAGAAAGTTTTTAAATGATTCTTTTTAAGAAAAAGAAGCCAATGCCAAGATCAAAGAAAGTATTTCATGCAATTTTATTGAACAGTCTTTCATCTCATTAAAACTTTCAGAACTTTTGTAAAAAACACTGAACTTATTTCTTAAATTAAGATGTCAGTTATGTTTACAGAATAATGTTTTTTATGCTTAGATCCTCATATTGTTATTGTTCATAAAATGAAAAAGATTGTGCTTCTCTGAAGCATATTTTTCATAATACCATTTAAATAGTCCTACTTCATTTGCATTAGGTAAGCATTTGGCATTCAGCTTTTATGTTCACTAAGTATAAAGGAATGTTTCCTTAAAAGCTTAGACAATATTTTTTCCCAATGTTCTCATGTATCTGTTTCAAACATGGAAGAGAAACTAGAATAACTTTTTAAAATAAATAGATTCTTTCCCACTTACTTAAAATTGCAATAAAACGATCATGCTTTCTTTTATTAGCTATAGACCACATTGGATAATTGGAACATAAAGAATAAACTTTTAAACTTCTTTGATTCAGTTAAGGGTTTTGCACAAGATCATGAAAGTTGTAACTGCGCACATAAATGGAAACAAGGAGTAGAGGCAATTTTAGCACTCTGTAGTCTATGGGCTTTGAAATTCTCCTTTTCTTTGAACTTTTACTAAACCAGCTGAATCTGTAAACCCAAAGTATTTAGCATGAACCTAAATCATTATTACGTCAGATATGGAAAGGATATAGAAATGGGAACTTAAAGAGGTGATCTTAATGGCCGTTTGTAGTATCCAGATGTAAAAATCATGGGACCCACTCAAAGGCTTCTTGGCACAAGGCAGCAAAAAGTTGTTAACTACCTACCTCCTCCAAGGAGGCCTCTTTCAGCAGACATTTTAAAGATTTGGGCTCTGAGAAAATAAAATTTTGCTTTTCGCAAAAATACAAATACTGAACAGTATATCATTTGTTGTTTGCAAAAATGTTTGCAGCTATTTAGAAACTTATTTGTTTACTCAATTACTGGCAAGCTATCATAGAAATCCTCAAGAACCAAAGTTGTATTTAACCATAATCCATAGCTAATGCTCTAAGAACTGAGACCAGATTATATTTTGGCAACCCCTAAAATGATTCATTCATAATAGCTGCTGAAATTTCAGTACCTTACATATAATTAGGAAACAGTCTAAAATTTTGGTTGAAGCAAATTTTTGACCATTTTTAAAAAGCCACAAATACACTTGATTGTGATTCATATTTTTCCCTATTACTTTTACTTATTTCTTGCGAATATTTAATTTTTTTTTTTTTTTGTAATTTGGAAACTTCTTTATATCCATATTCAGTATATTATGTCATAGCATGTTGACCTGCTAATACCAAACACAGCTAACAATGATATTCAATATATACAATAAGCTTTGTTAAAGTTTTCCCAGGAATCTGGAAGAGTGTTATGCTGCCAAGAGTATCTGAGTTTTCTCCCGAATTTCTCAACTAGGTTAATAAAATCCAGAAGTCTTCAGAAGTAATGACAAAATCATCTTTATAGTTTAATGCTCCCATCTACTGTTAAAGCAAAGAATAGCAATTGGGTAGAAAAGCTGATTTTCAACTGCACAGTTAATAAATAAATGTTTAAACGTTTGCATGATTTCCACTGGTGTTTAATTCTTACCATAAATGAAATAAAATACTTACTGGCCTTAAGGAAAATTTACTATGGTGTGCCAATGTGATGTTAATAAATAGATTTGATATTTTAAGTAATTTCTTATTACTTAATAAATTATACAGGGAAAATATGATACTCTTGAAGCTTTAATTTATAGATTTTTTTCTTGTACAAGCATGCTGATAGGAACACACTCACAAATTAGTTTAATGAAAGGAAGAACTTATTTGTTTCAAAGAATCTTCACTTTGCTATTGGAAATAGTCGTGACAGCATAACGAAAAACACATTTCAGCAAAACATAAGGAAATATCACACGACCTTACTTATTTTCCAGTTGTTGATGGAGGATGCTCCTATCTCGGTCAGTCCTATGCGGATAGAGATGTCTGGAAGCCAGAACCATGCCAAATATGCGTCTGTGACTCAGGATCTGTTCTCTGCGATGACATAATATGTGACGAACAAGAATTAGACTGTCCCAATCCAGAGATCCCATTTGGAGAATGTTGCGCAGTTTGCCCACAGCCTCCAACAGCTGTGAGTTTAAAGAAAATCTGTACATCTTCAAGATTTATATTTAAACACATAAATAGTTCCTATATTATAGGAGCTTGAAAAGAAATGACAGTAATGTCTGTCAAACAATCTTGTTGGTGTTACATGTAACAGGTAAACATTCCAGTTTAAAACCATGGATTCGTCGTGATTTGGGATAAGAAATAATTATGCAAATTGGGACACATTTCTTGGGAAATTGTTTCTATATCTTGTTCAATCTGTTTTTATTTTCCATTTTTTAGCCTACTCGCCCTCCTAATGGCCACGGACCTCAAGGCCCCAAAGGAGATCCAGTAAGTAATGAAATTAGTGGAATAAAATTAGTTCTTTGAGTAGTTTGTTTTTTTGTCTAATAGTTTTTCCATGTTTGAATTTCATCATTCATAGATTTCCTTGAGTAGCATATATTTAAATAATGACACAAAATAACTTAAACTGAGAATCTGTAATTGTACATGTAAAGATTCAAGTTTCCCACACTTTATATAAGGTCTTCATTTCCATTATCAATTTGAAAAATAAAATATAGGTCAATAAACAAAGGAATAAATGACATTGTAATTATTCACATGATTTGGTTAAAAATGTGTATATTCCCAAGAAAATGTTTCACTTGTATTGATTTCTCATATTATAAAGCAGAGAAGCTACAATTGATAAAGATTCTGAGTCACTAAGACTTTTCACTGTTTTATTCATTTTTATCTATGATTTTTTTTTTAGGGCCCTCCTGGTATTCCTGGGAGAAATGGTGATCCTGGTATTCCAGGACAACCAGGTTCCCCTGGTTCTCCTGGCCCCCCTGGAATCTGTGAATCGTGCCCCACTGGTAGTCAGGTAATAAATTCCATGACAAAAAATTCCCCCCTTTAAAACTATCTACTTCATTTCCTTTTCTTTATCCTATATTACATCTATCTTTTGTGAGTTCCTTATGTATATTCTTTGATTTTATATATTTAACAAATTCTTATTTAGTGCTAAGAGTGCTGGGCACTATTCTAAGTGCTTTATAAATATTTACTTTTCCTCATAATGCTAATGCTATTGCTACTATATCTTTGCAAAATTTTCCAAATTCTCAGTAGGAATGTTGAGAAATGCACAATCAACTCCCAAAAGAATTAACCCAGAGAATATAAGAATTACTGCAACTGTACTTATTCTGTTTATAATCCCAATAGTAAAACCTCTGAAAGTTTGAACAAAAAGTAGTTAAAGAGCTGTGAACACTTTTATAGCCTTCAAGTCAACATTATTCAAGCCTGTGCAACTACTCTTGCCAAGCCTTCAGAGCACAGCTCCTCCTAAAGAGCATGGCACCAACTAACCTTGCATGTAAAACAATTAACCAAACAAATAAAACAAAATTTCTGCTATGTTGGAGTTAGAGGAAATTAGAAAACACATATACAAATCACTAGGAGTTTTTTTAAAAATGACTTTTCAAATATCAATTCAAAAGGAAGCAAAGGCTATTGTCTAACTTATTCTTATCCTGGTACCAAACAGAACCCATTGCTAGGCCTACCATTCAAAACAGAATAATCTTCAAAGAAGTCCAATAAACACATGAGTCTTTCTATTATTCTTATGCTTATTTTTCATAGGAATATTTATTTTTTGGTGAACCTCTTCAGTATACTAACCAGAAGCTAGAGGATACAACTTTTACTTGCATTATTAACTGTTAGGAAAATAATTTGACTTTTTTTTTTTTTTTGCTCAGAATGAGAAGGTCAGGTTATATTTTCTCAAGGCTCTTTCAGCCTCAAACAGTCTATGATCCTATGGTTCTAATGCTGTAGATATCACTTAGAAATAATATTTTGGGTAAGAGCCTAAAAGAACAAATTATTTGAGATTAACATTGCATACAGTTAGTTGAACAATTTGTGTATTCCATAAGCAAGTATTTCTGTAGGATATCTAGAGCTACAGAGAGAGAGGTTAAGCAAGATAATTAAATACATACCACATATTCTGGCATTCAGAAATTTTATATCAATCGATAATTGCATACACTTCTAAATGTTTTTGAAATGAACTATGATTTATATATCAAAATGATCATATCTATCTGGTCTCTTTGCTACAGAACTATTCTCCCCAGTTTGAGTCATACGATGTCAAGTCTGGAGTAGCAGGAGGAGGAATCGCAGGCTATCCCGGGCCAGCTGTATGTATAAATGTTCCTCAGCATTTTAGAGCATTATTTAGCCTTCCAGTTTGTTAAATCTCAGATGATTTTTCTACTAGTAATACTGTATTATCACAGAGTTGTACAAAATAGTTTATTCTCTATCAAGGCTGGGAAAGAATATAGTAGGATTATCATGATCCTTCTCTCTTAACTCATTTTTTCCTCACTACCTTTCTTCATGCCTGTTTTGCCACTCATTTCTTCTTTATACAACAATCTATACCAGAGGCCCACCTGCCTTTATGCTTAGATCTCACACTCATATGTTCCCTAATTTTAACCAAATGTTATTTTTTATTTCCACTTTTCTCTTTCTCACTTAAGTTGTTCAGAATATTCTTCTAACATCTTTTCATTAATTAAATGTTACTTTCTAGACCACATTTTGAGTGATGAAGTCCAGTATCACAATCTATCTTGCCTCAAATTCTGAAATAAAAATACAATTATTTCCAGAATTCATCAAGTCTTTAAGTTTACCTATTGCAAATGATAGTTATTCACATTGTGCCCAAAGACTTTCTCTCAATGTAAATGACCTAGAGTTTTTATAGAAGCAAATAGCAAAAAGCACTGAAACCTAGGCATGTACACATGATGCATGGTGTTCTGTGTAAATGACCCTTGTAGAAAGCCTTTCAGGAGAAGCAACAGTAGGGAAGTTTATCACTTCACTGCCAGTGAAATGTATGTAAGAGTAAACAAAACATGACTCTAGATTCTTGGGGACTATGGAGGATTGCTGCCTAGATCATTGGATCCCATATTTGTGACTTCTAAAACTAGAGGAGACAAGCTTTTAACTAATAGATCCAAATGAGGAGTTAAAAAAAAATCCTTAAAATTGGTATAAGGTAAATTGTAAAAGGAGGATTTTAAAAATCTCTAAAGTTTTCGGAGTTGTGATTTTTTTGTATCTTTCAAAGCAGAAGAATTATATTAACGAAGTAAATATCTGGTCTTACTCAACTCACTCACATTATAAATCCCATTCCTCAATCAGATATAAAGTTTTTTACTAAAAAAAAAAAATTAAAAAGCCACTACTGATTAACATTCCAAAAAAAAGTTATAAGAGGAAATTTAATTAAAAACTAATGTTTTATAAATTTATTAATAATCTTTAGAAATAGCAGTTTTCAAAACTGAAAATTTCCTAGTTTAATCTGTAGTTCTGAAAAATGATAAATCTGTTGGTTATAATTGTAATTCATTGTTATCCCATACATTGATAATTCTCATATGCATATCTAAATCTTTTTGTCAGCATAACTCAGTGGCGTAGTTAAGAATTTTGGGGTTGATTTACACCATTAATTTTAGAAACTGGGAGGTATAGTATGCAGATAAGTACTTTTCTACAAGAGGTAAAAAAGTGCTCTTCACCAGTACTAGTATCCTAATATTGAAGGGATTTTCATAGTATTTTGCATGGATTTTTCCAGATTTTGAATCTCTTTTTTCAGGCCAACATTTTATAGTACTTACCAATAATTTTTATTGATTTTTTAGGAATTTCATTTAGAGTGACATTTTTGTAATATCTTCATTGTAGATCTAATACAATTAATTATACTCTTGAATGTAATCATACTCTTGAATGTAATAGTTATATAATAAGGTAGGTTGTTCACATTTTTAAAGATGTCAGAATCATTAAACAGAGGCATCTCTTTGATGCCTGAATAAAGTATATTTCAGATACATTTATTTTGTGTTTATCCTTCAAATTTACATTCCAGGGTCCCCCAGGCCCTCCTGGTCCTCCTGGTGCATCTGGTCATCCTGGCTCTCCTGTAAGTATAGCCATTAGTGGTGCTTTTTTCTTCATTCATATTATATAAATCAAGTCAAAACAAATATTGCTATAATTTAGCTCTTTCAGCATACATAATCCTAATTAAGTAGATGAGTAACGACCAAGAAACTATCATTCCTTCAAAGATGTTGGGGTTTCACATTTAATTCCTTTCCACAAGCAACTATTAGAAATGAAAACTTTGATAAAATTAAACCACATGTTTAATTTACATGTGTATGACTTCAATTTTAAAACAATTCAATTTTAATGGAATTAAGTGGATGAAATGGAATAAGTTAACTTTATTTGGATCTGAAGAGCTTGATTTTAATCTTTATAAACTGGAATGAAATTTGCTGACTACATTTAAAAATCCTGATTTCATACTATCTTCCAAATGTAAATAAATCATATAAAGATTAAGTTACTTTTAAAATATTTACATATTATTTTACCCACCAGGGTTCTCCAGGATACCAAGGTCCCCCTGGTGAACCTGGGCAAGCTGGTCCTTCAGTAAGTAACAATTATATCTATATTTAATATATTGACAATTCTATATAGAAACCATCTTCATTTTATAAAACATAATTAAAGATCTTTACAAAGTATAGATTAAATTATGCTCACATTTTAAAATAAGAAAATATATTTTTATAATAGATGAACTAGTTTCAAAGATCTTTTGGACTATGAATGGTTTAAATATCTTAGGACACTTACTATTTAATCTAGAAATTTTCTGGCTAATTAGCCATCACAATGGTCCAATTCCTAGTATGAATATAAATCCTCTCTCTCTTAAACATACATTTAATTTTTAATTTTTCTATAGCCACTCAGTTCACCTTCATAATTATTCTTCTGATATATAATTTTAAAAACTTGTTACTATAAATAAACATAATCTAGTAGAATTCTCCAAGAAAGCGTGCTGTATAAGTAAGCAAGTAAGGAGAAATTATTTTAATATTTTAAAATATTTGAAAATACCTATATTTTTAAAAATTCAATATCTCAAAAATGTAGAAGTGCAATTGAGTTTATAAATACACATGTGTTGTATAAAACATAGATGCATGATATTTTTAATTTTCATTAAAAATAAGTTTAACAAGCAGTAAAAACTGAATATAATATAGACATAACATTAACTCAATGTACCATTTTTATGATGAGAAATTTTGAGAGTATTTTCCAAAAGGAGTTCTTTCCAGGAATACACATAATATATAATAATAAGTTATCTGTAACAGAAAAATCTACAGATTTATTTGTTTTTTATTTCCTTGTTTTCAGGGCCCTCCAGGACCTCCTGGTGCTATGGGTCCATCTGGCCCTGCTGGAAAAGATGTACGTTTTTAAGGAGTGAATGGGGATACTGCAAAATTCAATTTGGAATATTCTAAACAGCATATACCATATGCTGAAATTTCAGAAGGACAACCTTACTCAAAAATCATTAATATTTTAATGACATTTTAGCTTATATTACTCTTTGAATATCTATATTGTATTTTCATAACTACATATGCCATTTATTAAATTCAAACTAGTAGAATTCCCAAATGTGCTACTTGACTCTGTCAAGAAGACTCACTCAGTGACTATGTCACTTAAAAGGAGGAGAAATAAGTTTTTTCTCTCTTCCTCTTATAATGAAGAAATTGATATCTGTACTTTATGAATTTTGAAACTTATAAATGCCTTTAATACTATGCTATTCTTCCTCTCCCACTTAATTTCTAATCACAAATTCTTCTCATTGGATTGAGAGGTGGTCATAATATTTCAGTTATGAGAAATGCCTGCATTCTTCATAAATTTACATAGAGATGGGAGAAGCCCTCCTTCTTCCTTCTATTAAGAAAACTAATCTCACAATTACGTTTACCCTAACCATTTTCATAAATCTCTGGTGTGAAAAATGCAAATTAATCAGTTCATTAATTGGCTACGATGTATTTTCTCTTATAAAAACATCTATGTATCATTTATTTCTCCACCTAGGGAGAATCAGGAAGACCCGGACGAACCGGAGAACGAGGATTGCCTGGACCTCCAGTAAGTCCTCAGCATCCACTGAATTAATTGAAGTAATCACAGTGATCTTAGCTTGAAAATCATTATATAATTAAATTGGACTAAACTTAACTAGAAAGCATTTTACTATTGGATTGTGATTCTACTTGAAGGTTTATTAAAATCTTTTCTATTCATTATTTTTAGGGTATGAAAGGTCCCGCTGGCATGCCTGGATTCCCTGGTATGAAAGGACACAGAGTAAGTAGAGATTCTAAACTGACTATAAGCTGTTTCATATGACAATGTTAATTGCCTAACCAATATTATTGGACCATTGACTATGTGCCAGAAATAGTTGATTCTGACAACTAGTTTGATTTTTTTTTTGTCTTAAACTTTATTTGTTGGCCAAACTAGCTAATTTATACAAAGTAAATGAGCTGATTTTAAGTGTATAGAAAGGTTTGAGAAAGAATAATTTAATTTCTTATCACCATTATCAGAAAAAAAACATAAAAGTATATTGAGAACTGTATTATTCATTGACTTAGTCAATATGACTTACAGATCAAATCAAGCAACTTTATTCTCTGCAAAGCATTAAGTAGATTCAAACAACTGAGCTCAAAATCTATCAGCTTAATAGAAATAAAATCTATGAAACTGACATATTTTTTACTCTAAGTTAAAACAGCTTCCTAATTGGACTAAATTTTACTTTCTGATTAGTTCAGACAGTTCCCTATACAATCAATATTCATATCTTTAATTCATTTAAAGGAATTCTAAATTATTTAATTGAATGTTGAAAATATTTCTCTGTGAAACAGCTAGTTATAAAAAATTCAACATAAAGTTTTCAACCATTCAGTATTATTAACAGATTTTAATATTTTTACTATTTTTATACATTTCATAGGGCTTCGATGGACGAAATGGAGAAAAGGGTGAAACAGGTGCTCCTGGATTAAAGGTGAATCGCAACAAAATCACATTTTCATAAATAAATTTACTTAACTATTGTAGCTATATTTAAGATTTATATTTTGGCTTTTAACTTTTTCTGGAATTCACTACAATTTTTTTATGTTAGGAGCTGAATAATAGTGACTAATTGAGATGTTCTATTAAAGCTTCCATGAAAGCTGATAACTTGAACTGTTTAAAGTAGAAATAATTGAGCATCCCTGAGTAACTTATTGATTACTTCTGTTTAGTCCTCAAGTTTTTAAAATATGTAAATTGAGATCTCTGGTAAATAAAAAAATTGCTAACAAAAATTTTATATTTTTAAAATGCATATCTTTTTCTCCAGTGCCATAATTTTTTATAATATTATTTGATTAAGGGCTCTTGAAATTGTATTTGATTTTTAAAAAATAAAAATTTTAAAGAATAAAAATTTTCTTTTTGTTATACAAAATAGTAACACATTTAATGTTTGTAGGGTGAAAATGGTCTTCCGGGTGAAAATGGAGCTCCTGGACCCATGGTAATTATGTTTCTTATCATATAATTTTTAGTTTTACTATTAACCTCCATCTAACTGCCAACCTGTCTTTCTCCCTTAGCAACTGTTCTTGTACATTTCAAGTTTAAAATATAACCATACTTTTCAATTTTATTCTGTAGGGTCCAAGAGGGTCTCCTGGTGAGAGAGGACGGCCAGGACTTCCAGGAGCCGCAGTGAGTATTGTTACCAAAATAGCACATTTATAACCCAGACTCACTGATAAGTGTCTCTGCCATGCTTTCAGGCTGTGACAACCTGCAGAAACATTTCTTTTCTATGAAATTGCACTTAAAGTCACCTCCATCAAATGTTAGCATACTTATAGAGAAACAAACAAGTGTTTCGTAGTCATTATTCCTGTTGAGGATATTTTTTAAGTGTTAACTTTGTATATGTTATTAGAGCCATTAATTCACATTCAGTTTTTAAAATATAGATTCCAATCCTTTTACATTAGATCTTTGCTATACATATGTATATATAGACTTCAACAAGCTGACTCTAAAATATGTATAATTAGTGAGCACATTTCAATATATTTGAGGAAAAATCAACTTGATTGAGTCAGAATTTTTAGTCAAAATATTACTTGTCACCAGCCTTTTAGAATTAAGTAGATGTTTAAGATAAATTTTTATTTTTAGGGGGCTCGAGGTAATGATGGTGCTCGAGGAAGTGATGGACAACCGGTAAGTAATTTTTTATCTAACCCTGATTTGCTTCAGGATAATGAGAGATTATGGGTTGTGGAATGTTGGAATAATATGGATTAGAGAACCAAAACTCACCATTGTTCATAAACATCCTATTCAAAATGACACTAAACCCATAAATAAAATCTAGAAACAGTTAATCTATAAGTATTAAACCCATAAACAAAATTCTAGAATTCCTTATTATACTTGGCCAATTGCTAACATCTGTATGATGCTAACAATGTTAGTTGACGGCCATTATTGGATTTGATGATTAAGAGCCCTACAAAATACATAATAGTGTTACCCCTATTTTATAAATGATGGCTCAAGACCAAGTAACCTACACAAAGTCACAGCATTTGTGGTAGAAGTCAGGAGTGGGAGGAGAGCCAAATTTTCTACTTTGGATATTACTCTCTTTGTATTTTATCACCTCGTTTCTCCACATAATATTCATCCGTGAATAATAAATACTATTTTATCTGCATAATTGTCTTCTGTATTTTGTATGTGCTCACATATTATTAATAGTAGTATTAGTTTTTTTTGTCTTGATTAAGAGCTCTTGAATGGTATTTAATTTTTTCAGGGCCCACCTGGTCCTCCTGGAACTGCAGGATTCCCTGGTTCCCCTGGTGCTAAGGTAAACATGTATTTCTATGGAAGAATATAAAATATATCTTGGAGACAACAGAAAATCGTTGGATTGCTTCTTGAAAATAACTTTTTTTCACAAATCAAGTGGATATTTTTTATCCGTACAGATGTTTAAAGCCCTATTTTTTTTAATTAAAATTGTTGGGGAAACATTGCTTAATAACATAATGTAAATTTCAGGCATTCAATTTTATAATATGACATTTGTATACTTTATTGTGTGTCACCACCTGAAACCTTGTCTCCTTGCATTGCCTTGTATTGGATCCCCTTTACCCACCTTCTTGCTTCCAAAAGCGTGTTATATTTATCTGATATTCAACTATCTTGATATCTCTTCTGATGCTATTTTTATTTTTCCAGTCACTTTATGGGAAACAGAGATAACACAGTCACACACATAGTTACTATTTTTTTCTTTTTGCCTTTATAATTAATGATTCTTGGCTTTAGATAGAGTATAGAGTCATCCTACTCCAGCCTTGAAGAGATGGGTTTAAATAAGACTGAAGAGTAAATCGGTTAAGAGATGAGAAGTGGCAGGGGAAATTGACTACTTAGGGCTTATTTCTTAGGGTGAAGTTGGACCTGCAGGATCTCCTGGGTCAAATGGTGCCCCTGGACAAAGAGGAGAAACTGGACCTCAGGGACATGCTGGTGCTCCAGGTCCTCCTGTAAGTAGTCAATATGGCCATTGAGAGGGAGAGTGTTGTTACGCTTATTTCATGAAAGCATATATTTTAATGTTGCTATTAATTAAAATTACTTTTTTTGAAAAAAATCTTGCTTAGTGCTCAGCAGTGACTCTACTGTGACAAATACTGATTTAATCAGTACTGGAAATGGTAGTTTTTGAGGTTTGCAGTCTTCTAGAACTTAGGAATTTCATGTTTACATGACACACACTGAATTAGAAGATGGATGGTTTTCTGACACTTCAAAGAATGTGCCCCAAACTAATCACCATGATCAGAAAAATTCGGAGAAGAAACAGAATCAAAATCTCTTCTATATATTTATTATTATAATTCAGAACAAGATTATGTTATCTTTAATTTATTCAATGGTAATTTTTTGCCAACTTTTTATGTGTTGTGCTATAGTTGGAGGAATCACTCTCTATAAAATACAACATCTGCTAATAAATTTATTTTGCAAATATATAAACAACTTCTAATATATGTGCACTATTTGCATGATTATTAATACTCTCTTTTTCTCTCTAGGGCCCTGCCGGGACTAATGGTAGTCCTGGTGGTAAAGGTGAAATGGTAAGAAGCCTCCTTTCTTCACCCTCATCTCATTCACACACACATTATTGGCTTCCCTTGCATGTTGCATGACAACATATTTGTGATGTTTAAGTTAGCCATTCGGAAAGAAAGTTTAAGTTTGGCTGATGTTAGTGCTCTTGGATTGTTTTTAGGGTCCTGCTGGC
>NW_006442484.1:54984536-55012323 GCF_000325575.1 Pteropus alecto
GGAGCCCGGGGTCCTCCAGGACCAGCTGGTACCAATGGTGCTCCTGGACAGCGAGGTGCTGCAGTAAGTGGCCTATTTTTCCTTTGTTGCCTGAAAAGTGTGGTTTAATTTTCACAACAAAAATATAAATAGAAGATTTTTATTCTTGTGCGCTTGAATTTATGTTGATTTCACTCATTTTATAATTGAATGTTAGTGGTGATAATTTTGTTAGTCTATTCTCCCTGTTTTTAAATCAGGATTTTGTTTCATTTAGGGTGAACCCGGTAAGAATGGTGCCAAAGGAGAGCCAGGACCACGTGGTGAACGTGTAAGTATTACCCCAACAGATTTGGTTATCTTTTGGAAAAATATCAAACAATTAGAAAGTAAACAGGTAAAAATTTTGCAATCTGATTCAGGCATTATTCCTTTATGGGCATCCTTCTTTAGGGTGAAGGTGGTTCTCCAGGTATTCCAGGACCTAAGGGTGAAGATGGCAAAGACGGCTCTCCTGGAGAACCTGGTGCAAATGGACTTCCAGGAGCTGCAGGAGAAAGGGTATGTTTTTCATGGGCATCTAAATGGGAAATGACATCACTATTGCCCACATAGAACTTCACCTTCAGGGTGAGGCAGCCATGGTTTTTCTTGAGTACCCAATCCTAAATATTGTTTTGAAGAACTTTATAACATGAGAATATCTCTATTCTCACTCAAGAATTATAAAAATTTTTAATGCTTTGGACTGAAATATTTGCTTTTCACTATTTCCAGGGTGTACCTGGATTCCGAGGGCCTGCTGGAGCAAACGGCGCTCCAGGAGAAAAGGTAGAAAATTTAGTATCTATTTTCAAAAATAAGAGTACTACAAGTAGGTATATTCTTCTATACGTTTCTCCATTAATTAAAACCTAAAATTTTAAAAGAAATATATTAGAGTTTTAAAAAATTCCCAATGTAAAACAATTATTCCAGCCACTGCTCAGCCATTTTTCTAGCTTTGTAACTAAAGCAAGTCATTTAACCTCAATGAGAATCCTTTAACTTACCTATCAATTGGAAATTATTTATCTCAGCCTCACTGCAAGAATTAGATGAACTAAGATGCCTGAAAGTTTTTTTAAAACTTTAAAGTTCTATACAAATTTGACTTTATACCATCAAAGATATTTGACTTTATATGCAGAGAAATATATTGTTAAGCCCACTAAATATTACTTTTTAAAGAGTGTGATATTTGTTAAAGTTGCCTCAAAACATTTCCAGTATGACATTCCAAGCTAATAGGTAACAGTGATTATATACTGAGCATGTCTGCAACACACCAACTCTCTGTAAGAGACCAAATGAAGATGTCTAATTGTAACCTACATATTGTCAATGTCTAGATCAGCGAAGGTTCTTTTACATATTTGTTGATTTATTTCACCGTGTAGGGTCCTGCTGGGGAGCGTGGTGGTCCAGGCCCTGCAGGGCCCAGAGGAGCTCCTGGAGAACCTGGCCGAGATGGCACCCCTGGTGGTCCAGGAGTGAGGGTAAAGAGAAATACTCATTTACTAAGATAAAAGACAAATGAAGAAGATTCAAGACACACCATAAATCGACTACACCTTTTATAGGCTCACGATGAAATAGAATAAAATTCTTTTAAGAAAACTTAAGCTAGTATAGATTGAAGAACAGAAAATAGAACCCTTGACTAAGATACTTTATAGGCAGAAAAAAACATATGCGAATATGGGACTACATATATGTGAAAATCTCTAAATTTTACAGATAGATATATGGGTTTTTTAATTATTATTTTTAAATCACCTGACTGACTTCAATTCAGGGTGTGCCCGGAAGCCCAGGAGGACCAGGCAGCGATGGAAAACCAGGGCCTCCTGTATGTACTTTCTTAATATTTCATTTTACAAACCCAGTAAATAATGTCATGCATGGTTGAGCCTCATCTTGATGTATGTTTTATAGCTTTGATATGTATATTGTATATTTTGATCAGATTTTTATCAAACCTCTACTAATGTAATTTTTTTCTCATTAGGGAAGTCAAGGAGAAAGTGGTCGTCCAGGTCCTCCAGGTCCATCTGGTCCCCGTGGTCAGCCTGGTGTCATGGGTTTCCCTGGTCCTAAAGGAAATGATGTGAGTTCCTTTTTTAATTTTTTCAGTAATTAATGGAAGACCTTTTACTTCCTGTATGGGAGTGCAGGGATGGCCAAACTTAATATCTGCTTCAAAGCACAGAATAATATATGAAAATCAAATACTTTGTGAAAGGCGTTAAATACACACACACACACGCGCACACACACACACACACACACACACATTTTGGTAGAGTGCTAGGGTAACAGTGGCAACATTTATGGAAATCTACTTATAGAAACTATTTTTTGGTTGTGGATGTACGTGTGTGTATGTAGAGGAGGCAGATCAAAACTCTGAGGGAACAGTATAGTAGATGATTTGAGAATAATAAGTACTGGTCATTTCTTTAGGGTGCTCCTGGAAAAAATGGAGAACGAGGTGGCCCTGGAGGTCCTGGCCCTCCAGTAAGTAATTTTCGTCAAATTATTTCCAGCCTTACAATACAGGCATTTATCTCTAACCTTATGACTTCTCTCTGCTTTCCTAACTGCTTTTTTTATTTTTTTTTTTCTTTTAGGGTCCTGCTGGAAAGAATGGTGAAACTGGACCGCAGGGACCCCCAGGACCTACTGTAAGTTGACTCACATTAATTGGAGTTGGAGGTGGGTGGGAATGGGGTAGAGGGAAGACTTAGGAAATTACATAATCTCTGACACTGTATCATAATAGTTCACCAAAGCGATTATGAAGTTTGTTTATTTAAATAGCCAACTAAATGCTGACGTAGAGTAAAGTTTATATTGCACATGTCTTCCTTGCATCCCTTCCACAGGCCAGACTCTGCTCTCCTTCACACCATTAATTTTTAAATTAAGCTATTAGCCTGCTGAAATAAAAACCGTGTTAACCTAATATGAAAGGTATCTTATAATGGAAAATCTCATTACATTTTTCTACCTAGGGGGCAGCTGGTGACAGAGGAGAAGCAGGACCTGCAGGTCCACCAGGATTACCAGTAAGAATTAGTTGTTTAAATCATCATTAAGCACCTGCTTTTACCAGACTAGTACCTCCCTTGATAGTAGTATTTGTTACTTGACAGTTCAGTTGTTTTATTTTGTGTGTGACACTAATAGATTATAATTCATCTTAAGCATAAAATTCGCTCGTCTGTGTTCTACCTTGAAATAAAATGACAGACAATGTGAATAGACAGGCATTATTTCTATGTCTATTTCAGAATGAATACATTAATAATTTTTTAAAAGTAATTAAGTTCACATAATTCTATTTATTTATATTTATTTTCATAAGAACTTAAATTTATATAGTTAAGTCCATCTCGCCATGATCACCAATTCATTTTATAAACATCAACAAAAAGAATAGAAGGAGATGAACATCGATTCATAAGATATTATCACATGTCTGTCATTGGATTTTGAGAGCCACAAATTTTTTTTTTTTTTACTTCTAAAAAGACTACTAAAACCTTTTTGAATACTTTGCAAGAGTATACATAAAAGAAGCTTTTTTGTAAACAATGTTTAAAGTGATTACACAATACAAATATGATTCTTTGTAGGGCACAGCTGGAATCAGTGGTCCTCCAGGAGAAAATGGAAAACCTGGTGAAGCAGTAAGTTGCTTGTCACTTTTTCAAAACTCAGAAACCAAAAGAATAAATTGTAACCATTTGTCAATTATTAACTTTTGCTTTTTCTCATGCCATGTTCTCAGTTTTAATATTTAGTTTTGAAATATTCATTAAGAAAAATTTATTCAATCATAACTATTACATAAAAAGTTTGAAATGTACCATAAAATAAATAAATGTACCATAAAAAAATTAAAGAAAGAGTTCATAGCTCAAGATATAACAAATCATACAGTATGAAAACAAGTCAAGTGTGTATCTTGCTTGCATTATATAACATGCATTTTGATATAGGCCTGATCATAGAATGTCAATCTTCTAGGGTCCAAAGGGTGAGGCTGGTGCACCTGGAGCTCCAGGAGGCAAGGTGAATATTTCAATTTATTTTCTAATTTCTTCAGCATGTTATAGAACAATTAATTGGTGACATACTTTTAGTATATTGCACCAAAATACTCTTTTTAAGAAGGACAACATTACAAACATTTAGTGAATACACTTAGGGTAACTCAAGGCATTTCGAATACGTTAAATATGCTTTTCATCTGAAAAATCAAGTTTTCTGACATTAATAAATATTAATGTCATGGGCCTGACATTTCACAAGAAAAGATTTTACAGTACCTTGATACTATATAGAAAGGCACTTTTTTGGTAGAAGAACTTGAAAATTTACTTTTGTGAGTAAAATAATAACAATAGTTTCAAAGCTAGCTCATCAGATCAGGTGTCAAAGTTTCCTTGTTGAGACTAACTCTTTTTAAGTTTTCAGTTCCTATTCAGTTGATCAAATGTCCTATATAACTATAAAAATTTTCAAATTGTTCAAAAATATAAGTTAAGAACTTAGCGATCTACATCAAAATAATACGATTTAGGGTGTTTGGGGTTTACTTTTAGCATTAGGGTTTTCTAACAGAGATATTACACATTCTTACTATAGGGTGATGCTGGTGCCCCTGGTGAACGTGGACCTCCTGGAGCAGCAGGTGCCGCAGGAGCTAGAGGTGTAGCTGGGCCCCCTGGTCCTGCAGGAGGAAAGGTAATGCCACATAATTAATTCAATTCACCTAGATTTTACAAAATGCATTCCTTTTCCTTGTGATTTACTATTTATTCTTTAATTTCAGGGCCCTGCCGGTCCTCCTGGGCCACCTGGTGCTGCTGGTACTGCTGGTCTGCAAGGGATGCCTGGAGAAAGAGGTGGTCCTGGAGGCCCCGGCCCAAAGGGTGACAAGGTACTGACTTATCTTTTGTTAATTATGTAACGAAACAGACTTCGTAGGTAAAAGAAAATACCACTGCTGGAAAGCAATCCATTTTCAAAATTAATGTTATCATTTTATTTGTAGTATACATTACAGCAAATTTGGAAGGTCGAGCCTCTTCCTGGAAGATTTTCATTGAGAATACTTCTAATCTGATGACATTGGCTTTATTTACAGGGTGATCCAGGCGGTCCAGGTGCTGATGGTGTTCCAGGGAAAGATGGTCCAAGGGTGAGTACTCACTTTGGAGGGAAACAGTTCCTCACCTCAACTTCTGTTTGTTCCCAGAAGTTAGGCCATACTCTGCCACCTTCTAGGTGTTAAGAAGACCCAAATGTTTGATAGTTAAAACTTCTGATTTCTATCTCTCACTACCTGATAGTTCAACAGTGACCTGAGAATGGGAAAATCTCAAAAGTATGATAAAGATTACAAGCTAAAGTCATAACGAGTCACTAAATTCCAAGATAATCAATACTGCTTATGAAGGAAATTTTTTATTTTAAAGAACATTGTAATTTTGTGGTAATCATACCATGGAATACTACTTAGCAATAAAAAGGAATGAAGTATTGATAACTGAAACAATTTATGTAAACCTCAAGTACATCATGCTGAGATGAAAAGTCAAATCAAAAAGATACTTACTGCATGATTCTATTCAAGTAACATTGTGAAATAACATAATACAAAGATACAGAATGGCTTTATGGTTGTCAGGAGTTAGGAATGAGGGAGAGGGAGACAGTTTTAGCTATAATGAGGTGATACAAGAGAGTCTTATGGTGCTGTGCATTTGAGTATCTTGATTGTGGTGGTGGTTATACAAGGCTGCATGTGATAAAATTATATAAAGTGGTATATACACAAAAAAGAATGTATATAACTGATGAAACCTGAATAGGCTCTATGGACTGTACCAGTGTCAATTTCTTGATTTTGATATTACACTACAGTTATGAAAGATGTCTGAGGGAGGCTGGGAGAAAGGTGCACAGGATTCCCTGTATACTTCTTTGCAACCTTCTGTGAACTATAACTATTTCAAAATAAATTCAAAAAAAACAAACATTATAATCAATTCTAGTCACATTAGCAAACATCTAGATGTAGTCATATCTACATAATAAACATGCTAAAGAAACATGAAAACTATGCCATTACATGGATACGATATTTACTGTAGTTGCCTTAAAGAAATAAATACTTCACATTTGACAGTCTAGGTGGTGTAAGCTATCATCCATCTAAAAAATCCTAATATTTTATTTATGTAATATAAGTAAAACTTAATATTTGAAAATGTCAATTTGAAAACATTAATATGTGTACCGATATTTTGGGTAGTGAAATGGAACATTTGAATTATTAAGCAGTTGAATAAGGCAAGTTATTTTAATTTTTAAGTTACTACTGTAAGATATTATATCACATTGTATTTACCTTCTGCAAGAGAAAGAAAACTGAATCAATAAATTTCCATTGAATCTTCTAGTCCTTAACAGCCATTCTATAGAATCTTATATTTACTGAGCTCTGAAGTATTTACACATTGAATGAAAAGAATATTATGCAAGCCATAAAAAATTATATTATCTTGTTTATTAGATGAATAATATATCTATATGCTCTCTGTTTGATTAATTAGAAAAATGATGTTTTTTATCTCCAAATTAAAAATATATTTCTATTTTCTTTAGGGTCCTGCTGGTCCTATTGGTCCTCCTGGCCCAGCTGGTCAGAATGGAGATAAGGTAACACCTAACACTATTTAGAAATAAAAAAAATGTCTTTAGCCTTTGGATGATTGCATTAATTTTCTTTTCTCTTTTTAAAGGGCGAAAGTGGTTCCCCTGGACCTCCGGGTATAGCTGGTCCTCGTGGTGGCCCTGTAAGTGTTAAAGACATTTTCTATACAATTTTTAACCCCACACAGGCAGCGGCTACTTACACCTAACAATTCCGCCTACAGGCTCTGCGTCTCAATGGTGGGATACTGTCTTTAGGAGTCATGTGACATGCAAAAAAATGTTAAAGTTTTTCAATTTAAAATTCACAAGAAACAATTTTCTGTCATGCTTTCTTTCCTAAACAGTTTTGAAAAAAATAAAAATTACACAAGTAATATACATTGATAAATGAGTAAGTATTTCCTAAACCTATAGAACCTTTACCTAAGGTTCCTTCTAGATCTAAAATTCTCTACCTTCTGGGATTGCGACACAGGAATAATCTATAGTAAATGTTTTCAATTATTGATTTATTTGTTAATTTCTCAACCTTTTACCATATTTTAAAATTGTCACATTTTTAAATGTTATACAATTAAATGTGTTAAACACAAGAATTCTCAAATTATTTTTCTTGCCAATAATATCACGGTCAGAGGTAGAAAATCAATGATTAGGGTGTTGTTCGCTACTAATTTTGTTCAGAAATTGTAAAGTCTTCAGAGGGTAAACTATGTTAGTTACCTTTGCACATTTCCTTCTTAAAGAAAAGATAAGATGATATAGATTATGACATGTGGACCCTGTGGGAAGATGTCTTCTCCATGACTAACAAGGGTTGTTTTTACTTCAGGGTGAGAGAGGTGAACAAGGGCCTCCAGGACCTGCTGGCTTCCCTGGTGCTCCTGTAAGTATGAACATTAAAATATATATGTCATGCAACCCAGAATGACTATCTCGTTGAAAAATGGCAGATGTATAAGATAAGTCTGGATATAGCCCTGCCTCAGCCACTTATTCCCTGCACCTTTTTTTTTTTTTACGTTAGCTTTATTCTTATTCTTTAAAAGATGGAGATAAAAACACTTGCCCTGCCTTGATGACAGATTAATGAGGCTAACATGTATCCTAGATTTAAAAGCACTCTGAAATTTTAAAAGTTCTTTCATTATAAAATGATACGTTTTTAAAAAATTAATTTAATTTAATTTTATAGTAGTTTCAGGTAGACAGTACAATGGTCAGACATCCATATAATTTATAAAGTGATCCCCCTGACCACTCTAGCACCCATCCAGCACAACACACAGCCACCGTGATAATATTGACTATATTCCTTATGCTGTACTTTACATCCCTATGGCTGTATTGTAGCTACTGATGTGTACTTCTTCATCATTTCACATTTTTCACCCAGCCCCCACAAACTCCCCTCCCTTCTGGTGATCACCAGTTTGTTCTCTGTATCTGTGGGTCTGTTTTCTTTTAGTTAGTTTGTTTCTTTTGTTCCTTAGATACCTTTTAAAATTAGCTCTAAGCCCAGTGTTTCTCAAATGATGTTACTGAGGCTCACTTTCAAATGCACAATCCTTGGAGAGACTTTCTCCCTTATGACAAATAATGCACATCTAGTGCTTTCTTAATATTCTTTTATCAGGGGAATATTATGATTGACTTTGTTTTGCCATGTCTTCTAAGAGCCTCTTTTCTGATTTGATTTCAACATCCCTTCTCCTGAAGAATTCTATTTTCTGAAGAAAAATAATGCTGAGCCAAGTGTATTATGAAATATGAGAGCTCACGGGCCATTTTTTTTCTGCATACAGGGACAGAATGGTGAGCCTGGTGGTAAAGGAGAAAGAGGCGCTCCTGGTGAGAAAGGCGAAGGAGGTCCTCCTGGGCTTGCAGGACCCCCTGGCGGTTCTGGGCCTGCTGTGAGTATTCGCTAAGCTGGAAAGCACTTAGGTCACTGAAGGAATTTAATATGTCATACTGATAGGGCTTGTCATGGTGACAAGTACAGTCTTCATAGGAATATAGTTCTGAGTTTGAAGCTCGGCTCCAACAGTCTAGAATATAAAGTCAATCAAGTTATTTTAACTTCTTCATAGAGTTACTTTTTTTTTTTTATAGCTTTTTTGCTACAGGTTTTTACTTCTATTGTAGGTTGTTTTTTCAGTTTTTTTTTAATATAGTTGACGTATAACATTGTATAAGTTTAAAGTGTACAACAGAATGATTTGATATATGTGCATATTGCAAAATGATTATCACAATAAATAGAGTTCCTGTTTGCACGGCTTAATGCTTCTCCAAAAATGTGATTTTGGTACTATTCTCATAAACCATTTTCACCTCCATTTCGTTTAGGGTCCCCCTGGTCCCCAAGGTGTCAAAGGTGAACGTGGCAGTCCTGGTGGTCCTGTAAGTATTAATCCTCAACTATTTTTGAAAAGAACTAATTAATTAATATCGATCTGTATAAAACTGCTTTGAAAGCACTAGATCCTTAAAAAGAGTATAAAAATTATAATCACTAACTCATATATGAGTTATATGTAAATTCCAAAAGAAAACAACAAACCATAAGTGACCCAGAGTAGAAAGCAGATCCTACCACATTTTTAAATTTGTTCATAGTGGTTATTTGTTCTGCTTAACTATATAAAATATGTTATCATGTCACAGGGTGCTGCTGGCTTCCCTGGCGGCCGTGGTCTTCCTGGTCCTCCTGGTAGTAATGTAAGTACTATTTAAAGGATTTTTCACCACATATTTCATAAAGAACACTCACAAATGCATAGGGTGAGAAACACACATTACTATATTTCTTTGTATTAAATCCCTTGTAAAGTTATTTGAATGAAGGTAAAAGAGGGAAGATATTTTTAATTTTTTTATTATAAAATACTCAAATTTCAAACATCTCTTTGTAGGGTAACCCAGGCCCTCCAGGCTCCAGCGGTGCTCCAGGCAAGGATGGACCCCCAGGTCCACCTGGTAGCAATGGTGCTCCTGGCAGCCCTGGGGTGTCTGGACCGAAAGGCGATGCTGGTCAACCAGGTGAAAAGGGATCACCTGGCGCCCAGGGCCCTCCAGTGAGTAGATTCGTTGCTCTATTGATTGACAATACTGTTTTATTTTTAATCATAAATTAAATAGAGGAGAATATAGTCACATAAAGAACTGAGGCTTTATTATCTCTCACAACAGGGGGCTCCAGGTCCACTTGGAATTGCAGGGATTACCGGAGCACGGGGTCTGGCAGGACCTCCAGGCATGCCAGGTGCTAGAGGAAGCCCTGGCCCACAAGGCGTTAAGGTGAGCATAGCAATGTTTGTGTCACTGGAATTTTGTTTTCCTTGATAGCCTTTAGAGATCACTTAACCATAGCAAAAACGGAATGAACAAGTTTTCCTGTAATAGATGCAAATTCTTGATATTTTCACAGTTTCAGAAAGCATGCATGTTATTACAAGGCTCCAGAGCACAAAAACAATGCACGTCATAGACCAGCCTTGAACAGAAACACAAAATAAATTGATATCACAGGAAAATACCTTGTCATTTCAAATGCCTCTGTTAGGAAACTTGTGAGCATTGTTGGTTCTACAGTGAGTTTTAAAGAGGGAAATAATATCAACTAATAGACCTATGAAAGCCCTTAATTACTAGCAATTATCTATCACCTCAATTCATTTTGCACTTTTAATCTTCTTTCATTAATATTACTATAACATTCTAGTGGTTAGCATCTTAAATATCTATCCAGCGAAGGGACAATAAAATTCTTTTTTATTAAGGCTCATGGTTTGACACTCCAAGCATCTCTTTAAACTAAATGTCAAATAACATTATAGTGAAAATACAATATAACATTTAAGTGTATTCAGCTTATATAAACAAATCTAGTAAATGTACATTCTTTAGGTAGGGCCAAATAAATGTTCAATGTAACTTAGTTGTAGTGGCCACCATAAACCTATAGTTTCATTATTTTTTTCGTACAATAGCCATGTCTATTTATATGTCTCGTATTAGAATGTATTCTAAATATGATAATTGGTGTGATTACTCAGCCCTCTGGTATCCAGGGTCATTGGGCAAGTTGGAAAAGACACTTGCTTCTCCAAAGCTTTTTCCCTATGGTGGGTACAGTTTTAGGAACAAACTCAATAGAAATTGAATTAAACAGGTTTTTCTCTGAGAAATAAAGACATATGATAATATTATATTAATCAATCTCTTAAGTTAAGAAATGTCTTATTTTTTACACAGGGTGAAAGTGGGAAACCAGGACCTAGTGGTCAAAATGGAGAACGTGGTCCTCCTGGACCCCAAGGTCTTCCTGGTTTGGCTGGTACAGCTGGTGAACCTGGACGAGATGTAAGTATTATCTCTTAGGAAATATACAATCAGCCAGGTTGTACTTGATAACTTATTTAAGCAAAGGTCAAATTGGGCCTTAATGTCTAAGAGTGTAAACACTACAATGTGCTAAAGTTCTCCTTCCTTCTCTAAAAACAGGTCTTCTTTCTATTACAATTTAAAACAAACTTTAGATGTTCATGTTCATTAATATTTACCCAATGAATGATTGTTCATGGAGAATAATATGATCTTTAGCGAAATAAAGAAACAAGTTGTGGGTGGAGAGATTTCAATTTACAGCATTTCTCTGGGTGAAATGTACTGCATGTTTTCTGTGGTTAGTCTTTTCTTAAATTGTAGCTATCCATTATCAGCTTAAACAACTGTTTGTCAAGCTTTTATTTATTATCTCCCTCCTAAGAATCCCTTTAGATATTTTTTTCTTATTTCTCCTTGTCTAGCTCCATGAAATTTTAGTACCCCTGATACATACTGAATTTAGGTACTGTCGCCCTTTGAAGAGCCACACCCATTGTAATATCTAAGATTTTTCTCTCCCAAGAACCAACTCTACCTTCTTTAAGATGATATCACTCCCATTGAAAAAAACATGGCTTAGATGGTATTTGAATAGTACTAAAAAGATTAATTTCTTTTCTCCTTTTTTTTTTTTTCCTTTCATTAGGGAAACCCTGGATCAGATGGTCTGCCAGGCCGAGATGGAGCTCCTGGTAGCAAGGTATAACAAACACATGTACAACAGGCTTGTGTAATTAAAACAATAACTGCTGATCATATTTATTTTGGATCTGTGAATTTGTCTGCAGGGTGATCGTGGTGAAAATGGCTCTCCTGGTGCCCCTGGTGCTCCTGGTCATCCAGGCCCACCTGGTCCTGTCGGTCCATCTTGAAAGAGTGGTGACAGAGGAGAAACTGTGAGTTCTAATAAGCACCATCTTTCTTTACTTGCCTATTTTCTGTAATAAAGAGATTAGGAGATAGAAGATAGAATGTTATATCTGTCAACTAAAAGATGTACTATCACTTATTTTACAGTTTTTATGCTAGTCATTCCATAGGGAACTGTGGTAATAAAGATGTATGAGAAGTTTATGGCAGTAGTCAATGAAGAATTCATTACTAAAATTCAAAATGGTATTAATCAGACCAAGTGTATATTCACCGGGTAAATGTAAGGCTGAATTAACAGGACTTCCTCAGCTTTTCTGCTTAGAACCTCTGGTAAAGATGTAAGCAAAGAATGGGCTTTGAAAGAGAAAATGATACTAACTCACAATGAAATCATTAACTTTTAAATCAAACAAAGCTATACCAATAAATGAACAATTCCTTGAGTGTTTGTTTATTTGTTTATTTTTATTTTAGGGCCCTGCTGGCCCTACTGGTGCTCCAGGTCCTGCTGGTGTCCGAGGTCCTGCTGTAAGTCTTTTTTTTTTTTTTTTTTTTTAATTCATTCGGCAGTATAAGAAATATGCTATTTTCTGGCATACTCAAGAAAATGGAATGACAAAATACATAGCTGTGGAACAGAATTTAAACTTTCCTTCAATTATATAGAAAGCAATTCAAGATCCAAAAGTTCCTTGGGGCCAAGGATATACACATCAATTATTGGGGTTCCATGTAATTATCAGTCCAAAATCACAACAACCATAATAACAATCTTTATTACTCTATGTATGCAGTGTCTGGTGAAAGGATTTCTAGCTAATAGAATGGAATTAATTGGTATAAATTCTATTTTGTTTTTCCAATGTGCATGTGTGTATATGATCTTAATTTGATATTTATTTGCAAAGGGTCCCCAAGGCCCACGTGGTGACAAAGGTGAAACAGGTGAACGTGGTTCTAATGGCATCAAAGGACATCGAGGATTCCCTGGTAGCCCAGGTTCCCCAGGTTCTCCAGTAAGTGCATCCATTTTGTTAGAAAATCCCCTTCAATGCATTTTAATTGATGAAAAAGGCAAATCTTAGAGCCTGATAGTAGAATGTGTTCATCTCTAAAAAAACATGTCAAAAGAAATGAGAAATGGATTCAAGAGCTTATCTGCGATAGTACTTGGCATGAGACAATGGGGAGAGTAAAGAAAAAAGAAATTATATTTTATCATGGTCTCCACTTTTCTTGATCTGATATTGAATATACAGTCTCCTAATGTTTTTAAAGTCTTCATTCACATTCACCCTTCCTTTCCTTTCAGGGTCCTGCTGGTCACCAAGGTGCAATCGGTAGTCCAGGCCCTGCAGGACCCAGAGTAAGTACCACAAAAAGATATTGGAAGATCCATACTTTTAACTATTTGCATTGAAGGAAGGTATTCTAGCATTGTGATATTATGATAATTTTTTAGGGACCTGTAGGACCTAGTGGACCCCCTGGCAAAGATGGAACAAGTGGACATCCAGGCCCCATTGGACCACCAGGGCCTCGAGGTAACAGAGGTGAAAGAGGATCTGAGGTAAGACGTCACTTACCAGTACGTGTGTTTAATTTGCCATAACTTCACATTTTCAGAAACGCTTTGCAATATTCTAAGATACTGAGTTAAACATAATTTAATCACCCAACGTGATTTAGAAAATGAACAATGACTTTAAAACATTCTCCACCATATTAAGACTTTCTCCATCACACTACAATAGGAGAAAAACCCTTTTTAACAGGTTCAGAGAGCAGTTATATCAGACATAAACCAATTTAACCAAATGAACTCTGCCAAGTGTTGACCTTGCACAAGTGTCGATCTTGCACAAGTGTCTCTCAACTATGATTATTATAATTTGTAAGTATGTAGTACATTCTACTCCTCAAATAGCTTCCATGATTTCTGTTTTGCTGCTAATACCATCATTCCTAATACTGTCCTATATCACACATTTGGGGTCAGTGGAATAAAAACTATTACCTCCACAAGTTATACACGTGACAACTGAAACACAAATAGTTAAGTGATCAGCCCAAAGACACAAAATCAATGACAAATCTGAAATCAGAATCTAGGTTTCCTGATCATATCCCCTCTGTCATGTCAGCATTAAAATTGCTGACAACATTTATACAGAAGGAAATGTGACCGAGTAAAATTTGTATGCTAACACTACTGATTCTTACACATTGGAGCAATAACTTTCGTGATAATGAATTAGTTATTACAAATTGGTTATCATTTGATCGCAAAGCAATTCAAATAAAACTTTGTTAGAATAATTATAATGTCACAAGGTATTAATTGTCTTTAACACATTTTCTTGAGCTAGCCACATATTCTTCCAGTGGAGACCAAACAAGTACATCTCAGTGATGTATGTTCTTATACTTCCTAGGGATCCCCAGGCCACCCAGGACAACCGGGTCCTCCTGGACCTCCTGGTGCCCCAGGTCCATGCTGTGGTGGTGGAGCTGCTGCCCTCGGTGTTGCTGGAGGTGAAAAAGCTGGTGGTTTTGCCCCATATTATGGAGATGAACCAATGGATTTCAAAATCAACACTGAAGAAATTATGACTTCACTCAAATCGGTCAATGGACAAATAGAAAGCATCATTAGTCCTGATGGTTCACGCAAAAACCCTGCTCGGAACTGCCGAGACCTGAAATTCTGCCATCCTGAACTCAAGAGTGGTATGTTGGGGAATTATTCACATTCCTGGCAACAGGATTACAGAGAAAACTGCTTATATTAGAATTTAGGGAAGAGGAAAGTTTACTGTAAATGGAAAATACTTTATAGCAGAAACAGTTCTTAAGGTTAGTTGAATTAAAATTATGTGACATTGTGAGAAAGAAAACATGAATTGTACAGGTGTACTTAAAATGTAATGTGAATAACTTCAAAATATTCCAAAGGTAGGGCAATTTAAAGACAGTTTTGTAGAAATTTTAAAACAAATCAAAGTTTGGTGCGTTTTTGCACATCATCACAAAGTTATTTGAGTGATAAAGCAATAGTGTTGTGTTCTCAGGATCAAATATATGTAATTTGATGCAGATATAATTTCCAATTAAATTATTGCAATTTAATTTTTGTAATAAATACAATTATTAAAATTTTCAAACAATTAAATAAAAAAGCAGAATATTATGTGGAATTCAATTGAATAATGTAATAGTATATAGTTTTGCACATATTGGATTAATTCATTCTGAAAGGCAAAATTATTTCAAGCTCTTAAATATCTTGACGTGGAACATTGCCTTGGAGTCGTTTCTGGAAATTACTTAAATAGACGACAATCATCAGTCATGGGGACTTTAGGTTTAGGCTTGTTGGCATAAAACCTAGATTAGACAAAGAGCTTACATTATTAAGTAAAACCGTATTAAATAAGTATTCAACTTTAAAAAAAGAGATTTTAGCAAATACAATACAATAATCAAAAGATCTTGGCTTGATATATCTTCATTGTTCAATATTAAGATGTTATTTTTTTAATTCAGTGCTTTCTAATTTTCTAATTCTTTTATCTCAATAATTTTAATCTATAAGTTTCTGTGTTATGCTATACTATTAAATATAAATACATAAAATACAAATACATTAACAGTCAACATTATGAATGTTTTACTAGGCAAATGAACAAATTCATTCTGGTCCAAATTTGTTAATGGAGTTTATAAGCAATTTTTATTGTCTTTTTTTGTGACTATACAGGATTATATTGGGTTGATCCTAACCAAGGCTGCAAGATGGATGCTATTAAAGTATTTTGTAATATGGAAACTGGGGAAACATGCATAAATGCCAGTCCTTTGACTATTCCTCGTAAAAACTGGTGGACAGATTCTGGTGCTGAGAAGAAACATGTTTGGTTTGGAGAAACCATGGATGGTGGTTTTCAGGTAAGAAAGGTTATATCATTTTTTTTTTTTTCACTTAGTCATCCCTACCTACCTGAATTTCTTGGTTCCTCCTATTTATTCATCACAAAGCAAAGTTAGTTAATAAAAGGAAGAACCCAAATGATTATATATATTCAGGTGTCTACTTTTATAACTTTTTAAATTTGTTTCTCAAGAATTAAGCTACATTGAATAATTTTTTGTATACAACCATTTTTCTTTCAATTCTTAAGTTCTTTTTTACTCTAGAATTAATGTTTGTTATACATGCAATAAAAATATATGTATATATTGACAAATAGTTAATAGACTTACCAAGATGATCATATCATAAAGTATACAAATGCAGAATCACTATGTTGTAAACCTGAAACTAATATGTTGAATGTCAACTATACTTTAATAAAAATATTCATATCTAAAATATTCATACATAAAACGTGAACAACCTATATTACAATGACAAACTATACTGTGTGAATCCCTTATACACAGTTGCAACCAAAATGTTTAATCGGTTTTATTTGTTCTCTGTTACAGTTTAGCTATGGCAATCCTGAACTTCCTGAAGATATCCTTGATGTCCAGCTGGCATTCCTCAGACTTCTCTCCAGCCGGGCTTCCCAGAACATCACATATCACTGCAAGAACAGCATTGCATACATGGATCATGATAGTGGGAATGTAAAGAAAGCCCTGAGGCTGATGGGGTCAAATGAAGGTGAATTCAAGGCCGAAGGAAATAGTAAATTCACATATGCAGTTCTGGAGGATGGTTGCACTGTAAGTAACATTTTTATAAGCAAGAATCATAATGAGCTCAGAATTTCTAGTTTAATTGCACTATTTTAAAAAGAAGAAATAAAAATAATGAGAGTGAACAAAAGAAGGCATTTGGTGTGAGTTATATAGAATCTATTGATGCACTGCACGGCATGTTCAATATCACAAAAAATGAATATATTTTCTCAACCTCCAGGTAAAAAGCATTTGAAATGAAAGCAATTGAAATTTAAATCCATAATATAAACTTTATTAGATAATTTATATGGTTACTATATATTCTGCATAATAGCCATCATATAGACACAATCTAAAATCTCTGCTTTGTTTTTCATTTTAAAGGTTAACTTTAAATCTATTTTTTGTTATTATCATTTATGAACAGAGAATTCACTTTTAATATTAACAAATTCCATTGTGAAAAACCTTCTTCCACTTCTTAGTAAATGAACTATATACCTGGTAGCAATGACCAGGACTTCTGAGAATGGGCTGGCCATGAAAATCTCCCTGCTGGGTTTACCCTGAAGTTCTATAAGCCTTTTCATTTATGATATAGATTATCAACTGGGAGGATTATAGCTTTGAAGTGGAGCAGGTCTCCATATGTTTGGAAGATAGCATGGCAAATTGGCAACTTCTTTCAAACAATTTTTTAAAAACTCTTGGTCCATTACAAGAGTCTAAGTACAGTTATGTACCACATAATGACATTTGGGTCAATGACAGCCCATGTAAATGACAGCGTTCCCATCGGATTATAATGGAGCCAAAAACTCCTATCACCTTAGTGACATTGTAGGTTGTTGTTCATGAGGTTGTAGCACACTGCATGACTCATGTGTTTGTGGTGATGTAAACAAACCTACTGAGCTTTCAGTCATATAAAAGTATAGCACATATAATTACATACGGTCAGTATATAATATTTGATAATGATAATAAATGATGATGTTATTGGATTATGTATTTACTACACCACACTTTTTATCATTATTATGAATTTAACTATTTCTATTTATTAAAAGAAGTTTGCTGTAAAACAGTAAGCCATGTTACACCATCAGCAGCCTCATACATCTCACACTTACTGCATCTCTTGATTGCATCATTTTCTCTTGTGTTTGACTTAATCAATCTTATATCATCTTATGCAGTAACATGCTGTATGGGTTTGTAGCCTAGGATCACTAGGCTATACTGTGTAACCTAGATGTGTAGCAGGCTGTACCATCTACATTTGTGTAAGTGCACTCTATGATGTTTGCCCAACAATGAAATTGCCTAACGATACATTTCTCAGAAGGTATCCTCTTTGTTAAGCAGCACATGAATATAATTGTAATGTCATGAACACTTACATTTTTTGCTCTTTTTTTTTTTTTTACAGAAACACACTGGGGAATGGGGCAAAACAGTCTTCGAATATCGAACACGCAAGGCTGTGAGACTACCTATTATAGATATCGCACCCTATGATATTGGTGGTCCTGATCAAGAATTCGGTGTGGACATTGGCCCTGTTTGCTTTTTATAAACCAAACTCTATCTGAAACCCCAGCAAAAATTTCACACTCCATATGTGTTCCTTTTGTTCTAATCTTGTCAACCAGTACAAGTGACCAACTAAATTCCAGTTATTTATTTCCAAAATTTTTGGAAAAAGTATAATTTGACTAAAAAAGATACTTTTTTTTTTTGCTGTTACACCAAATACAGTTCAAATGCTTTTTGTTCTATTTTTTTACCAATTTCAATTTCAAAATGTCTCAGTGGTGCTATAATAAATAAACTTCAACACTCTTACAATAACACTGTGTTAAATTCTTTGAATCCTAGCCCATTTGCAGAGCAATGACTATGCTTACCATTAAAAGATAACCTTTCTTTCTGAAAGAGTCAAACATGAAATTTGAAAAGACCTCCCTGCTTCAACTACCTCAACCTGGTCAGAAACACAGATGAATTCTCTAAGTTTCCAGAAGATTAAAAAAAAAAAAAAATTTGTACATATTGGAAAAACTCAAGAATTTAATTGATTAATTTTTAAAAATATTTGTACAAAAAAGTAGACTGTAGTGCAAGAATTTAAAGAAATATTTTAAAATCCACAATTATTTTAATCTTGGATATCAACTGCTTTTAAAGGTGCTTTTTCTTGTCATTGCTATAATTATCAAGATTATCAATATTTGGGAAGGTTTTAAAGACACATGTTATGGTGCTAATGTACTTTCACTTTTAAAACTCTAGGTCAGAATTGTTGCCTTTCATTCAAAATACAAATGCACACCATCTGTACATGTCTCCTGTCAAAAAGATTTATTGGCATGTCGCTTCAGAGGACTATGTCCCTTCATCGTGTAAAAGTCAACAACAACAATAACAACAAAAATTATGGGGCTGATTTGTCACAATGACACAGAGAATGTGTTGAAATTTAACTTGTAAGCTTGTATGTGGTTGTTGATCTTTTTTTCTTACAGACACCCATAATAAAATATCATAATGAAACATTCCTGGTTTTTGTCACTTTTCATAGATATAACAAATGCATGTTTACACTCAGGAACTCTAGTGATTTTCTTGAAAAAGAATATTGAATTCTAACTCTCTAGCTTAATAATGCAGTGATCTTCAAAATGTGAGATAATATAACCAATATTCGGAACAGAGATAATGCCCAGTGAAGAAATTACAGATTTTTAGATCATATTTAGTGGAACTCCTGAGGCATATTGAAAAATGAAGCCATTCTATTTGAGTCAATCCCTGGAAATAGTAACATAATAAATCATGTGGTCCCCAAAGTGGAAGTAATCAGGGAGGAAAATGTTGGTGATTTATCAGGTTGTAAACAGGGTAGGCAACGGACATTATTATTAAAAATCATTGCAAGTTTAGGCTTTTTCTACCACCTCTACACACTTTCTTATTGTCATCTTGGGTCGGCCCCTTCTCCACCATCAAGTTCTTATTCTTTTAGTTACTGTAAAGAAAAATAGCATCATCTTGTCCATTTGACTTTGTGTTTGAAATTTGCTCACTGTATATGGTTTATAAAAATAATAATACTTTCAAAGATAAAAATTTCATCAGTCAAATGTCAAAACTTAGTCCATTTATTCTCCATGTTAGAGGCAACCAATGTTAACAGTTTCTTCTACATCTTTCTAGAAATATTTTATGTAGTATGTAAATATATGTCATATATTACATAAATATTTGAGAGAGAGAGACAACACAGAGAGAAATGAAAACAGAGAAACAGAGACAGAGAGACAGAAAGAAAGCCAATCTTCATTATGCATTAACAAAATTAAATTACTGGAGTTCTAAATTTAGACATTTTCAAAGCCAGATATATTTGGTCAAGTTTTTTTCATATTGTATCACACTGACATTGGCTCTCCTGCTTCCCTTTTTCACTTATATGGACCTTTATAATTACACTGGGCTCAACAGGATAATTTAGATTAATTTCCTCATCTCAAGATTAGTTGATTTAGCAACCTTAATTCAATTGCAACCTTAATTCTTCCTTATCTTGCCATGATAGGTCCCAGGGGTTAGGATATGAACATATTTGGGGACTACTATTCTGCCTACCTCTCTAGTGACATGAAAAAGTGAGGAATAGAAAATCCACATTAGTTGTGGTCAAGCTGTAGTCTGGGCAGCAACAGACATATTTCTAAAAAAGCTCCGCCAAAAATGGCATCCAGTGTTTAGTTTTATGATGCTTCTAGGATGTGATCTTAAAGATGGCTCTGAATGTCAGCATTCCCTTCATTTCTGTTCATTTTATAAACCTGGGTTCTTTAGCTTTCTCTGAATTTTCCTCTGAACTTCAGATAAAATCTACAAATTACATTTCTCTTTAAATCAGCCCAAGTCGCTTTGGATTGTTTGCAACCCAAAATCCTGAATAAGCTAGCAACTGGTAACAAGCTGTAATGGCAGTGAGTAGAAATTTAGGAAAATAGAAATACTCTGGGATCAAATATTTGTCTCAGTTACAGGTAAATATAGGAAAATCCAATTAATAACCAGGGATGAGATTTGCCGGTCCATGGAAATAAGATTCATCATTTGTGATCACCTGGAATGATTTGCACTTTGAAGTCAAGGCTTAAGATGAGTGAATAAACACTATACAACAGGATATTTAAATTTCATGAGAAATTGCAGGACCGCATTGGGTGTGGCTGCTTTTCCTGGTGGTATACAGAAAGAGAATGACAAGTTCAAATCCCTAACTTGTCTCAAGGTGACTGAGCTAAAATAAAAACATAAATATATATTTAAACATTGTTTTATAATGCTTTGGTTTTATTTCTTGGGATAAAAAAGTATAGGCATAAAAATTTTTACATGGTCCTCTTGAAGATATCATTTAAAATAACTTACCAAATGGCTTAATTCATGTCTCTTGATTATTAGTACCCATCAATGTCACTGTCAGCCTTGATTAATTGGTTGAAAATTTCAGAGCAGAATAAGCAACTTTTATGAATATTTTCCCAATCCCTGAGAATCATTTCATCATAGAAATATTTTATCCTTTCATCATAAATCTCTGGAAAGTAGCCATGGTCATTCATTGTTAATAAGGCAAGAGGCAGTGTCGTAGAGGGTTAATCCATATAAACTGGATTCTATTCGTAAGAAATTTTCCAAAAATCACAGATATGAGTCAGGAAAAAACAAAGAAGAAAAATGATATAGGCCATTCTGCTTCAGTAGTGATTGTGTGAAGCACATAACTTTTGTCCTCGGGGTTCCAGTGGAGTTTCTGTACTACAACTGTGCCAAAGCTGCCACTGTGAAAAAGCGATGAGCAAGTCAGCATGCTAAACGCCTTTACTCCACACCAGATAACTCCCAGTACTCTGATCCAGAAGACTTGTTTGCCATAAATTTTGGACTGCATTCGATAGGAAAGGATGATCTGAACCAATATATATGTATAATGAGCCCATACCAAAAGTGAGCACAGCTCCATATACATTAACAATAAAAATGTTTCTTTTCTGGAAGTTTGCCATCATAGGAAGTCCCAAACAACTCAGCAATCCAAGTACAAGGCCAGCTTTGTTTAATCTTATGATACAATTCCCTTCAGAATTCAGAGCATGAACTTGCTTATAATGAACATAAATGATAGCAATGCATAAAACTGTGGCGAAATTTAACATTGCCCCAAGCAAGCATTTTTCTGGAGCTACTGTACCAGTATCACTGATATAAGTTAAAGCAGGGTCAATATGGTGGAGGGTTATGGCAGTCATGTACGAAAATTAGAAAGCAGAGGTAGTCCAAATTACAAGGTCTGTAGGAAAGAAACAGGCCTTGCTGAAACCACCACATCTCAAAAAGTCTTTGTTATTTGCTTTTTGGGTTTTATCTTCCTCACTAAACTTTAAGTTCTGTGAGAGTAGGAACCAATTGTATTACCATTATATTTCCAGCTCCTGTTTTAAAGGACACAAAGTGTCAGTTTTCAAATCTTCCCAAACCTGAACTTTTTGTAAATCCTATCTTCTCTGCTTTCTTTGAAGATCCATGAATCGGAACTACAGTTAAATTTTAAATGTTCACAAATAATTAAATGCCCTTGGTAATAAGATTAATTGCATATGCTGTCTTCTCTAAGTAGTGACTACTGGCTTGGATATGCCTCCCCAGTGCAGGGTGAGCCATCCAGAGATAAAGAAATGGGGTGGTGCTCCAGGAGCACCCTCCCAGGCAGCTGTGCCAGGCCTGGGGCACACCCGCCACCCTGAGGAGCACCCTGCCCTGCAACTTTTTTGACTCTGTTCTGTATCCCTTTCTAAAAATGTTCAAACTTATCTCTTTATATAGGTTTGAGATAATTGTAAAAGCAAATATAAATTTAATTCTGCAGATCACTAAACTTCAACATAAATCTAAATGAATTTTTAATTTTTCTGCATGATTGCTATATAATTGAGAAAAAACAGAATCCCAGAAATTTGAATGGGGTTTATGGAAAAATTCTCTTCAGACATTCCTGATAGAAATAGACCCAGCCGAAATAAGCTTCTTGGTTTAAATGGAATGACAGGATTCCAGCAAGTAAAGGCCAAAAGGCATCTCTAGACTACCAGAAACAAAGTGAGAATAGCTGCAAAATACAGCAGGCTGGCCTGGTTAAAAACAAACAAACAAAACCTCCAAACAACAACAACAAAACACTTAATTTGGAAATACCTTTGGTGGTAGTTAATTGATAATGGGCCTAATAAGATGGGCCTTATTAGATGGGCTGCCTAGGACAGTTGTACTTAGTTGTTTTATATATATAATGACAAAAAAAAAAATCAGTACAGGTGAAAAGAGAGCTTAGCTGAGCAACCACACAGGTAATAAGACTTTCACCCAGTTCTCGGACTATGAGATAGTTCATAGAGCCAGGAGGATGAAGGAAAAAGTTTAGTGCTTTGAAGGAAATCTCTTGCAATAATATAACTAATGAGCAGTTAACATGTGTCAAATATTGTTCTAGTCACTTTAAATATATTAATGTATTCTTCACTTGAATCCTATGAGGTACTATTATCTTTATTTAACTAAAAAACGAAAATTACTAGAGGTTAAATAAATTGCCCAAGGTCACCTAGCTAGTAAGAGGGAGAGTGAAGATTTTAACCCAGACAATCTGACTTTAGGGCTAATACTCCAAGCCATGACAGTAAACAGCTTAAAATATATATGTTACTGTTTCTTCGAAAGAAAGCTAAGTTACTAAGTTACTGGTGTACTGGGGAAAGAGAAAATGCATTTCTTGGTGGGAATTATTGAAGAATAATTATAAATTATTACCAATCCCTAAGGATTCAGTATACCGCTCTAAACTTGAGTTAGGATTTGGATTATTCACTTCCAAGATGATTATAGGTGATTCATGTACTGTAATTCACGTAAGTGTGCATTTATTTAGTAAGCCACTTAGTCATCTAATGTGCACTAAACACTGAGAAAATATCCTAAGTTAACCTCTTCATTTCATGGAACTAAAGACTCACATACTCTATGGCCTAATTGGGATCCCCACTAAAATTTTCAAATACAGTCATGTATCCTATAACAACGTTTTGGGCATACGTGCTGTGGTCCCTCAAGATTGTAATGGAGTTGAAAAATTTCTATTGTCTATTGTTGTCACAGCCATCATAAAGTCATAGCTCAAAGCATCTCTCACATGTTTGTAGTGATGCTGGTGTAAACAAACCTACTACCGCCAGTTGTGCAACAAAATAGCACAATTACGTACAGTAGATAATACATGATAATGATAATAAAAGACTGCTACTGGTTTATGTATTTATTATATTACACTTTTTATTATTAATTTAGAATGTACTCTTTCTGTTTATTAAAAAGATTTTGCTGTAAAACAGTGTGCTGTCTTACCCTGGCTGTAGCTTCATACATCTCCCATTTACTGTGTCTCTTGATTGCATTATTTCTCTTGTTCGTGATTCAATCTTGTGTCGTTTTATAACTTTAGTGTAGTCTAAATGTATAGTGTTTATAAAATCTACAGTAGTGGACAGTAATGTCCCAAGGCTTCAAGTTCACTCACCACTTATTCACCGACTCACTCAAAGCAACTTCCAGGCCTGTAAGCCCCATTCTTGGTAAGTACCCTATATAGATGTGCTATTTTTAATCTCTTATAGTGAATCTTTACTGTACTTTTTCTATGTTTGATATGTTTTGGATACACAAATATTTACCATTGTTTTACGATTGCTTACAATATTCAGTATAGTAACATGCTGTATAGATTTGTAGCCTAGCAGCAATAGGGTATACAATATAGCCTAGGTATAATGTAGGCTAAACCATATAGGTTTGTGAAGGTGTACTTTCTGATGTTTATACAATGATAAAAAAAAGAATCAATAATGTATTTATCAGAACGTATCCCCACTGCTAAATGCCTCATGACTCTATCTTTCATGAAGCAAGCAATATGGAGATCTCGAAGGAGATCATTCCAAGTAGAGGGAACAGTAATTGCAAAGGTCTAAAAAGAGGGGTGTTCTTGATGTGTTCAAGGAAGAGCAAAGGGAATGTGATCAAAGCAGTTAGCACATGGGACAAGAGCACAAGAAAAGGGCACAGAAATAGAGAGGGAGACAGATTGTACAGAGTTTTAGGTCCAGGTTTGTCTGGGAGAACACCAGTTTCTGAGTATTTTCTTTTTTTAATGAGTATTTTCTTGACGTCTCATAACATTTAGCATTAGGTATTCTGATTTGATGATGTCATATAGTCATCCAACTTTTGTTTGGCCACTCCCAAGATTTTGGCCTCTGTGCTCAGTGGGATGAGAAGTCATCGAACAAACAGATGGCATTAACTGATTTGCAGTTTTAGAGTGTTGCTATGGCTACTTTTTTGAGATAATGCTGTGTTGGAGCAGAATCTATAAGAACAGTTAGTAGTCTGTCACAATAATCTGGGCTAAGGATCATAGTAGAAAGTAATAGTGGAAGTGATAAAAAATAGTCAAGTTCGGGATATATTTTGAATACAGAAGCAACAGTAATTGTTAACAAATTGGTTTTGTGGTTTAAGAGAAAGGAAGATGTCATGCATGAATACCAAACTTCTGGCCTAAATAACTGGAAAAGAGTTGCCAGTAGCTGAGATAGAGGAGACTAGCAAGGTAAAAGATTTGAGGGGATCGAGAGTTCAGCCTGGGCATGTTACATTTTGAATGTTTATCAATCAACTAAGTAGATTTGTTGAGTCGTTGATTAGCTACAAAATCTGGAGGTCAGAGGAGAGATCCAGGTTGGAGAAATACATTTAGGAGTTTCAGCATGGGATGGCTTTTACATCATGGAAGTAGATGCAATCATCAAGTAGTTGAATGTAGAAAGAAAGAAGAAAATAAATAAGGACTGAATGCTGGGGTATTTCATTATTTACAGGTTGGAGAAATGAGGACAAAAAAAGCAAAGGAAATGGAGAAGAAAAGAAAGAAAAGCAGGAAAATGCAGTGACCTAGACACAAAGCGGGGAAAAAAAGGGTTTGTTATTTAAATTAAGAATTATAGCATATAAAGAGAATATAATAAGCTTAGAGTTGACATATTCCAACTTATATATTTTTAAAAGGAGGTCAAATGAGGTTCTATGAGTCTTCCTATGTCCTATAGATGACAAATAGTGTAATATAATCTTCTAAGTCATTATCACTTCATTATCTCTTGTGATAGAGAATTGAATACAACCCATTTTACTTTCAAACTGGCATTGAACAAAAATTATTCAACTTTTTGGTTTGAAATAAAATTTATTTTATATGTCTTGAGGATGAAATCTACACAGCCATGATAGCATATTTGGAAAAAGCAGACAAGTAAGAAAAAAATTGCTATCCATGTCTCACATCAGTGGACACTTCCTTAAAGTCTTCTATGTGTATTCTAACATAAGTTTGACAATACTGCATATGCAATTTTGTACGCTGCTTATTTTATTTAACTTGATACTATTTTATCCTCAAAAACGTTTTTTGATTTTGGTGATAATTAGGAAAAATATAGAGAAAACTATTTTTTAGAAGTAATGGCTTCAAAGTTAGAAATCACATCAAAGTTAACTTACTTTTATCTAGTTTATATTAAAATTTTACTTGTCTAGGTTCTATCATAGAGGAATGTGCTTATTTTTAAAAGTGAGTCATAAACTGTGAAAAATATTTTCCTTTCAGACATAACTCTCCATTGAGTCATAACTCACTAAGTGAGCTTGATACAATATTGGTGAAAACGTTCTATATGACAGAGCATCCATGAAATCGCTCCTCAAATCTTTATGTTTCCCAGTCTGCCTCAATTAAGGTATTCAGAAATATTATGAATCATTTGTTGAGTCAATATAATAGATAAAAAAAAATCTATGTCCAATATTTTTAAACAAGTTTTTCTCTGATGATATTTTTGCTCTTCCTTTTTTTAAAATCATCTCTCTAAACCATGTTCAAAAACATATTTCCCTTTAAAATTCATGTTTTCCCTAAAACGCATGGAATTACTTGGCATCTGTTAAATACTGGAATTACTTGGCATCTGACATAATTCTTATTAACAGAATTCTGGCTCTTTGTGGTTCATAAAGTTTTTAAATGGGAATTATTATATTTCACACCAGTTTAGTGATGATGTGAAAGCAATGATATGCTTGTTTCAATTCTGCAAATGAGACATTCCATAATTAAATAGGTCAGAATGAAAATAACAAGATTTAAGATCTGTCTTAGATTAGCTTCTGCAGAAACAGACTCTAAGATAGAGACTTATGTGTAGAAGATTTATTGAGGCATCATCTCGGAGATATAGAAAGGCAAGTTTGAAGAGAAGGGAAGCTGGCCCACATGCAATCAACACTGAGATTTCAGGCAATTCTACAAGAAACTCTGGAACTAAGATGGCTCCTCAGAGTTATACTTCACAGTGGGCCACAACTGAGATGTTCCCTCATAGTTGTTATAATCAGCTGTGGGCCAGAATCTGAAAGGAATGAGGGTTACCTTCATTAAGGCAGTCTTGGTGACTGTGAGTTCACAGTAACAGATATTCCCAGGGACTCATGGATCGATGATTTGGCTTTGAAGAGAAAATATGGGTGGAGCAACACATTATCTACTACAAGTTCCTACTCTGTGCTACGCACTTTATTAAACACTATAGGGAAATATAATGCATGATTGCTACTCTTTAGGAATGCGTTGTCTAGAATAGGTAAGTTGAACCCACATGAAATGATGCAAAAGCATTGAGAATGGTGAAAAATTAAGTATTAAATTGTGCTGGGCCAACCATAAGAGATATCAATAGTAGATCAGAAAAAGAAATTGGTCAGTGATTATGTTGTCAGGACAATCTTCTTTAAGAAGATAAAAATTTGAGTTGTGCAATAAAGAAAGGGCAAGATTTGGGTAAATAGTGGAGAAAAGGAAAGCCATTTCAGACTAAGAAACAAAAGAAGATGAAAGATAGAA
>NW_006442484.1:55012367-55033062 GCF_000325575.1 Pteropus alecto
ATTCATTCATTTCAATTCAGTAACATTATTGAGCAACTATTAAATGCAAGGCTCAGAATTTGGTGCTCCTGAAAATTCAAGGAGATTGAAATCCCATGAAATGTGGAAAACAGCATATCGTAAGACTCAGCATAATAAGTTGTACTCGAGAGATATGAGGTACTAGAAAGGCACAAGAAAGAACAATCCTGACCACTTGGAGGCCCTCAAGAAAGGCTATATAAGGAGGGTGGCATTTCAAGCAGACTTTAAGTAATAGAACATTTTTAGGGAGAGAGAGAAGTCCACCTAAATACTATAAAGAAAGATGTGCAGTTATGCCGTGTATTATTTTAATTAGCCCAGTTTCAGATGGAGCATGGGTTTCATGTGGTGGTATAAGAGATAAGGTTGAGAATATAGTCTGATACAGAGAACTCAGAATAACAAGACAGGATGCTTTATTTATTTTTTTTAAATATGCTTTTCAATATAGAGCCGTATATAGGTTTTCAATACTGGAATACTGTTGCTTGAGGAGAGCTCATGGTCAAGGGAAGTGTGGAGAGACAGGATCAGATTTACAGTCAATGAAGAGACATCTATTGTGGATGGAAGAAGGATGAATCTTCATTTTATAGAAGAAGGAAATAAGACTAAAGAAACTTGGCAAGGAATCAGAGCGCATTTTTTTTCAGACTGGACTAAAGAAAGCATCATAGAATGTAGACATACTTGCCAGAAAAAATTAGGTTAAGAGGGGAAAATGGGGACAACAAAAGGAGGACATCAAAAGTCATACAAGAGGCGTTTCTGTTTAAAAAAGGACTAAGTGGAAAATTACACAACTCCAGTCTTACTCACGGCTTTCTACGTGGCAGTTCAACAAGACAGTGATTTATTTGGAAGGGTGGTTGAACATGATAAAATGTGTGACTGGAGAAATACTAGGTCAAGGGCGGCTAAAGTAAATTTGGAAATCATCCTTATACAGATGGTCGATGAAATCATCTGGCTCCAGACGAAATCATTAGGGAGCAAAACTTCCAAAGAAAGGGGAAAAGGACAATATGATGTGCATGTGGTAGAAGGGAGGCTGTGGAGGAAGCATCACCGAAAGTCTGCTTTGGCATCCTGTATCTTTTAATGGAGAAAAGGAGGATTTACTTTTAAGGGCTAAGGTCATGATTAATTCAAGGGCTATGAGCACAGAGAGGAAAATGAACAGAAAGAAGGTATCACTGATAAAAATGATTTGGGTCTGATTTTCAAATTTTGTCTTGAATTTAAGCCACCTGGAGACTGTCTTTGGTGGAGTCATCAAGAGCACAGACTTGAAGGAATAAAGGCAATCACTGCTTGTAAGAACCCACATTATGCACAGAAACATGTCAGATGTCTCAGGGAGGAGCTTGGACAGCAGCTTCCTATGTGATTCTTTAGGGCTTACATTTTGACTACAGATGTCTTCAATTGCTGTTGCATTTTTCTCATTAAAGTGGCTAACAATTGTGATTTTCATATCTCCAGCTGCCTTTCATTATAAGGTCTAGCTCATAACATTTTCAACAGCTGAGAAAAATTTTCACATTAACATTTCATTTCTATCTTCCTCTATTTATTACTATTTGAATTTACATTTTTTTACCTCATATATGTGCAAACCAATTTCTTATAGTACTGATGGCATTTAACCATAATTATTTATATCATAAGCTTTTGGTATGCAAGCCCTAACTTGTGGGTGAATCATATTCCTTGATAAAATTAAATGCAATCTTTGTTTTTCATTTTGTTTCATTTTGTTTTACTTGTAAGATAGTCTCATGGTAAGGCATTATTGTGAATTAAATTTATTTGAGGTGTCCATTGATGGCAAAAAATAAAATCTAGCAGAAAATTAAAAGTATAAATTATATAGGATTATGCTAAATTAGTACATCTTTAGGGTTCCTTATAACAGCCTCACTAGATTTGCCTAGATTGATTTTTAACCAGAATTTTCATCTTTCTTTGTACTTGTTCTATTGGTTTTCTTGAGTTTAGTCATGAAAGTGCAAAAATGAGAATATGAACTGGATTATAGCATCAGAGGTGGCTTCAAGCTTTTTTCCCTGAAGTTTATGGTTACCTTTAACAACCAAGATTCAGGATTCTATAAGTAATATAATATTCCTAGTGATAGGAATAGAGCTCTCTTCTTTCTGTCTTTTCCCTTTAAACATCGGGGTTCCCCAGTGGTCTGTCCTAGCTCACTGATCTCCTTTTACAACTTTCTTGAGTGATCTCATTCCTCAAAGCTCTAAATCCTCGATTTGATGGCTTGCATATCTTCAAGTATAACCCCAACCTATCTCCACCTGGATGCTCCACTAATATATCACACACATCCTCAGCCTGTTCTCTATTCCCTATCTTAGTAAGTGCCATCATCTTCTATCCAGCTACCCAAGCCAGAAAACTTGAGAATAATCCTAAGTTTCTTGACGCCTCACTCCCTCACTCTTTCATCAGATGCTATTGATTCTATTTCTTAAATATCTCCCAAATCCATCTCTCTTTCTCTATCCACAGTGGCCTTGACTTAGTTCCTGTCTCCTTTTCTCCAACATTGTTCTAACTAATCTCTTTGTTTTCAGTCTCACTCATGTTAAAAATTCTTTGAGTACTGCTGCCAAGGTGATCTTTTTAATATGCAAATTAATGTCTTATAGTATCTGGCAGTAAAAGTTCTATTGACATTTTGGGTACTTCAGATTTTGTTCAAAGAGATTGACCTGCATGCAAGATATTCAATATCTTTGGCCCATTCACAAAATGTTTAGAATATTTCCCAATTTTTGTGATAGCCACAAATGCCCTATTCTCAGCTAAGAGCCAAAAATAGTTTCCTAAAAACAAACAAACAAACGAAAAACCTTCAGAATAACTTTCAATCTCTTTGGCTTGACATAAAAGTCCTTTCATGATATCTCTCCCTAATTCTTTATTTCCCAGCAGCCCCTTGCATGTAATCTACTGCCATGGCCAGTTTCCCAAACAAGCCCTATCTTTTAAGTGCCTTGATCTATTTTGTTCTTCACGTCTGGTATGCCTCCATCGCTCAAGATATTGTATTTATCCCTCAAGACTCATTAAGAAAAAACTTTTTCTTGCTTCCTCTCCTCTCAAATCCCAGCCTAGTTTAGATGGCTCAGTCCTGTGGTTCTGCCATGCATACTTCGTTAAGGTAGCCTTCTAGTAGGCTTTTATGTAGTTATTCAATTCAGTTGATGTGTTATGTTTTTCCCACTAAATGGTAAAACAGCATATAAAGCATGGAGTGACCACCTGTAGCATTGACTGGATAATCATTTTACATTCGACATGAAAAATACCAACATCCGTACATGCACCCACAACAGATGGGTGTAGTCTAAATTAATCTGCCACCATTGTGAAGTTGATTTTGTCACACTGGTTTTAAGTTTCACTCTATTTAATATCTGTATTTGAATTTGCTTACAAATGATATCTGTTACTTGTCATCCAGAAAAATAGACAATCCTAGAAGATACCCTAGTGTATCCTGTTCTTTCTCCTACCCGCGGCTTATATTGGGCCACTCCTTTCTCACATTTACAGGAACTCTGAATAAACCAATTTGAAAAAACGACTTTAACTATACTTTCTATATCGAGTGGAAAAAAATAAACAAAACGTATATAAACATTTTCCTGCATTTTCTTTTACATCTGACAAATATTTTAATATTTGTCAAATACAGGTAGAATTTAATATCTTAGATTTTCAGTTGCATTTTTCATTTCTAACAATATTAAATATCTCCCACATGTTTATTGGTCTTTGTATTATGGCTTTTGTGAGTTATCTATGTAGGATTTTGCATACTTTTATTTGTTTTTTCTTACTGGTTCCTAAGGGCTTTTGTAGACAAAGTATATTAAGCCTTTTCTGTCATATTCATAACAAAATTTTTCCCAGTTTGAGCACACCTGAGAGTTTTATAATGTAAATTTAAAATGTACTTTAGAAAATGATCCTTCACATTTTACTTTATTATTTACATATTTATTTTCATTCCCATTCCAAGATTATTAAACTACTTAAAAAATTTTATGGTAATATACTTAAAGAATTTTTTAATTGAAATATTTAGTCCTTTTGGAAAATGTTTTGGTATAAAGATTAAGAAAGAAAACATGCTTTAAAATGATAAATGTCTCAAGTTTCTGTAATACCATTTACTGAATAAATGAGAATTAATTTAATTATAAATTCTAATATAGATAAATGGATTCATTTCTAAATACTCTTTTTTCACAATTTCCAGTAGCTCTTATTATATTTTTTATATCTAGTAGAGCCAATGACCCATTTTTACTCATTATTTTTGGTTTTGTAGGGGATTCCTTATCACTTTTCTTACACATTTTTTATTCCAATGAGCTTTAGAATGGTTTTGTAATGTTCCATGTTTTAAGATCCTATAGAGATTTTGAGTGGAATTGTATTTCTGTATCAATTTAGAAAAAAATAATTAAATTTTTAAGTATTGAGCTTCTTTGTGTGACAATAGGCATATTTATTTCCATTTTTTATCTTATTTTACATATCTCAGTCAAGTGTTAACAGTTTTTTTCAGTCAAGTTCTAGAAATTTCTTGTCATCTTTAGTCCTTAGTGTTGTATGTTTCTATTGTCATTGTGGATAGAATCATCTATTATGTTTTCTATCCATAATGCTAATAGAAATAATAACAATAATACAATAGTAATAATAATACATGCTTCACACTAGTACAAAAATCAAGTACAAATACTCTCTAAATATACTTTTCTAGTTACATAGTATATAATTTCTCATTATTCACTCAATACATGTATTTTGAACAAACACAAATATCAAGCAGTATGTTGGATCCTTGTAAGTAGTCCCTGCCCTTGTAACAAATTAATAGAGAAGACTGACACTAATCAAGTAATCATACAACTACATAAAGCATCATAATTTGTAAAGAAAAGTACAGAATGCCATGAATATTTACAACAGGGAATGTTAATCTGGGTGGTAGTGAAGAATGAGGAATCTAGGTAGAATTTTGTGAGGATGTAGCATTGAGAAGAGTTCCAACTGATGAGTGCAAGTAAACTGGGCAAGGGGAATACATATGCAAATACTTTTGACGTGATGAGGAATCTGGCTTTTAGAAAATGGATAGAAATTCACTGTGTGTAAAGTAGAAAGAATGATAGTGGCAAAATAAAGCATGAGAAGTAGGCAGAGGTCAAGTCCGCCAGAGCTTCGTAGAGTTTAATTTTTGTCTTTATTCAAGAAAATACCATTTTGAATTTGGGTGGTGAACACACAATGCAAGATACAGATGATGTGATATTGAATTGTGTACTTGAAATCTGTATAATTTTATTAACCAATGTCATTGAAATAAATTTAAATTTAACAAAAATTTTAAAAAGCTATAGAAGATACGGCTGAAACTTTTAAAGATGTGTGTGTGTGTGTGTGTGTGTGTGTGTGTGTGTGTGTGTCTTGTGTTGGGTGGGGGAGAGAGTGAGATTACATACTCAGATTTATATTTAAATTTACCGCTCTGGCTCTCATGGCAAGAGTGGATCAGAAGAAGCCAAGAATGGAGGCATGAAAGCCTACTAGAAGGTTATTGAAGGAACCTAGGTGAGAAATAATTATAATGTGGACTAAGATGGTGGCATTGGAGATGGTGAGAAGAGTATGGCCTTGAGGAACATTTAGGTAAAATTGAAAATATCAGCAATGCTAGGATTCTGGCATGGTAATGGAGAAATGACTCCCAGGTTCCTAGCCTGCCTAAATGGATGGATAATGAGGCTGTTACCTGAGGGAACAAAGGGGAACAAAGAACGCAAGTCAGCTTTGAGATAGAAATATTATGAATTTTCTTTAACCTACTAAGCTACAAGTACCTTTGAAACTCAATGAAGATTTTGAGTTAAATATTTATATATGCATTTCTTGAACTCCAAGGAGAGATTGGGGCTGTATATAAGCTTTTGAAGTTTTTGACATATAGGTAGTAAGTAAAGCCATGGGCCTGGATAAGAGCTGGTGATGAGAGACTATTGAGTATGAAGGTTAAGCGAGAAAGACTGATTCTTGGGAAATGCTGACACTTATATTGGAGAAAATGATGCATTGATAAAGGAGGCTGAGAAGAAAAGCTGTTCTTGCATAAGCCAGCCATTTTGATAAAAAACAAATCAACTTACTGGCATGCCCCATGTTCCACGGGCTTTTGTTTTTCACTGACGCATCATTGCCTTGGTTTGCTGCTGTTGGGCCTCAGCCCCCAAGTTAGCTTTTAAGAGATCATTCTTAGTCTCTCCCGAAATCTTCATACTTTCAAAGAAAAAATTATCCTGAGATGCTTTTTATTCATAATGGGATAAAAACTCTCAGTATGGTAGTTACAATCATTTTTTTCTCCCAGATTTTTTTATACTTGCCTTCTGCTATAAAACACCATTCTCTTGAGAGGGATGTTTTCTATAATTTCTTTGACTCCCTTTTCAATTTGGAATATAATATATTGAACCTAGCCATAATTTGCCAAATTGTGTGTTATGAGTTTGGGACTTTTTGATCATTGTGCTTTCTTTGCTATTTTTCTTCATTTAAGTTAATTTTGGAAATTTTCATTTGTATTTTTAAATAAATTGATAATTAATGTCACCATCCTCCCAAGATGTAGATTATTTTACTGTTGAGCATGTAAGGTCTGAGGTGTCTGTTGGGCATGAAGGTAGAGAAGTCCACTAGTCTATGAGACCTATAGAACTAGAATTCAGGCAAGAAATTTGAGAGCCTTTGAAATTATCTGAGGCAGTCTTTTAATTGTACATTCCTGAGCTCCAAATAAGAATATTTCTATAGTTGGAGATTATTATCGTTTTTGACTTACGAGAATCAATGCATGTTTCTGTTTGATATATCTGAACTTATACAACCTATTTAGGTTGAACTCAAAAAGAAGTTTTAATAAAACAACTCACAAATGTCTTTAGATATATAAATATTCAAATTCAAGATATAGAGCTCAAATAATAACCAATTTTGGAAAAACAATGTTGTTCAATAAATATTGAAATAAAACTCTGAAAGCATTTAGGCTAAATCCATATGTGATACACTCTGAGACATATGTTTTATTATCACAGTTTATTCAACCATGAAAAATCAGTTGATTTTCTTTTTTTATCAATAATACTACCCTGAGATTTTTAAGGGCATAGACAGTGATAATTAGTGCCATGTTGCCTTCGTGATTGATGTTGATTTTCATATATAAACCAGTAATATACATAGTGGAAGATAATTGTTGTTTTATCTTTTAAACAAATGGAAAACAGAATACCACAACACCTTACTTTTCATTATTGGAAATGAAATGGATCTAATATGTTTAAAGGAATTCCACAAAACAAAAATCATTGACGTGACAAAAGCGTGCATTTAATTCGATGCTTTGCAGATACATGACTAAAGTCGTATGCATGGCTTGTCCTTTGGGATGGTCCCAGTTGTTTATTTTCAAAGAAAAAATAAAAATGGAGCCAACAAATGCAATTAAGGAAAAAAAAAACCTTGAAACACAAGGGGACCTACATATTCTGATCTAAGAAACGTGCAGATATTACAAAACATTCTAGATACAGTATGACAGATGAACAGGGGAAAAGGCACTGGAACAATGCTCCTTCTTTCAGAAACGGGTAGTCTAATAGTTATGCTTTCACAAATGGTATTGATGAAACCATCTTTATTTTAAAAGAATTTTATAGAAAGAATTTTAGCACCATCATTAAAGGAAAAATAATAATACATTTTAGCCCTGCCTATCTCCAGTCTTGGAATAATAACAGAAGCATAGCACCTTTTAGTATCTAAAATATAAACAAGAATAGTAAGTCCATCCCAGCTTCTAGAGATGAGGTAGCTCATGCTAAGAAATGTTGGGTCATTTTTCTTATGAGAGTTCAGAGGCCAAATGTTCTATTTCCAATCATCACATTTGCTTAGAGTTAGCTCCACAGCTCCAAGTTTCTAAATCTTTTTCTTCATCATATAGGCTCCAGGATGATGAGACTGTACATGTGGAAGACTCTCAACTTTGGGTCCTGGACACATGTTTATAAAGCTGTATGTGTAAATTTTTTGCATTCAATGTCTTAAACAAGAAAGTGCAAATGTATCCAATGGTAAATCATGTAACTTCTATCTGTATTGATAGACTGAGTCAAGAGGGAAAGGTAACTTTAACTTTGAAAGAGAAAAAAGTCTAAACTTACCACACTTTATAAAATCTAAGACCACTTTGTTTTCAAGAAATTCCATTGAATATATATTATTTAAAAATTCCATTTAAGACAGTGAGAAACTATTTTTTCAAGATTCTCTTTAAAGAGTTTCTATAATAGTTTTACAATATCAAGGCATGCATGAGAGTTTCAATCACAAGGATAAACATTTTGATTTCATTTTTAATTAATAATCTGGGAATGAGAGCTCACAAAAGGGCACTACTTTCTATTTTTCAAATTGCAGCCAAGTGAAATAAACATGTGTTATAGTTTTACATACCCCACTCTTTAAGCTACCTGCCAGGAAGAGAAATTTTCTCACAAATACTAAGCAACTTTGTCATTACTTTGAAATAAATTGAAGAAAACAAAGATTTATTTATTCAATCAGTTTACTTTTTTAAAAGGTGGTCGTTGTCACTGGTCATCTTAAACCTAAACTCTTGTATTGAAAAATATTTTAAATCAATTGAAACTTGAGGATTGTAAGTAAAATAAATATTCTGAAGGATAAGGAGGCCAGGCACTTAAGACCATATATACAGTGCTGATGCAGGATCAGCCATTACTTCAAGAGTCTCAGGATCAGCTTCAAACAGTCAAAGTTCTTGTGAACGGTGGTGGTCATTGACGGTGAGGGTGTTGCTCATTGTCGATGTATCTCGGCTTGCTTTACACAAAACAAACTGGCCCAATTTCAATGCCAAATTCTTGGTCTGTGCTGCCAACATCCACAGGGGCAAGATCTACGATGGGCAAGCGTGCCACATTCTGTGTTCTATATTCAAAGACGGTCTTGCCCACATTTCCATTTCGTTTCTGGAATTAAATTATGTAATGGGTCAACAGTACATACAAATTCTTCCAAAGATGTTAGGCTGCAACATCCTAGCCTATTTTTATAATGCAAAAGAAATGATTTTTTTAAGAATACCACTTAAGAGCACTGCTAACAAAGTGAGGTATTAGCAAGACTGACAGGCATTTCTTTCATGCTTTAAATTGAGGAAATGACCTTTGTTCTTTTGCAACTTCCCAAATATGCACAGACAACATAAACGAAACTATAATTCATCATTAAATATCTTTCTTTTTTTATATATAGATATGTTAGGGGGAAGACATACAGATCAGTGAAAAATATAATGTATCTCAGATTGATTATATTTAGAATCAAAGAATTTTAAAGCATGAAACTTAGCTTAAATAAATTAAGTTACTTGCAAGAGAGCCAAAGTAAGTTTGCAAGAGAGCTGGATCAGATCCCAAAGATCCAATCCTTTCTTTATTGTTTTGTATTAAAACCTCTACTGTGCTTCATATACTAACACACATTCAAGTTTATTCTAAAGAACAACTATGGACAAACTGTTGTGTCTAAATACAGGGTAAAATTTACCCCATCTCAAGTGCCATAACAGTATTTTTAACAAATAGTTTTTTCTCAAATTAATGTAGATCAAAAGTACTTACCGAGCAAGTATCTTGAAGAACTATATATCTGAATCTAATATTTCCCTCTGCTTTGATTTCTAAGTCATTTGACCCTTTGAGAACCACAGCTTTCTTGAGGTTCTTAGCTTGATCATCCATGTAGCCTACACTGTTTTTACAGATGTAAGTAATATTCTGGGAGGCTTCTTTTGATAAAAGGCGCAAGAAGGTCATTTGGGTAATAGCTGCATTAGGTGACTGGTGGTCTCCGTAAGCAAACTAGAAAAACAAAAAAGTCTTTGTTATATGTAACACTGAAGGCTTTCACAGTGGGGTATGTGTGTGTGCATGTGTGTGTGTTTATTGCAGACAAATTAATTTTGAAGAGTATTACTTTTATTCTTTCACATAACAAGATATTCTACCTACACATATACAAATATTTTTAAATTGTTCTGAATAATCACAAACAAGAACCTTTGTCTTTACTGCCTCAAACAAGAGGCAAAGAAACCAATGAAAATTATAACTCACCAGTGAAAGTTTAAGTATTTTTAAATCTGCTTCTCCATTTCTTTAAAAAAAATATTACTTTTTAGAAGTTATATAAGTTAAGCATTGGCTTGGATATTTAATTAAAATAACTCGTTGCTTTTATTGTTAATTATAATAAGGACTTGACTATTCATATAAAATCTTTTTTAACCCAACAGTTATATACTTGTAGGAAATATAAATTATAGGTCTTTCATTAGCTATTAAAAACAAATAATTAAAAATAATTTCCTCGAGGCTCTTTCCTACTCATCTTCTACTTTTAGCTTTATTTCTAATGCTCTTTTTTGAGCTTTTTACATAATATTGTATTAATTAAATTATATTTCAATTGGGTGTATTTTAATTTTAAATTTTTCTGCTCATTAAATATGGTAGATTCTAATATATCTTGCATACACCCATGTGTCTACACTTCATATTTATTATGAACATGAGTTCTGAGGAAAGATCAGACACAGAGGTGAGATGAAAATTTCAGAGTGAGGCTGCCATAAAGAAATCCAGAATGAAATACTCATATTGAAATAGGAAGTGACAAGGCAGGTTGAGATTCTAAGTATTAGACTATAAAAGAAATATAGAAGAGACTGGACTCGGAGAAAGACTAACAGAATTCATATAATTATAAAAATGCATTAAATTTAAATAATACTACAATGTTTACAAAGTGATTCAATGATTTAAAATACTATTATAGTAATTATCTAATATTTATTTATAACTTACCATGTACTAGATACTATAGCAAGCACTTTATATTCACAGGGAGACTATGAAATAAATATTATCACCCTGACTTTAAAATGAAAAATCTGAGGCTCCAAAGGTTAAATGAACTGCTAATTTGCAAAAGTCAGTAAGAGATCCAGGTACAAGTCACCTATGTCTCCTGACAGTAAATATGATCCCCGTCTTTCAATTGTGGCAAAATCCCTACAAGTATTCTCCACATCAGTGTGACATGCATTAACCGAGCTAATCAAAAATAATTACTTTTCTACATTCCGTCAATGGGAAAGTTATCATTCAAAATTTATGTTAACTTAATTCCTAGTAAAACTGTCTAAGCAATGATATTACAATTGCAACTAATGAGAATATATGACTTTAAAATAAACATGTTAAGATAAATCTGGACCAAAAAAAACAATCGCATAGTCTTAAATAAAAAATAATAATAATAATAAAGCGTATTAAATTACCTGAGATCCTCTATTCATATCAAGACCATACCAAACAGGCTTATGGTCAGGAGATTTGCTGGCCCACCACGTTTTACGTGGTACACTGGATGGGTTTGCTGAAATACATGTTTCTCCTGTTTCCATGTTGCAGTAAACTTTGATTGCGTCTTCAACAGATCCCTGGTTGGGATCAATCCAGTACTCACCTATTTTCCAAAATAAAAACATTCACTAAATAAAGCGAATTTCAAACATGGTTATAAGTCTCTAACAGAACTAATGGAGGGTTTTAAAACAAGACTCATTGATTAAGGACTCTTTTACAAGAGAGTATCCAGTTAAGGAAATATTCTGCAGTGAGAGAAAAGTAACTATTATGAATCTGGGTCCTTTCTACATGTCAAGCACTGTTCTTAGGCACTTTGCCAAATCATGTACTTAAGGCTCAAAACACACAAGTGAAAGAAATATCATTATCTCCATTTTATAGGTGAGAACACTATACCAAAAAAAGATAATTCAGTGATTAAGTAGCTTTGCCAAAATGAATGTGTTCCCATTAAACTTATAAAGACAATATTTTAAAGCAAATTATAATTGGAATGTAATAAAATCGTGTACTGTCAAAACTGTGAATAAAGTAAGTCTATGAGTTGAACTACAATTAGAATGCTATAAATTATCTCACTGACCCTATTTAAAATTGATCTCATATATAAGAGATTCTTGAAACAGGCTATATACCAAGTTCGTACTTGGTGCTGGACATAAAGTCACATAAATACACAAACAAATATATATTTGTGCATATTTCTATATGTACATATTTGCTTGTGTATGTATTACATGTGGTATATTAATTACATGTATATTATATGTGTGTATGAAAAACTGCATTTTAAAAGAAATGAGGGCACAGTAGTGGAGTGCATAGAGCTGAGAATCTAATTGTCTCATCTTCAAAGATAATTTTAGCTATCCCTGTCAATGTTATTTCAAAGTTAACTGAAACTCTTAAGCATTTCATAGCTCATTCCTATGGTCTAGAATCCTTCTTCTCCAAGTCTTGTCAAATTAATCAAAATGGCAGAATGATGTAAACTTTAGGCATGGTTTATGCAACTAGGACAGAAAGACTAATTCCAAAATACTTTAGAACATCACTGTAACATAATCCTGCCAGTGGAGATTCCTAAAGTGATATTCACAGAATATTAAACTATATGAAAGGAATTTCATAATCAAATAAATTTGGGAAATAAACTATTCTACTCTTGATCCAACAATATACGTTAGCATATTAAATCCCTAAGAAGTCATGTAGGTAAATAAATGTTAGCCTTGCTTAAGCAAATATTTTCTACATTTGTATCATCACAAAATTACCAATATTTTAAGATTTCTGGATGGAAATGTAATTACCATCAGGAAACTGGATCACTAATAGGCTATGTCCTCTATTATAATACCTATCTCATCCTATAATTTTTCATGTCATTGACTGTCCCCACCACTAAACCACAAACTCTGTGACATGTCTACCATTTTATCTCTTGTATCTGTCACTAAATATTTTTGGAATGTAGTCAATAAAATATTTTTCGAATGCAGTTAGTTGAGAATAACACAATCAGAAACAAGGACATTGCTCAATGGGCAGCTGTCTACTTACCACTTTGCTTTGCAGAATGGCAAAGCTTTAAGTCATCACAAGTCCGAGCTGGGTGCTTTTTAGAGCCATCAGGGCTGCGCATAGTTTCGATCTGACTACTGAGTGACTTCAGGGTAGCATGGACCCCAGGGTCAGTTTTGTTTTTGTCGTCAGGAGCTGCCTGATCTTCAGTAAATTCTGGAAGTGGATCTGACATGCTCTCATCATAGTGTCCCATGATATCCCCAAGAGCAGCTGTAAGGTGGCCAGGGGGACCTGGAGGGCCAGGTGGGCCAGGTTCGCCAGGAGGACCCTAATTTTTAAAACATTGGAAATATAGTTAACATGTTTTTTCTTTTTGTTTTTCTATTGAACAAAAGGCATTAATGGGACTTGGTTCATAGGGAGTTACAATGTAATACCCAAATTTGACAATACTAAGACAACTGTGACTCATGTCCTCTTTTAACTAGGCCTGCCAACCTATAACATTTCAAGGATGAGAAATGATGCATAACTGTTTTTCAGGCAACATCTGTAAATCAGCATCTGGGCTACATAAAGATCAAAGCATAAAAAATTCTCTCTGATGTTTACCTTGAAGATGCAATATATTTTATGTTAAAAATATGTAGATATGTACATTCAGTTTCAAATGATCTTGGGCGAGGCACAACTAAAATGTTTTAAAGGAATTTATGGACAGATGCTGAAAGGGGAAACACAGAGGAGTTGTGGGTTCTAGTTCTAGAAAACTACACGTCGATATCAAGAAAATATCCACAAGAGACGCCCACGAGACAATTTCCCCCTATTTCCAAATAAGAGGAAAAGCACAGGAAGTCTTTTTATATGTGTTACTTAGGATGTAGATCAAAATTCTCTGTACTAAACAGATTTGAAGAATGTTCTTTTTTAGCCTTTTTATTAACAAAAATAAAGAGCTCTATTTTGCTAAATAAGAACTTTTGGAGTGAAAAAGTGGCAAAGGCTAGGAAATGGATCCTCTTTATTAATTTCCTTCTGCATTTTCCCAAGAAGAACTCAGCAACTTGAGAGAATCAGCTAACAGCCTGAAGATATGCGTGGTCCACACCTCACGTGGGGAGAACAGCCCTGGCAGGCAGAAGGCTAGAGTTCTAATACTGGCTCTGTCACTTGTTATATGGCTCTGGACAAGTCGCTTCAACTTTGAGTGCCAATATATCCTCACCCTCAAGAGACTGTCTAATCATTTTTTTAACGGTCTTATCATGATTCCATGCTTTCTGTTATTCTAATCTTGGGGGAAGAGATTTTTTTTTTTCTATCGTGGACTACTAAACTACAAAATAAAGTCAATCAAGAGCTACATAAGTCTGAGTTATTCTAATTTTGTAGCTGTTGTTCATTCACAGAGAAATAAATAGGAAATATTCCTTTTGACGACAGGAAATATAAGGCTTTTTGACCAAATAACAAATATTTGGTATTGCCAATAAGGGCAGAGACAGAATAAAGAGGAAAAGGTAAATAAGACCAAAGAGAAAGAAACACCAAAGAAAGAAGCATAAATTCATATATACACATGCACACATATACATGTGTACATGGCAGATATATGAGGATGTTTCTCAAAGACCTGGGAAGCCAGACTCTAATATAATTTATAGCTTTACATAATCTTCAAGTTGATACTATTAGAATTTTTTAATGAAAAGTTTTAATCAAAATCTTTTCCGAATGTCATTTTCAATATAGAAAACTTTAATTTCATACTCTTCACTTTCCAGCATTTTCATGAATGACTACATTCATCAAATCTCACCTTTAATATATTGCCATTTAAAGCAAAGCAACATTTTCATAAGTTTCATTATAAACACAATCATAACTTGCTATTCACTCTCATTGGTATCACATGAAATCAAGGCCTAGGTAGCTTGGACTCTAATCTTATATACTCTGAATAACCTGTATTAACAATATTTGAAATAGCTACTTATACAGACAAGCCTTGTGTGACTTTTAGGTTTGTTTTCAGAGTTCCTTCCATCTCTCGTCTGTCGTGCTACAAAGATATTCCTTGGATAGAATCCAAGCTATGAGAACCAGCTGAGTTATTTATATGCAAACCCCTGTGATTTTACCTCAGGTCCCGCTTCTCCGACACTGCCTCGCACACCGGGAGGGCCAATAGGCCCAAGAGGCCCAGGGTTTCCTTCTTTACCTGAAGGACCAACTGGGCCAGGAGGACCCTATAAGAAACAAAAGCTATATTTTAGATGCTGTGAGAAAACTTTCACAATGACTTTCTCTAATCAAAGGACTATTTTCCTTATGGAGCTATCACAATGATTTCTCAGATTCAGATTCCTAATGACTAATAAATGGAGCTCCGGCACTTTCTAATATTTACTAAACTCTCTATCATCCATGAATGGTAAAAGACCAGTAACAGTTAAAAGCTTTACTGGACTAGTCATCTACTTTTACTAGTAGGAGCTGCTTTATCAAATCTCATGTATTGTAAACTTAACTAGAAATTCAATAAACTAACATTAAGAAAATGACAGAAGTTGAAGTGTTTGATATAAGTATAAATTAAATTTCTGTGCTTATACCCCAGAATCTCATCCCATCCTAGCAATTTTAATTCTCAAATTTATGTATGATTTGTTTATATTGCATTTAAACACAGCAGAAATTCTTTCTAATGATTTTCCTAAATGTCTGCCAATTGTCTTACTACATTAATGACCTATTAGAGGTAGGCTTAATACTAATACAGAATTTCTAGGAGCGAACCTCAAGGAGCGAGAGTTTAATAGAAATTTCATTTAACACAGAGTAAGAAAATGAACCAACTGAACAATTACATCCATATGCAAGTCCCATAGAAAAACATTTTATCCCTGAATAGCTTTCTGTGCATTGAATGCTCTTCTTCAAATGAATTCTTTGCTTTTTTTTTTTTAAAAAAGACTTTTCTACCAAAAAAAAAAAAAAAAAAGGTTTTTTTTTGTTGACTGGCTTGGTCTTGGTTTTTAATATAAGAAGAAGGGTAGGTCTCAAAAGCTGCTTCTGTGAACGTCTCCCTGATCTTTTCAGTGTAAATACTTCTGTCATTCCATATTGTACTTCTTTCATATAATTCATCACATTCTCAGCAAAACACTTTCCCTTACTACCTCCCAAATTATTGTACATATTTTTAAATGATTGATTTTCAAGTTGTCAATCAAGGTGGTCCAAGAAATAGTAGAATCTTCCTTTTTCCATTGGTTAAAAGTAATTACTTAGCATTTTTCAAACAATTTAAAAAATATATTGGCATACTTATCCTTATGGAACTGCTCCAATACAGATGTTTGTAAATTGTTAGACAATAACTCATAAGTAACTGATTATGGTTTCGGCAACTATTTTTGTAGAATAATCTAGGTGGGAAATCATTCAATCTACTGGATATTTCTACATTCAAAAAACATGAAATGTTTATTATGTTTACAAAATCTGTAAGAAAATCAACCGATGAATATATTTACCCTAAGTAGGATATTTAAATGTGGGGCCATAAAGTAATATATCATATTTCAAGATATTTCTACATAAGTTAATTGTGCTGAATGATTTGTCTAATATGTCTGCTGCCAGCAATAGAGAACCTGGGTGATCCCAGCTTCAATCCATGAAAATGATACTCAAGCACTAGCAGTATCTCTCTGAAAATATTTACATCTGCAACTTGTTAAGTTTTGTTACTTACTCTTGGGCCAAATGGTCCTGGGATTCCAGCACTGCCTTGTTCACCATTTGGACCCTAAGTAGGAAAAAATTTTTAAATGTTACCAAAATATTTACATCCTACATTCTGCTAGTCTCAGCTTTTTAAAATGTGTTGTCATTGACATTAGTGGCATAAACTGCTTTCATAAAGTCATCAGTGTCTACAATGTCTTTATGAGTTGAGCAATACTAAAGACAACTGTAGGAGTAATGGTGTATATGTCCTTTTGCTTTATTTCTTCCCTACAAAATTACAGCTTATATTGGGCAGCTGTGTAATTAATTATTCATCAAGATGTTCTTTGAAATAAAAATAAGATACAGAAAGTCCATCCATTTTAAAGACAAATCCTCATGTCAAGTTATCTGTGTATTTTCACATGAACGGCAAATAATACTTAAAGAAATTACTTACAGGAGGCCCAGGAAGACCCTGAAGACCAGTAAAGCCTCTGTGACCCTTCTGACCTCGGTCACCTCGGTCTCCATGATCACCTTTGTCACCACGAGGTCCTTGAGGTCCCTAGAAATACAGTCATGGCATGGATATGGCCTGTCGAGACTACAATTTACTACAATTTTACCTTTCACAATTGTATTTACTATAATTTTGAATACCATATTTTATATGAACTAACATATTTATTTACCTAATTAGAATTAGACCTAGCAATCTTTATTTATTTTTCTCAAGGAACATAATATTTTCCTAAAGATTTAGTTTTTTTAATGTTTATCTTACATTCATACTAGAAGGAGGTATTTTTAGGTTTGATCTAGCCTATCTGAAACATTTTCCAGAGACTATTATTTCACATTTTTGGCTGATATTGTTATGTAAAAATAGTGCCACCATATACATAGATTCTTTTAAATTAAAACATAAGTTCTTATTTACTTATGTTACCTTTAAGAATAAAATGCTTATTAAATTTGCTTATGCAGATAAACTAGCTAGATATGACGGCTGGGACTATATTAAAAAATTGACCATATTTGAAAGTTGCTGAAAGAGTAGACCTGAAAAGTTCTCACCATAATAAAATAAAATTTGCAACTATGTGAGATGATGGATGTTAATTAAACTTACTGTGGTAATAATTTCACAATACTTACATATATCAAATCATTATGCTGTACATCTTAAACTAACACAGTGTTATATGTCAATTATATCTCAATAAAACCAGGGGGAAATAATAATTGGCAAGAACTTGTCTGAGATAATACAAGTGCAATATCACCATTAAGCCACTCTCCTCTATAAAAAACACAAAGAAGCTGTTATCCTCATATTGGCAATTTCTGTACCCAAATCTATCAATCCTGATCCTGAGAAACTAAACAAAAAGCAATAATTAAGCAACTTATTATGGGATAGAAGCAACATCAAGAGAAAACGTGAAAATTATCCGATCATTTTGATCAGTCTCAGGCTTCTTTCTTTCTTTCTTTTTTAAAGTGTTGGGGGCATAAATGCAGCTCCAGAGGGCTTGTGGTTTACAGAAAATTGACAAGCAGCTAGGGTCACCTAATATACAGGCAGCTTCTGTTGTCTTTAAAGTTTTCCTAAAAGAGAATTGAAACTACCTCAATCTGACTGTGGAGAATGAAGATATCAAACAGATAGCCCATTGGGTTAATTTTTCTTTCTAGTTTTTTGTTCCTGTTTTTTTTTGCGGGGGGTGGTTCTCTTTTAAAATTTTAATTTGGATATCCTAATCGTCAAACAGTATGGAAATCCTTTCATAATAAAAATAAGAAAATATCTCAGTAACTTTTCATGCTGTATATAATAATATAAATTTAAATACTAAAATCAGTCTGAATGTTTTCATAATGTTAGAGATATTTTTTTATTGCCCCAAAATTTCATAATTGAAAATAACTAAACCAGAGAGCGCCTATTTAAATTATTAACGAAATTAATTTAATTGTGGAAAACAAAACCACATTGTTTTTGTAATTGTTAGAAAACCATTCACTTGACATGCTATGTAGCTATGAAATCTTCCGTCAAGCTCATCAAAACTGAGAATTATGATTTCATAATAAGCCCTAATTTTAAGGCTCAAATGTTTTCTTCATGAATATAGATACCGATTTATAAAATGGGTGTAAAAAAAACCATGACCTAGTAAAGTGCCTATAAGAGATGATTTATTCATGGTAAGACATCTGTATAATAATCATTAACCTGGAAGCAACTGCAAATAGCAAAAAGATCAGAACATGGGCAGAGCGGTCTAGTTGAAAATAAAATGTAATACTTAAACAGCACTTTTCAAGTTTACAAAGAGCTTTTAAACTATTTTCATGTGGTTTTTAGAAAATCTTTGAGAGAAGAGCACTATTATTCCTATTATTCTGGGAGACAACTGTGACTCTAAAAGACTATTTGAAAGAATTCATACTTAAAATCAGAAAAACAATGTAAAAATTATAAAAACAAATATGACCTCTTAGGTATTATTTTAAATTAATGTTTTTGTCCAAAGCTTGAGAAATTTGGTACTTTTCATTTGTGAATTTTAAATTGTACTTTTTCTTTGGGAGCATATTTTATGTAAGAAGACATATATTTTAAGGAAAAACAGAGAACTTACATGTAAGCCACGTTTCCCAGCTCGACCAGGTGGTCCTATAGGACCCCGTGAACCCTAGAAGAAATTTTCACAAAAATTAATATGTAAAAAAATATGCATATACTATATAGATACAGAATTCAAAAAACATGTGTTTGTAGTTGGAGACTACATAAATATATATTTACTTGTATCTATGTCTACTCTTAGGGCTAATTGATTAAAATCAGGCTAATGTCCCTATATATAAGGATGTGCTCACAAAACTCCAATGACAATTCAATAGTCAATTTTATTAACTGACTTAACTGAATAATTACCTTAGTAGATTATGGTAAGATATCATCGCTTGTTTAAATTTAACATGATTTCCCATAAGCCAAAACATTTTTAGGTGATGAAAATCAAAGCATCAAAATTTTTGAATACCTATTAGAATCAAATGTTTTCCTCTAAGACTAATACAAAATTAACTCATAATTGATCATTTGTTTCTTTGTTTCGAGCCTTTAATCAACTTCACATTATGATTGTATGCATGCAGATATGCAGCTCATTACATAGAATACTGCTGTTTATAACTGTCAGTGTGAAATTGACTCTTCTTACCGGATCTCCTCTCTGTCCTGCATCTCCTGGAGCACCAACAGGGCCGGGAGTTCCAGGGGCACCCTGAGAGCCTGGCAGACCAGCAGGCCCAGGGTCTCCACGATCACCCTGTCAAGAATAACCATGGTATTATTTTTTAAATACTTTATTATAAAACAATGGTGTTTGGAAATTCATGCTATCCAAGATGAGAAAAAAAGTACCTTTGAAAAAACATTTTTATTTATTATTTTACTTCTATATTACTTAAACATTTCCTTTATTTACTTATTAGTAAATTGAACTGAAAAGAATAAGTTTATTTCTCCCCAATTTTACACTTCATCCCTCCCTTCACTCTTGCTCTATTACTAGATTGCTGGAATATAGGAGTGATCATCTCTAGAATTTAGCATGTTTCTTAAACCAGCAGTCTTCACACAGGGGTATCTGTATACTTGGGATAAACAAATACTTGTCAAAGAGTGTACAAACAGAGAAAATTTTAAGGAAACCACTTTTTCAGATTTTCAACTCTATATTTTCCAGATTTTCAACTCCATACGTGTTCTTTCAGAAAATTGGGGAGCA
>NW_006442484.1:55033897-55113408 GCF_000325575.1 Pteropus alecto
TCCCTACTTCAACTTATCACTCTTCTCCCATTTTATGAAAGAAAAACAGACTTTGTGCCATCTGCAATTTTATTATGGTGTAATGCCCCCAAAAGTAAACACCTCTGGCACCAAACTAAGGGACTTTCCCAGAATGCACAGTTCACTTAAAAATAAAGCAAAGAGGTATTTGGGAAAAAAGAGGCTGCCCTTATTTTATCCAGGTGACCCAATTATGACAGGGCTCCAAATCTTGTCTCCTTAAGAAGTCAAAAGTGAGATGATTGTTACATGAACATGGATTAACATAATTAACGGAGTCAGACCTCTTTTTCTGACAGAAATTGTCTTATGTGACTGATTAATTTGGCAACCAGGATAAACTTGGGCAATTAGGTTAGAGTACAGACATAATAATACATTGAATAAGCTAAATCGGCAACTTCAAAATTTTGAAAGAAATATACTGAAAGCACATGTATACTTAGATATTATGAACAATTACCTCCTTTGCAACTATTTATACTTATGGTTAAAATAAAATGTCATATCAACTTAAAATCTGCATAGGAGTTCACAGTTTTCAAAATTATATCAGGGAGTACATCAGCAAAATTTTTAAAGACTAATACACTAAACAATACAGACTGACCAAGGGAAAAACTCAGATGCCAATAAGACATGCATTCCTTAGCTTCACAGTAGATGAGGAGGAGTTACCTCAAGATTCCCCAAATTCTTTCTTCCTCTTTCTTTGAGTACCTACTAGATAACTTCAACATGTGATTTAAAACACAAATGCCCAATGGTATAAGTATTAATCATATTTAGAATATTTGAAAACTAAGGTTCAGAAAATGTGTTCAAGATCAAATAACTAGCTACTTAAGGAACCAAGATTCCAATCCAGGTCTGTCTGTCTTCAAAGTCTGTTCTGCTACATGATGGACTCTTATCATGAAAAGAGTCATTACATCATAACGGATGTTGGAGAGGGGGCTATTTTTGCCTTCCATGGACTGATATGTAGTATGAGACAACTAACTGTGTGACAGCCCATAGGAACATTGGGGATAAGGTTGGGTATATTTCCAGTTCAATATATGTCTAATATAAAAACACATTATGAAATATATAATATTTAGAAAGTCACATCATCTGTTTCCTCATGGGGCATTCACTTTAGGAGGCAAGTAGAGAAATGTTGATGTCACAGCTCTATTTCTGCTCCCATACTTTTGTGAAAGAGTTCGAAATTTAGACTTCATAAATATTCTCTTCTGAAGCCTTCACGTTGTATCGGATATGAAAGCAATTTGCTTTCCTGCTCTTAAAAAAATGTCACCTCACTTTGTTTTGTATTCAAATGTTATTTCGTTTACAAGATCAACCAAAATTATGACATTACAAAAAAGGTCGCTTCTTTCAGAAAAATCAGGGCTATACTGAAGCTATAAAAAGAAAGGGTAGTTTTTTGCTCTTTAGTATTACAAGGATTTCAAATTTACATTATTCCAAATTTTAATCAACAAAACTGCCCTTACACGTTCTCCAACAGCACCATCCCGTCCTGGAGTACCATCGTTACCCGCTGGACCCTAAACAGAAACATATTTGAAAAATAAATTAACCGAGTAATAAAAAAAAAAATCTCATTTCAATTACCAGAAAAAGTAAAACAAGTTTAACCTCCCTTCTATAAACTATAATTAGTATTTGTGGAAATCTCAGTAAAAGAAGGCTTCTGTCTCTTTTCTGTTACTTTAAATTGCTTGTAAAATTAATATATTTTTAATCTAAATTCTTCATTTTTATTTTTTAGTTTAAAAAAGGAAAAAATCCTCAAATCCTTTGAAATAAATATACAATAATTCCATTCATGATATTTTATCTTTTGTTTGTATTGTCAGTAAATTGTTTTTCTCAATTTTACTTCTGAAGCTTATCCAAATACTATCCTTAAAGTTAAAATAAAATAACTGTGTTTATATATTAAATTACTTTTTAAAAGATATAGGGAACACGACATCAATAATGTTACTCTGTAGTGATATTTAGGTAAAATTATCTCTACTTTGCCCTTTTCACAAATTGTAATAGTTATATTAATCCTATCACCATAAAACCTGGCAATTTTGACAAATATCCCATTAACAGAATGAAATAATAACAAGGGAAAACAGGGATAAATGTGTCCTTTCACGTTCAAAACAATTCGGCAACAACCTAAATCAACTAAAATACCTGGTTCCAGACTAGATGAAGGTGCAAAGGCACCTATCTTATTACCATTTCTTTATATCATCTTTCAATCAACTCTCCAAGGAAGCAGAGTACATCAAATAACATTGCTAAAAAACTTCCCTCAAGTAAAATGTACAATCGATTTGTAAACTTTTAAAACAATTTCTAAATTAAAAAAAAAAAGTCCCCATAACATCCAAATAATGAGAGAAGTCACTTTTACTGCAGTACTCACTTCAGGTCCAGGTTCCCCGACAGGGCCTTGCGAGCCTGGGGGTCCCACAGGTCCAGGTGGTCCTTTATCTCCTGGTGCACCAGTTGCTCCTACTTTTCCTGGTGTGCCCTGAAATAAAGTGTAAATATGTCAATCACTTCTGAAGAAATTCAAGAATGCCAGTTCACATAAAGGCTATGTTTATTCAAATGGTGGCTCAGTTCTTCCTTCTACAGTAATAATTATCCATTATCCCGTGACATCCATGTCACTGTGGTGCCTTTCTAGAGGCATGCCCACTTCTTATCACACTCATCCTGAAGTATTAAAGGAACTGAAAAGGATCCTTTGCTACCAGCTAATCCTGTGTACGGTGGTCAATTGTGGCTGCCCTTCTGGAAGGTGCATCACTAGTAAGACATGCCAATCCTTATCTGCTTCTGCTTTGTCTGCTCATTTTATTTCTATATCCTGTCACTTTTGTCTCATTATTGAGAGATTTTACTTCCAGGTCCTTGGCTCACTTCTGAACTTTACTCACACGTCCCTAGTTCCAAAGTCCCAGCAGCTCTGTCAACATTCCATATAAAACATCATTTATTTTGATTCTCAAACATGTAAACTTCCAGCTATAAAATTTATTTTCTTCAAAGCTAATAGTAAGTCAAACTTTTATCCATACTCCAGGGAATATGAGATTCTTAGCACCCTCCAGGGCACAGGAGATTACTTTCAGAGTCCTTCATAGTTCACTCCACTTTCACAGTCAGTATCATTTTAGCTCAACTACTTCTTCCCTTTGATGGTTCATGAAAACTTACTCTCTGAACTGTGAAATATGGATGTTTTTGTTAGGTATGTTTATTTAAAAAGAGGCTACCTACTCAGCAGGAGATTATCCCCCTTCTCTAGCTCCTTGGATATTTTTAGTCTTTGAAGAAAGATTTAGAGTCACCAAAAATCCATACCCTTATTTGTCTACTTCTCTAGCCCCAAGGTTAAATAAATACATTTTTCAAAGACTTTGTAAGGTACTTAAAAATTTGACATTTAAAGTCAAAAGGTTTTCAAGATACTCAGAATTTGTGTCTAAGAGACTTTAAATCTATTAAGCAAAATAAATAAATAAATTAATTAATTAATTCTCTCTTTACAAATTCTATTGCACATAATGAAATGAAATATTGACCAATGCAGCTACTCACAGCTGGTCCTGGCAGGCCAGGCATGCCTCGCTCTCCACGTTGCCCAGGCATGCCAACAATTCCTCTCTGCCCAGTAGTTCCAGCTGGACCGGGAGGACCATCTGGACCCTAATTTTGAGGATAAACTAGAATTAGAAATTCTCTAGAGTAAAACTATATGCAAGAGCTTTACAATAGATCATAGCTTTACAGTTTTATGTTTAGTATAATGAAAAGCTCTGTTTCATAAAACCATACTATTTTTTGAGTAGTCAGACTTTGGAATCCACACAGAAACTCCAACATTATTTAAAAGTAAAAACAGCTCATCAGTTGAAGAGGAACTTGAAGATTAATAGGAATATTGATGAAATAAAAGAGGTAACGATTTAGGCAAATATTTTTCCTCTTTTTGAAAAGACAAATTTTAAAAATAAAGAAAAACATATGATTTAAACATTAATGTTTAGGGATATTTAGATATTAAATAACATAATATAGTCTCCAAATTTTTCTTCAGATGGTACAGATATATAAGAATTAATGTTTTCTTGTTTAGATTTTGAATATCATATCCATTACTGTTATATTTTTATATTTATATAGATACTTTTTTCCTAGAGCAGAGAGTTGCAAATTAAAAATCTATAGGACATAAGGATTTATGCAAGTGCCCAGGATAATATAGAAACAGTTTCTTTGTGGCAGAGATTATAATGTATTTCTAAATAAATACCTTAGAGGTGGTATAGAATAAAGATGCCAAACTTACAGGTTGTCCATCTTCTCCTGGGTCCCCTTTGTCTCCTGGGCCACCAGGGGGGCCAGCTGGTCCTCGATCTCCCACTCGCCCATGAGAGCCAGGGTCTCCACGAAGACCTGGAGGTCCCTCCTTCCCAGGTTCTCCTAAGGGACCTGCAGGTCCTGGAGCTCCCTAGTATAACACAGAAAGAAACTCAGGGAGGCAAAGTGGAAGTGACATTGGAGAAACTGATGCAATGGTCTCTGTCTCAGAGGCAGTTTTCCAAGCTTCACAAGGTCCATTTTTCCTATTACATAATCAGTCATTCAGTAGATTTAAACAAAATTAAACAAAACACAGCTGCAGATTCATTCCCCAGAAGAAAATCTAAATTATTTATAGACAATTATCTTTGAGTCATTGTTAAAAGCATGCTGAAATTAACTTGCATTTTCAAACTTCTTAAGGCTCTGCTCCAACAATGATTACATAACATTTTATTGACTGATATGATCTTATAATAAAAGAATAATATTTATTAAACAAAGTTTCAGAGATGCTTCCTAACCAAAGGAAATGATTATTTGCACGTGACACTGTTAGTATTTAGTAACCAAATAGAATAATAGTCAAATGTGGGGCTAAAAGGACTTGGAAATAAGCTCCCCCAAGAAACACCAGATGATTAAAGATGAATTTGCTGACAACATACCAGTATGAATTACAGGGATAAGAGCTGTTAACATGGGAAAATGAGTCATTAATGGATTAAGTAAAAGGATAAATAATAAGAATTAAATATATGTGTGCCTTTATATCATATATATGTGTGTACATATTTTCAGATGTGTATATGAAATTACTTCACTATCAATGATTCAAATTACTGTATTGACTTACAATAGGGCCTGGAGGTCCAACTCTGCCAGCAGAACCAGGAAATCCTGTAGCACCCTAGAAATATAATATCATATAAGCAATTTAAAAATAACAATACACATGCTTCCTGGGATCTATTTTTTTCACAGGGACACTTAGGCCTTTAGATGCCCTTCCTTGTTGTGATCAATATATATTTTTTCTTGGACCTTAAGTTTTTGAGAATGGATCTAGATTAATTGGTAGGAGGCTATTTTTCTCTTTCCACTTTCCATTTATCTTAAATTATACAAGTATGTTTGAGGCTAGGGCTAAAATCACATTAATATTTTATATAACAGAATTACAGAAAGTGCTTCCGCATTATTCATTACCTCTTCCATAGGTAATATATTACATATATTACATACGAGGCATCTGGGTCTCCGAGATCACCAGACTAATTTTAACCCAGATCTCCCTCTAAGTTAAATGCCCTTTCCACTACAGAATAGTTATACAAGTAAAAATTCGTTGTTCCAGCTTCAGATTAACTTTAAAATGACCATGAAGCACTAGAGCTCTTGACTAACTGTGTGTAATTCCCAGAGTTTCAGATGAACTTACAGGTGGACCCTGAGTTCCTCGACCACCTTTTAGTCCAGGAACACCATTAGGACCCTATACAGAAAGGAACAAACAAAAGATCACTATAGTAAAGCAAAATAAGCTAAATACAAGGTCTAAGCATGGGCACTGTACCCAAGTTTTGTCCTTTTTTTTTTTTTTGTAACTTACATGAGGGCCTGGGGATCCTGCTAGACCTTGTGGTCCAGGAGAGCCAGCATCTCCCTTCTGTCCTGGCTCTCCAGGTTCACCTTTTACGCCAGGCTGCCCGTCAGGACCCTATATCGATTGTATAAATAAGCAATTGATTATAACACTTAAAGACAAATTATTTCACAGTAATTACTACTAACATATAATTTAATCATCTATTGTAAAATGGTGCTATTAATCAGTATGAAAGCATAGAAGAAAAAAAATGGCCCGATGAGATCTTTAAAGACAGTCTGGAAAAAATAAGTTATCCCACTGTATTTTTATTATAATAAATAAGTATAGAATTCAAAATTGTGTAAACTTATCCCTTTTTGTGCTGACCCATGAAAAATATATTGGAAATGATAATATTGCCTAGAAAACTATAAACTTTCCAGAATCTTTAATATACCTTCAAAACATATGACAATGATAATTAATTAAACTCACTTTCCAGAATCTTTAATATACTTTTAAAACAAATGGCAATGATAATTAATTAAACTCATGCTATAACAAAAGGAGCATTCATTGTAAAGAAGAGATATTTAAAAAGTATACCTGAGGTCCAGCAAAACCAACAGCACCAGTTGGGCCATTTTCACCACGAGAACCCTAGGAGAAGATAAAGATCACTGCAGCTTTCACACATTATTCTAAATAGAAATGATATTTAAAAACACAGTGATATAAATTTGTAGTGTCTTAAAATTATATAGAGAGAAATTAGACATATTGCCTGAGGAAGAATCTTAGATGTGATATAGAAATAGAGACCATAGCACAAAATTCCAAGGTCTGAAGTCTCAGAGAAATCTCTTAATTATTTAGCTAATGAGCTGCTTAATTAGACTTAACAGATTATAAAAAATAATATAATAAAAGTAATACACTGATAATTTTTTGAAGTTTAATGAGAAAAGTAAAGGTTGAAAACCAGGAAGTTATAATCTAATCTAACAGGAATGGTTTTATATAAGTATCAAGATGAAACGATGAATTGTTTTACTGCTCCATGTCATACTAAAGACGATCAAAATACTGTCACTTACAGGATTGCCACGGGAGCCAGGAGGGCCAACTAAACCTCGAGGACCAGGTTCACCCTAGAAAACAGGTTTTAGATGGTTATTGTCTGAAATGGTAGCAAAACATAATACAACTGTAGGATGTAGAGCACTGTGTGGGAGAGAACTCTGAGATGATCTAGCCCAACTACCATAATTCATGAAAGAGAAAGCATTATGAGTAAGAGTTCGCATCCAGACCTTATGATTCTGAGTCCACAAAATAACAGCTTATGACATGACATTACCTTTTCCCCAGTGGGACCTGCAGGACCTGGAGGACCCAAAGGACCTGGAAGACCCTGTCAATTAAAAGAACACAAGCACATTGAGGGAAATGATGCACAGAAGTCTCCATGTTTAAGCAAACAAACAAATAAACAAGGAACTATTTTGTTATAGTGTGGCTGCTTTTGCAAAACATTACCTATAATAAATGATATAATTTGTATAGTCTCAAGATTTTTCTATCTAGTCTAAAACAATTTCCACTAAATCTTCTCTACAGAATGTTATAATCTCTTTCATCCAATTCAACTCATCCATATATAACACTATCTTCAAACATTAGTTCTAAATTAATGCTACTCTTTACCAGTGTTTCCCTGTTTCCTAGCCTGTTTAATTTTGCTAATACCTATTTGAAATTTGAGTATAGACTGAAACAAGACTTTTCTTCTTTTATATAGAATACTATATTCTTAAATTATTATGTGCTAGCAAAATATCACTTTTTGTTTTAAAAAAGTGAAATCGTGCTAAAGCATCCAGTTTTCTACATCCCCCTGAGATGGAGAGAAGTGTTGCTACCCAGCTACCCTGAGATGATGGGATTCGTTTGCTCAGAGCAGAGGGGAGCTGCCACATGGGATACAAACTGGGTCATCTCTGCACGTGGCCACAATATTTAAACTCCTAGACCATATTGGAGTCCTTTCTAAAACAAGTTTTCTCTCTGATATTTGTATTTTGCCTCTCCATATGCAGCCTAAATATTCTTTTGTCATTTAATTTCTGTATGCATTACTGAAAAAACTTAAGGAACAAGAATGACTTTTCGATTTTATGTTTTTGATAAGAACATGAGAAAAGTATAATATCAAATTCTATGGATCTATAATGGAACAATATTCTTACAGTAATTTACCTAATACATTTCCTTAAAGGGTTTGATTAAATATAAAGATCACTCAGTAAAAGATGTATTTGTCATATGTGTTATTCATTTTTTTACTATGAGATTATAACAAATGCTCAGCTTCTTCCCTAAAAAGAAACCCAACATATTGCTCTCTCTAAAAATGCATTGCCCCCAGTCATGGCTTAAATCTTGATCCTATTACATTGCATTTTCGAAGTAGCTCATAAGAACAATAAATATGCATTTCAGATTTCCCCTTAAAATAAGCTGTCAATGCATCACTTCTTCAAAGTACTGTACTACTTACTGTGCACTCCTTACCATTCATAATATAAAATGCAAACAACATACTAGATTTACTTAGACCATTTTTGAAATATTAAATCAAATATTAGATTTAATTAAAAGGCAACTGGCACTTCATGTTCATAATTTGCTAAACTAGCTTTTCAGAAAAAGAAAAAAGGGACAATTACCACTAAAGCTAAAACTTTTCTGTATATTTTTTCATCAAAAGCAATATAATCAATGTGTTAACAATGGCACAATGTATCAGGATCAATATATTAACAGTAGCTTAGTATAATCTCTTTTTTTTATATACAACTGCTATTGCCAGGGCACAACATGACAACTAATAGCAAACCATGTCATACTGAAACAGAAGTTATTTATCAAATATCAGGAACTATTCCAGGAAATGGTGAATGTCTGAGTTGCAGGAGCTACTGCTCTTATGTGAATCATTCATATCTGAAAATATATATTTTAATCTGATTGTTTGATTTCCTTAGAATTACAAATGCTTTCTCTTCTGAAAGACCTAAAGCTTGTTAAATGTCAATTTCTGACATGAATTAAACAGTGCTTTGGGGATCAATCGTTCTTTACATTTCACTTACTCAGCCTCTTTATTAATGAAAGCATTAATGATGATTCACCGTGCAGTAATTTTCTCACCCCTAACATCCAGTGTACTGAGAAACATTTAACACAACGTTGATTACTCTATAAAACTCTACCTTCCTGCACTGAAATGATGTCTAGAATAGCTCATGAAATCAGCATTTTATTAGAAATAAACATTGCATATGAAATAAAAATACAATAGAGAAAGATAAAAGAGAGCCCCACCACTTAAAGCAATGTTCTCTCACAGATGGATATTTCGACAATGACTTTACTTTTCAGCTTGCCTTAATTCAAGGTTAGTAAAATGAGTATCCATAGTTAATCAATGTCAAATCTCAAATTTCATCTTTCTTCAAAATCTGACCAATATGAAAACATAATGAACTTTATTTTGCAAAGTTCATGCAAATTTACATGACAATAATGATGTTTATTCCTAGCCCAGCAGAAGAAAGAATGATTTCACTTACTCTTGCTCCATCATTTCCAGCTGTGCCTTCAGCACCTTTCTCTCCTATGCCACCCTGGGAAAACACACAAAACACTATTTATTTTGTTGTCTTTTTTCCACACTTGCATGGAAGTTTCATTTGAGCAGGGATTTATCTCTTATGTTGATAGCTATATCCCCTTGAGCCTAGAACAATGCCAGGTATTGTGCATTGCCTCTCTCTCTCTCTCTCTCTTTATATACATATAAAGAATAAATGAATGAATGACTTGTAACTCAGGATGGTAGAAGTAAAAGTCTGCCCAGGAAATCATTATCAGCAGAAAATATAAATGAATGAACTAAAAATATCATACTTACTCTGTCACCCTTAGGGCCAGGAGTTCCTGCAATTCCTCTTTCCCCTGGCATACCCTGAAGACCTGGTGGGCCTGTATCTCCAGGGGTCCCAGTTGGCCCTGGACTGCCCTAAAATGAAGCAACAAAAGCAAGCTCACCTATATATTAAGACTGAACCACACAGAATTTCTGTTTTTGTATGTCAAAAATAGTAGAATCTCAACAATTTCATATAGTCCAATCTAATGCTTATATATTTTTTACTTTAAAAAGTTGCCTCTGAGTTCATATTTTAAAATGGAAAGAAACCAAATCTTGCCATTTTGATCGTTGGTTTATGTTTTCAACTTTTCTCTTTGGGGAAATTGAGTACTGATTCAAATAAAAATGATAAAGTTTCTTTCTTTCTTTTCTTTTCTTTTTTCTTTTTTTTTTTGGTAACATTATGAGATTCTAATAAAGAAAGAAGACATTATACTTAGAGAGTATTTTATTCACCCCATATTGAACCCATGATATTAAATTGGTTTTCAAGCTCACTCATGATTAAATTGAAGCAGGTCTCATGTAATCACTCTGGATCTCGAAGATAAGAGATCTAATGTTGCATAATCATGAAAAATTCTACTTCAAGTATTTGCTGGGTGCGTCTGAAACTGTCACACTGTTTTCTACCAATGTTAAAATGTTCTCCTAACAAATTATGCAATTTTCTATTTCTTGTTTCTCCTTATTAATAGAAGCCATTAATAAAATTTATATGAATAAGTATTAGGAATAGGTCTGTATATGAGAATGTATTGCTCTGTGTACTAGGCCATATAGCCCACCACAAAAGTGAGACTGCTTTTAAGCTGACTCTTTAATGTCAAAGAAAAGTCTAGTAGGCATGCATTAAATTTTTGCTGAAGAAGAAAATTATAAAATCAAATAACCTGCAAAAACAAGAGAAATACATTCTAGTATCATCATGTGTTTATTGAGCAGTGATTTTAGAACAATTTAAAGTACAGAGCTCATGACCATACTTACTTTTGGACCATCAGGACCATGTCCTCCAGCCATTCCCTTCTCACCAGGGAGTCCGGTGATTCCTGGTTCTCCTCTTTCCCCTGGATTTCCTCGTTCTCCCTAGCACAACATTGGATTGTCAAACATTCTCAGTGCTTGATCTAAAAATGGGTTAAAATGTGTCTGGAAATATGAAAAATGGCTTCTACTAACGAAAAATTCAGAAATGAGCAACTATTAAGGCCCAATTTTCTAATTTAGTGATAAGAAATTAACATGACGTAAGGATGTATTAGCTTCATAGTACAAAGTATTTCTCGAAAGTTTGATTTTCATCAAGTAGAAGAATCTTAATGCTTAAAATAAAGCCCGCTTTAAAATAAACGATGCTTTTCTAAACTGAAGCCAATGGAAACAGTTAATTACGAAGGAGAAAATACTCACTCTAGGTCCTAATGGGCCAACTACTCCAGGATCTCCAGGAACTCCCTGTAAAACACATTTTAAAAAATTGGAAGAAAGTCTTTGAGTTAAATTTTATGGATTAGAAATCTTTCCAGTCCATATACCTAATATCTTGTAATGTACTATTAGAAGTATGACTTAACCCATAATATTGAAGAAAGAAAAATGTGTACACTTTAATAAATGAGAGGATATCACATACATTACATGGAAATATTTTTCTAGAAAAATTTATATTATAAATGAATGTTTGATTTTTGGCAAAATGTTATCTCACAAAGATAGTGCATTAGTTTTTTTAGAGACAACAAAATATATGCTAAAGCCCTCTTATTTCTTAATGGAATGTGAAAATCTTTTAAAGAGAAAAGTGAAATGAAAAACAATGAAGTGCTGATCTTTTAAACAGATTTAATTCAATCTAATTTAGTAAATATTTCTTGAATGCATAACATGGACAATACTCTCTACTAGGAATTGTGGGTTTCAACTAAGGCAATCATGATGGCTACACTAAAAGTTTGTTCTTAACTAAAGAATAGTCTGTCATTTAAAATTTCTCTCTTTGATAAAGATAATAACTACATCGAGCAGGCCTCTGGTCTTATCCCTTGAAATACTGTCTTCATTGTGGTGTGATCTTCCTAAAACCCAAATATAGTAGTATTACTCCCTATTTAAAACTCCTTCATTAGCTTCCCATTACTCTAATAATAAGAACAAAATAGACTCAAGTTAAGAGTCTCCATAATCTGGCCCCAGATTCACTTCTCCAGCCTCATCTCCACCCTCAAGCAGTACTCCACATTTCCTGACTTACAGAACTTTTTTCAGCGCCTTCATTTGGACAGCAAACCTTTGCACTTGCTGTTCCATTTCCTGGAGTATTTGCTTACCTTCACTCCTCCCTACTTACCACCATTCATCCTTCAGATCTCACTAAGGATATTACTTTGTCCAAGAAACTTTTCCTAACCTCCCATTTCTGAATTAGTTGCATCGTCTATGTTTCCATACACACAGCGCCTCACCTATCACAGCGTTTAGAACACATAACTATTGTAAACTATTTTCTGATACTCTCTATCTTCTACCATAATATAGTATAAGGGCAAAGTCCATGTCCATCTTGTTCAAATGGTTCAGGCCAAGGCTTAATAGAGCTAAGCACACAGCACTCAGCAAGTATTTGTTGAAGAGTTAAATGATGAGTGAATCATTCAAAGAAAAACAAATTAAGTAAATCTATGTGCTTGTAAAATAATAGGAATAAAATGGTTAATATCCTTTCATAACCATTTATAAAGCCTTCAGTAAAACTCAATAGTTATGGTAAGATATATTTAGAACACAGTCTCAGAAAACATTTGATATGCATTCAAATCATATCAGCTATGTGACTTTGGGAAAATTACCTAACATCTGTGTGCCTCTGTTTCCTCATCTGTAAAATGGGTTGTTTTGAGGATTAAAAGAGATAATATATGTAAAGCAAACAAGAAACAGAGCCTTACACATAATAAATGATATTACGAACCAGTGATTTTTAGTATCGCTATTCTTATTTAAAAACGAACCTGATCACCCGGCTTTCCACCTTCCCCAGGAGGCCCTGGAGGACCGGGAAGCCCCTAAAACAAAGCAAGAAAATAAAATTGTGACTCTGTGAAAATAAAATTGTGAATATGGAGCCTCCATGACTGTATATTAAGAAAAAGATATTGTTCAAACACATGTTAAGCAAAACAAAAGGAGAAACCTACATCTAACATTACACAGCAGCTAGTTTATAGGCTTCGATTTTCCTCCGCACTTCATTTAGCAAAATATATGTATTTCATATGTACTTCATTTAGCAAAAGAAAAAAAGAAGGTTCTTCATATTTGTAGATTTTTAATGGCTTTGAAAACAATATTTTAGGCTGCTAGAAATAATATTGAAAGTCAATTCTGAAAGATTTTTCCCCAAATTATGATTATCTATGCTATTAAATAATCGACCATACCAATATATTTAGGAAATGAAAACTTGTTCAACAAAAACTTTTAAACACTGTGCCAATAAAATTACATAAGCCTAAAAATCGTTAAATAAGTCTTGCTGAGATACCAAGAACATTTTGTGATTTTTAGTTTGTTACAGTTTGGGGTTTGATTAAGTTTTCAGGGGAAGCCTGTTCCTTCTCTTAAAAAAATATTTGATTTTATTCAAACCTCTATCCTACTTACTAAAAGAGGAATGATTTCTTTGAAAATTGTAGAATTTCACAGTATTCGACATCTTTTATTTATCTTTTACATATTTAAAGAAGCATTTTAATTAGTAAAAGAAAAAATAGAAAAACTGAATAGTGCATACCTGAAAGCCAGTGGGGCCTGGAGGGCCCTGTTCTCCTCTCTCCCCAGCCAGACCCTAAGTCACGAGGAAAAGAAAATCATAAAAATCAAGAGCCACATCTTTACGCCTGCTTCCTGTTTATGTGAACCACTAGTATTACTATTTCTTTGTATTTCTTCCAATCACATGTTTTTTACTTTAGCCAGATAATAAACTAGTATTAAAAGTCATCTAATAGTATTGTTTGAAGTCCCTGCTGGTGAGAAAATATCTTCTAAAGCCAGCAAAGAGACTAACAACATGTGTTTATTTATGATCCAAACATAAAATGTCTGGAGCCAACCATAAAATTATGGGGAAATTGGATAAACTGGGCATGGAAAAATTCATTACTTTCATATATCTAATCTAAAGGGGTAATAATTCCATTGCAGTTTATTTCTAAAAATTATTAATCATACCTTCAAAACTAGAAAAACTAAAGAAAGCAAAGCTAACATTTTAGAAAGATATTTAACTTGTCCCATCCCAAAACAAATAAAATGCCAAAATATTTCTGATAAACACTTATTTTTAAAACTATGCCTCAGAAGATAAATACTCCTTTTCTGCAGCTCAAAACAAACAAACAAACAAAAAACCCCAGCTTAAACAAATATCTGTAAGACATATTAGAAGAAAGTAGGTATGATTCAGTATTTACGTATTTTAAATAAAATACAGCATTAAAAATTTGCCAGACACTATTTTTTCAGTGGATATATTTTTTTTTACTGTGACACATAAAGATAAGGTAGCTTTAGCTATCAGCATTTTATAGCAGTTTAAAATGAAGAGACCAATCATCCTATTAAAAAGGCAAAAGATGCCAGTGCGAGAATCAAAAGAAAATATATAGCTGAAATTCTTCAATTCTGCAATTTTTTATTTACTTCTCCCAAAACTTATTCATAAGTAAAGTCTTGGACAAACATCATTGAAAAGTGCAATATGAATATATTTTTGCTAAAAGATCACATACCGGGGGCCCCACGGGACCAGAAGGGCCAACTTCACCATCTTTTCCAGGAGCTCCCTAGTATCACACAGAGATAATCTGTGAGATGAGGCCATGAGAATTTGGATAATTTTATTTATTTCTTTTTTCTTTAGCAGAAAACATATGGTTACCCTCTGCCCAGGAACACCGGCATTTCCTGCTTCTCCAGGTTTTCCAGGGTCACCCTAAAGGATAAACAGAACTAATTTAAATTTCAATCAATTTGTTAAAAACATGCCTATTCCAAGTGAGAATTATGTTGAGATGGCAAACATATTATACACTGTACTCACACTGCTACCTTTGGGGCCTGGAAGACCCATACTTCCAGGCTGCCCTCTGATTCCGATGGAGCCTGGAGGACCTGGCCGGCCATCCTCCCCTGGAGCACCCTACAAAATTGACAGGAGCATTGTAAGTTTTACATAAGTTCTCTCTAAATATCACATCACCCAAATTGTTACTTGCCTTTGCTTACTGTAAAACATATATGTTTTAAGTTATCTGACATTTTTATCTTAGTAAATCAGAAAGTTGAGTGTCTAGAAAAAAAAACGTGTTGAAGTATTTTGACTATTTAGAACAGAGATTTTATTCTTATATACACAATCTTCATCTTCGTGTTTTCTTACACTCTCATATGAATAAAGGAAATCTTTCTCCTTTCTTTCATTTACTCTGGTTTGTGATAACGAAAACTTGAGACTTTTATTTCAAATTTGCAGTAAAAGGGAAAGGCCCAAAATATATTAGCTATCAAAATTCGAAGCTACTTACTTCTTAAATGTATTAAATTCACATCAAGAAATGTGAGTGTTGCTAATAGACAAATTCCACCAATATTAAAAAATACATCATTTCAAATTTTTCACTAATGTCCAGGAAACAATTTCAATCTCAAACATTTATTTCAATCAAATGTGATCAATCTTTGGTCAACTTGAAAAAACGCAGATCTCAAGTATTTGCCCCTGGGTGCATGACATTTTAAATATGTAATCATAATCAGCATCTACATGATCAAAAACATTAATCTCGAATAAGTTGCATGTCTATTAAGAAATATTAATGGTCGTGGGCATTGGTTTAAATTACTTACCAAAGGTCCAAGTTTTCCTTCAGGACCTTGAACACCAGGATTTCCTGTCAGACCCTGAAAATCAAAGTAACTGTCAGTTTGTAGATGACCCACAATTGAAGTTAAGGTTCTGAACAGTCAAAACAGCATTGCGGTAAAAGGATGCAGTTCCACTTTGCAATGCCCACTCTCAGGAGGCTTAGGCTCCTCTAGACAAACTCTCAGGACCACTGAGCCAGCTTCAGAAAGATATAAGGCAGACAACACAGCATGCCCCGAGGGTCAGTACCAGGTGGGGCTCTTTACTGGGAGGAGTCTTCACAGCTGCCCCCAGGAGCAGCCACTAAGCCTCCTACAATGGACAGGCCAGACGTGAGGGAATGAGTCTACATGGTGGGTGCAGAAGCCACCCTGGCTTAGAAATCCCATGTAACCACTATGTATAACAGCACCTCTAATGTGGTATGTGGGTCCCGACAAGATCAGTGCTCAGGTACAAGTTACCCCAAACTCGGGAAAGCCAAACTTATGCTTTCTACCAGGTTTTTATAATTCATTCACAGCCCTTCTGGTCCAAATGCAGTCTAAAATCAGGGATCGTTTTTTGCTATAAGCAATGTTGACTGGTCATGCAAATAGATTATCTAAGCAAAGGTGACACCAATGCCAGTTTCTCATGTAAAAAGGACAAAGGGCTATGATAGACTTCTACTCATACATTTAATGCTGGGTTCAAGATAAAAAAAAAAACTAATATTGAGCCAAATGTATCTTTCCAGCCAAAAACTTTTTGTGCAATCCCTTTCTTTAAGGGGCACTGTTGACAACTGAATATAAGAGCAATTCCATAGTCCAAATAAATTTTCAAGTGACGTTTTGTTAAAATGAAATGTATCGGGAATTCTCTCTGACAAAAGTCAAACAAGTTGTTTATTAGCAAGTAAAAAAAAAATTATAAAAATTGACAGACAAGACTGTTTATCATGTCAAGTGGTAAAACTATTAATATATACTCCTTTGAAAAAGGAAAACTAGAAGTTATTGTGTTTTCTATACATGGTAAAAATAACAAACCAGTATTTAAAAATAATGACTCAGGTCAAAATCATAAAAAAACAAAGAAATGTTCCAAGTTATGAAAGTGAGCTAAATTAAAAACAAAACAAAACAACAACAACAACAAAAACCCTTCAATGAATTTTCAGATGCATTTCTCCTGGGTTGATATAGCAAAAACTTGCTGTGTTCTTACCCGAGCACCTGGAAGCCCAGGTTCACCTGGACGTCCTGGATCCCCCTGACCTCCTTTAGGTCCTGAGGAGCCTACAGGACCCCTCTCTCCTTGAGCCCCCTGCATCAAAGCAAAGCAGAACATGTCAAAAAAAGACTACAGAGAAACAAAGTGAGCATACATAAAATTCTTGGTTTACAAATCAAATCATTAATATAATATACAAATAGTTTGTCAAAGTAGTTACGAAGACTTCTTTGTAAACAATGTCACTTCACATTTTGTTTCTAACTTGGATTCCTTGTAGAATAGTGGTTTTTCATCATTAGCTAATGAAAGTTGAATTTAGAGCCTTACTCCAATAATTTAGATATGGGGGGAAAAAACATAGAATTTTGAAAGAATCTAAATTCTAGATAAAGGAAAAATCATAAATCAGCAAAAGGAAAGGTCTATGACCTTTTCTTCTCAGGAATGACCTTGAAAAATCTGAAAACAAATATCCATATACCTCCAACCAGCATCTTCCCTTACTCCCAGACCTCCATAATGTAGAAATTGCACAAGAGGGATTTGGCATTCGGCCTGACATTTATGTCCAACTCTTTTCTGGATCCGGACCCACATGGATCAAGGCTAGATCAACAGGCTAGACAATGACATCCTTTGGGGCACCACTCACATTAGTGTCAACATTGATAGGATAACCTCACCTTCGGTCCAGGTAAACCATCAGAGCCCGGAAAACCACGATTGCCAGGAGCACCCTACAAATGACCAAAATTTGATTCTTAATCGTTGTTGATATTTTTGTAATATATAATGAATGGGTAATTTTTAGTTTTAGTACTAAAAGGTTTTAGGAGGTGTAATCAAGCCAACATGACAATAGATATGTATAAGAAAAAAACCTGACTATACAGAAATAAATTTAAAATTTTGAAGAATATTTAAGTACTGAGCCAACAAATTATTCAAATCAACAGTATTCTAACAATTCATTGTAAAATTAAACATAAACTGATATTCAGATATGAGAGGCAAAATGATGTCACCATCTACCACAATTAGAATGTCAATTATAATATGCTTTAGTATTGTCTTGCATATGAAGCCCTCTGTATTCTCTGAAACTCTATACAAATGTAAAGTGATATAGTTGCTGTCCTTTCAAGCCTGTTTCCTTATACTCTAGTCACAGCGACCTCTTCTGATCTTTAAAATCACCATGTCCGAGAAGCTATTATGCTGAGTGAAATAAGTCAGTCAGAGAAAAATAAATACCATATGATTTCACTTATATGTGGAATCTAAGAAACAAAAAGAACAAACTAATCAAAAACAGTCTCACAAATATAGAGGACAATCTGGTGACAGCCAGAGGGGAGGGGTTGTGAGGCTGGGAGAATGAGGTGAATGATTAAAGAAGTACAAATTAGTAGTCAATAGATGGTCATGGGGATGGGGAGCATGGCATAGGGAACGCAGTCTGCATTAATGTAATGGCTAGGTGGAGAGCCAGAGGAGAGAAAGAGCAATTAGGGGGATCATTTTATAAACTATATAAATGTCTAACCAATGTACTGTATACTTAAAATTAGTAATAAAATTTTAAAAATAAATAAAAAATAAAAACAAACAAACAAATAAATAAAATCACCAAGCCCTTTCTGGCTTCCTGGCTTTGTGTCTGCTGTTTCCTCTGCTGAAAATGTTCTTTCTCCTAAGTTCTCTCGCTGGCTCATTCTCTTCTTTGGGTCTCAGCTAAAACGCCGTCTTCTCAGAGAGTCTTGTTTCCTAACCACCTAATCTAATGTTACACCACGGTCATATACTCAGAGTTACTCTCTTCCGCATCACCCTGTTATTTCCTAAGTGTATACTGAACTTACGAGAATGTGTAATTATATTTTATTTACTTGTTGGCTTATTTATTGCTTACCTCCCCACTAAACTGTTTACTAGCCCCCATATAAGTGCTAGGACCATAGACTTTTGCTGTAACCCAAGCGTCAATATAACAAATTGGCATAGCATAGTTGCCCAGTCAATATTAGCTGAATGAATGCATGAACAGTAATTAGTTGGCTCCTTTAATTCACAGATCACCATACTGAACTGTGCACTGCACCTGCAAGCATTTCTCATAACTACTCTAGTTTTCCTTACTATTCCAAAACTTACTTAGGTAATTCCCCCACAACAATTCGAATTTCTTTTATTATTCAAATTTTACCCTTTCTCCGACTGGGCCTGGAGGACCAACTGTTCCCGGATCACCTCGGGGACCTCGTTTGCCTTCTTCACCAGGGGGGCCTATTGGACCTTGAATACCATGTGGCCCCTATTAAAAACAGAAAGACAGTTATTGGAAAAAGCCATTCAATGAGTGAGTTATAGTCAAAAGATTCATTTAATAAAGTCAGTCATAACTATATTAAATGGTTAAACTATTTCCACCCAAAAGAATTATAAGTCTCATTGTTATTATTTTAAACATTTAAGCATTTTGAGTTGTACACTTCTAGAAAATATTTATGCTCTTCCTAGTCTTTAAAGAAAAATGAAGGCTTACTGGTTCCCCTTTTGGTCCAGCTTCCCCTTTGAAACCTGGAACTCCTGGATCACCCTAAAATAAATATATCGTTAGTTGTAAGAACCAGAATATTTAGCCAATCCAACCTGCTTTAATTAACTGTAGTGAATGGGCCTTGAAAAATTTCTGCAGCTAAGTCTGTATTGAATCAGCAGCATAATGTAATCATTTAAAAATGTTTGCAAATCTTATAGAATGTGTGTGAATTTTTTATCAAATTCAGTATAATTTGGTAGCACTTTATTTTGTAGTGGTCTCCAAGAAATTCATTTTTTAAATATTGATTTTGTTAACAGACATACTAGAATAATTATAATTATTTAGTTATTTCAATTCGATAACAAATTAGAACTAAACAATGACAACTTCTATAGATAAGCCTACTTAGGAAATCAACCTGTTCACTCAGAATCAAAATAGTTTTCTATTTATGTTCTATTTATTGCAAGTTTGACAACTCAAATAGGGCATTTCATCTTTGACTCCAAAGGGTTTAGGGTTTTGTCTTGTTCTAGGGTTTTGGGTATCTGCGTCTTCAAATACCAATTGTACTTTAAGTTGTACTTTAAGTAGGAACCAGATTGCTAAATTGAGAATATAATAAAATGATATGTCAAATATCAGCGACACTCATGCTTTAATAAATCTGTCACCACCACTTAAAAAGGATTTATCGGCATAACCAAATTACTTGGAACAGAATTCTAAATATTTGTTTTAAATAGTACTAGGAAAGAAAGTTTTAATTTCAATATATCAAGCTAAAACATATGTAAGCACAACTTTTCAATGTGTTTATTTCTTATGGGCTCATAATAACATTTTTTCCCAATAAATAATTTCTATAAAATATGTAAACTCATTAAATATGAACAACATGTTTAACTCTCTCTTCAAGAATAACTCTCAAGAAATAGCTGTTGAATCCATTTTTAGCCAAATTGTCATTATAAATCCCCATTAAACTTCCACATTTCCCCACACTTACTTGCAAATGTTTCTATAATGTTTATTATTCAACTACTCATAAAATTCTATGAGGTGGACCATGAATTTATGACCTTATTATTTTAAACAAAAGAACACTACAATTTAACAAAATGCAATAACATTCCACTTTGAATTTAAACATCTAAACTGTACATTAACATTTGCTTTCACCTTACAAAGATTCCTATCTTCATCTGCCTCATTCAGATAAGCCACATTATCTATATTTCACTCCATCTCATTAAATGTTATTTCTCTTGGCAATCTTACTTTGATTATATTAATGGTTAATAGTTGTGTTAAAAAAACATTACCGGTTGGCCTCGAATTCCCGGGAGTCCAGTGCTACCCTGAGGTCCTGGGGATCCAGGGGGCCCTGCCGAGCCAGGGGGACCAGAGGTACCTGGAGAGCCCTATGCGAGTGCAAGAGCGACATGATGAGCAGAAACCTGGTTAGAAGTCTATGGCCAATGTCCAAAGCTTCGTGTTTACTTGAATTTTGTGTGGTATAACGCAGTTGCTTACCGTTGGGCCTTTGGCACCAGGAGTACCATCAGTTCCCACTGCACCCTAAAAAAGATTATGAAATATTAAAGTTAATGAAATATGAAGCCATGTCTAGGGTAGCAGTCTAAGATATCTACCCATCTTCCAAAAGGAGGAAGAAAATATTACCATGAAAAAAATATCAACTACTATTATATCATAAAAATCATTTTTATGACTCTTTTTAATAAAATAGAAAAAATTTGCAGAGTTTACAAGGGAAATGTGGCTTTTCTCATAAGTTGTAAACACTCATTCAGAAATCAAACAGAATATATTGAAATAGAGTGCCTTTGTTTTGATGTTATAAAACATGTCCAGCCTTCTGTGACACTTCTTAAATATACTAGGAACTTACAGGAAGACCTTGAGAGCCAACTGGACCTGGAGGCCCTGTTTCACCTCTTTGCCCCTGGGGACCTTCAGGGCCTCGTGCCCCAGTGGGACCTGCTTCTCCCTGGTGGGTTACAAAGAGAAATGTTACTTTAAATAAGATATAAATGTGGCATAGTTCAAAGTTGATTGCTTTGAAGTTTTGCATTTTACACCCAAACATTTAAAGGGGTCAAGAGCACAAATTGGTTTACAGAAGATAGGTGCCTAACCTCGCCTAAGAAGTGGACTCACCTTCCCACTCCTTCAGGAGTGATGATATCTGCAGCATTAAGAGCAGAGCAAAGTGATCAAGGTAACCTGGTAGCTACACTTATTTCAACCCAAGACAGTGGTCCAGAGAGTAAATTAAAACACAGGATGCATAGTTAAGTTTTAATTCAAATAAACAACAAATACTTTTATTATAAGTCTGTCCCGTGCAATATTTGGGACATATTTATACTAAAATCTATTCTTTATTTAACTGAAATTCAAACTTAACTATGTTTCTGTATTTTATCCAACATATTATGTATCTAGGCAGATCTAATCCTAGAGAGACCTCGACCTGGAATTTTAGAACTAAAATTCTAAGCCTCAGAGAGCTTATTAGTATCAATAACACATATAAAATCCCTATTAAACCTCTATTATCTTTCATCGAAATGCAAAAAACTGGATGTGGAAGTTTATTCTTCATCCAGAGAGCCAAAGACTATGGGAAAACCTTACAGGTATAGCAGAACCCTGGCCAAAAACAAAAACCTGAGAATTTTACACTGAGGGCAGTTGTAAGATAGGGTAACAATTTCTAAGAGAAACAGATTTGCTAGGTGTTTGACTGCATTAAGTAGTTTTTGGTAGCCAACAGCCAATACTAGAAAAACCCAGGAGAAGAAGGTAGTATCCAGTGATCTATTGTATAAACTCTGATGGTTGGCAAAGTCTTAAAGATGCCACAGTAGGAGCAGAAACCACTTTCTGCTAAGTCATAGTCCTGGGTGTTGTGAACATTCTTTCTTCAATTCTCTAGCCAAAGCTCATTTTGAAAGTGGAGGGTCTTACATGAAGAAAGGAGGATTTTGCATATTTTGATCAGGGTACATAGGGAGGTTGGGCCTTCCATGGCCACAGTCAGTGGTGGCTGGATTAGGACATCGCAGAGCAGAACAGATACAGAGGGGAACAGAAGAAGGTTCTGCCTGCCTGAAAGTTCAGAGTGAGTTCTCAGTGAAAGAAGAAACTGGCTAGTGAAAAGACTTAGGGCATCATTTTAAAGCAGCCAGATCCCTGTGACACAGAGTTTAAAGATGGCATTAGAGAGGGCTTGAAAAATAATTTGACTTGATGAATCTCACATTTCAGAGTATCTGAAACATCAACTACAGACTTTTTTGTTTTGTTTTGTTTTGTATCAAAGTTCAAGTCCAACTTGAATAACGCTAAGAAAAAGAAACATTGACCTTTATTGAGATAATTCTCTGCATTGGGCACTATGCTAAGGGTATATATGCATAGATCATCTCACTTGATCAACAAAATTCCATGAGAAAACAAGATTTAGAGACATGAAATGACTGTCATGGCTGTAGTCATTTTTGTTCAGCATAATCTTGTGAGTAAATCCCTTTTGCGAGGTGAAGAAAATGATTGCCAATGGGAAACTGGATCTGAGAGATAATCAAAAATATTGTGTTGCTTGAAATTTGAAAGTAGTATTCTGAATATATTCATTAATTTAGTTAATATAATCCTACTGTAATCCTTGAATTTATCATCCAAAATATTCAGAAAAAGTACAAATTGTTATTCACTACAAATGTAAATCATCCCAACAGAATATTTTAATCCATTCCCACTTGGAGAGCCAAATAGCCTTCCAGATCACTCCTTTAAATGGTCAGGAGTGAAAGGCAGGAGGTAGGGGTGGAGAGGAGTAAAAGCCAGCATCGAGTGAGAGAACAGCCTTTGTCAACCTCTGATTTATTTTAACCTCCTATTGTTTATAACACTCTGCTATTTATTACTGCCAGGCACTGTATCCAAGAACAGAGCTCTAATTCAGATTAAGCTCTTATTCCTTGCAGCTGTTATACTCGTCTGGCCTTAAAGTCCTAATGTAACAGACTCTTTGATATTATATTTGCATAATTATAAGTAATTCTCTTTTAATTGCATATTATATCACAATCTTATTTTTACATTTTTAAAATATGTTTTCCCCTACCATACTGGACATTAAGAATAATCTAGGCTCTTTCCTTAATTGAGAAGCAACTTCCATACTTTTCAATTAATGAAATAACATTCTTCACTTTGGTATTCACATAATCAAGAGCTAAATATATTAAGATTTTACCTTCATCCCAGGATTCCCTGGAAAACCAGGAGAGCCAGGTATTCCAAGAGGACCCTATTAAAAGGAACCAGAAAAGTGATCAGACATGTATTATAATCAATATTTAATTAAGTTATCTTTTATTGTTTTATTTGACAAAATTCTGTATCTTGACATATAAGAATAATCCACCAAGCACTTTAAAAATCACAAAGATAATAATGTTATTTTATTATGAGTACCTTCCAGCTTTGATATGAAATAGTGCTAAAAGACATGTCTAATGGTATTAAACATAATAGGATTTCCTAGTTGTAGCATATAAGACTAAGTCAGTAACAAACACAAATTGTTTGAAACAATTGCTTCTTGCAACTGCTTTCTTTGTGTCAACCAAGTTAATAAAGATAGTGTTTAGAAAGTTGTGTTTTGTACCAAAATCTAGGACTGTACTTTATAAAAATGATACTTAAGAATCATCTGAATATTCTAGAGTGATTTTTTTTTCAGGCTAATAAGAAGTGGATATTTGTCCCTATCCTATATTTGGGAAGGCAAGCATAGAGTTTAAACCATTGATTTAAGGCTAGATTTAAAGGAAATACTCATTTCCTTTAAGAGGAATTCCATTCTAAGTTATCCTAGTTCTTCATTTAAGACTGTATTTTAATTCCATCAGTTTTGCATTTAAAAAAAGCTCTTTTTAACTACACTTATTTTTTCCTCCTATATTTTTATCAGTTTTGCATTTAAAAAAATTTTTAACTACACTTTTTAACTACACTTATTTTTTCCTCCTATATTTTGTCTCTCTTTTTATGAGTAACAAGGGAGAAAAGATTCTAAGGGTACATAATTTCAAATCTGATTTACCCTCATAGTATTTCCCTGAGTTCATCATGTTCTTTCTACTATCCATCCTATGGATGGACCTTGCTATATTCTTGCTCATTTTATATACTCATCTTTCAAGAAGTAGCTTAAAAGTTGCTCCTCTTTAAGTCTTCCTTGACATCTTTCTCTCACTACAGGTGTAGGTACTTTCTTTTCTATGTCGCCATACCTCAAGTTGTATTCTGTTATTGCAGTTAGCAATAGCAGCATGCTACAATATGAATTGCTGTAAGTACTGTGTGTTTATCATCTTTTTATTCCAAGTAACTGAGACACAGTTGGAAGAACGAATGAATGAATAAATGAATGAATGTGCAATTAATACAACTCACCATTGGTCCAGGTTTTCCAGGCATACCATGTGCACCTCGTTGTCCCTAATTAGAAGAAAAAGAGACAAGACAGGTTAAGATTACATTTTCTGCTGTATTTGCTCATAATTCATTTTTCTTTGTAAAATAAGAATACATGTTAAAGTTAACTGGCAACAACCTTAACTTGGTTAATAGCAATAAAAATACACATTTATACAAAACTGGTAAGAGAGTAATAAACACACCTATCTTCATAGCAATAAGAAAGAAAAAATGAAACTGATAAAAATTATCCCTTTTCATTGACTATATCACCTTCTATAAAGTGAGCTCAAAGACAATGAAATTATGAACACCTGTCTTCTTAACAACCATATTAACTCAGAGGAGGAATGGTAGCTATTTTACCAGCTAACATAATAAAGCACACACGCACACACAAGTACACATACATGCACAAGGAAATTAAGTAGTAGTGAACGCTGTGGGTGTCACCCAGATACCCCTTCAGCATCGAAGTAATCATTCTACCATTTTGGGAAGTGTTATAAGCTTATGGCTCACAGTTGAGACCCTCCCCACAGGGTGCCCTTAACTAAAAGAAGTTAACTCTCCCACAGGACCTCTTTCATGGTCAATGCTACGAAGGACTAGACCTCATTCAAGACAAGTCTGAAGAGCAATCCCAACTCCCCAGTCCCCATGGAACTGAGGATTTGTGGAGACTAAGGTCTCTGTTGCAGTTGTAACATCAATTTCATTTTCCCCTCTGACAAACCCTACTTCTTTTATTCTTCACAAGTGTAGTTTCAGAAAGCTCTCCCCAGTAAATTTCTGGCACACAAGTCTTTGCTTTGATGCTACTTCCTAGGAAACCTAGCCTATGACTTTAGTGCCATTGGTGCCAGAAGGAGTAAAAGAAATCATACTCTAAAATGAAATTTTTAAGCTGAATTCCTCACTGCCCAGTTGGTGACAGATGAAGTATGGATCGCTCTTGGCCTGCTGTGGTGATGCTGTAGTAAATACTGTCTCCAATGGTGAACTAATAGAGGCCATAAGTATAAAGGAATGGGCTGTGGGTACAGGAACTCGGGCATTTGAGAAGTGTTAGGGAAAACAGAAATTTAAAAACTGATGGAATTGCACAGGTCTTGAACCCACTGGAGAAAGACATTGAAGGCTGACAATGATTAATCATCAATATAAGGCTCTTTGGCAGCATTTAAAAATATTGTCATCTTCTATGACCAGAGGGAAGAAAAAGCTGAAGATCAGGCCCTGGATTTGATGATAAATATTTAAAAGTTCTTGAGAAGGTTGAATTTTAAAACATGGAAAGTCTCCTAAGCTACGGTCAGAGACTTTCAATGGAAAGAACAGGACCCTGAAATTTAGCATTGGGATATCTTAAGAACTTCAAAATCTCAGATATCCGGAAGCCCATGGGCCTGTCAAATGGCCCATTCCCACCGTTAACAGTTTATACTTCTTCTTTACTAAAGATGATACAGAAGCCTCTACTTTACTGGAAAACACATGTCACTATCACCACCACCTGCCCCTCCCCCCAGCCACCAGACCAAAACCTAGCATAAAGTCACAAAATAACTGGTTTGAGGAAGTACTGTTTCTGATAAAAGAGAGAAGAGACTGTATGCCAAAGGAGCTACAAGTTCTATACATCATCGAGAGGCAGGATCCAAGAGAGAAAGTATGGGACTAGATCCCAATGGTACCGGATAGAGAGGAGCAAAATATAAAGTTGGAGAAATTTAATGGAACAGAAGCGCTCCTCTTTATCACATTTAACACCCTGATAAAGACCCTGAGAGATGGTATTAACATGTGAGATGGATCCTGGAAACGGAGAGCAATGGGCCACACTGAGTTAGAAATGCCATAACTGCATTGGCAGATGGCAAAAGAAAGCACAGAGAAGTAAGCATACTAGATCAGATACACTACTTAAGGCTGGATAAGGCAGCAGCTGACAATATTCCACAACATTCTCTGCATTTCCAGAGGACACTCTGCTTATCAAAGTGATAAGGAATGGTCTAGTGAGAGAGTCTCACTTCTCCCAAACTGGGGCCCTGACTTTGGTACCACTGAGAAACTCTAAGGTGGTTATCTTTTGTGGGGTAACGGTAGGGGATGCCGTAAACCTGAAATTCTTAATACTAATGAGGATGACAGGATCTCAAAATAATAGAGGCCAAGTGGCACTCCTTAATTATGAAAAGCAAAGTGGATGCAGTGTAATGAACTGCAGGTCTGAAATATTAGCTAGTGTAGCCTGACTTTCAGAAAGCTGTGAAGAGAATTGATAGAATATGCCCCCCACTCCCACCTAGGTTCAAGCTACGTGGGCAGACAGCAAGGGTATTTCTCAATCTGTACATTTAAAATAGATCAGGGGCAGATGATCAAGAGACTCATAGCTTTAAAATGGTATATGCAAAGTATTTACCTTTTAGCATTGTGATAAGCGTAAAATAAAGATGTTTGGAAGAATTCTTAGTGTATAATAAGTGCTTGATAAATGTCACCTATCATTAGTCCAAAGCCTATGTTTTTCCATGAATTATATTCTATGCTGCTATGTTTTCAGTTGTTTTCTTAATTTCTATATTAAAATAATAGGTAACAAATGTAATCTGTTTATGTAAGATGTTTACATTAAGAGAAGTTAGGTGAAGAGTACACGGGAATTCCCTATACTATCTATGCAACTTTTTGCAAACCTAAATTTATTTCAAAAGAAAAAGAAAAAAATTAAAAATAGGCAACAAGTACTGTCATTCTCATTTAAAAAGTATATTCAGTAAAGTATTTGAGTTAAAACACATATACTTACGGGAGCACCTTGTGGCCCAAGTCTCCCTCTCTCTCCTGGCATTCCCCTTGGACCCTGTAGATGAAAAAGTAAAAACATCTCTTAAAGCATCTTATTTGAACTCTAGGGTAACTTGATAACAATACTCAATCCAATTGAGACTCACTATACTTTGCCACTAAGCAATAGCATTTTGGGGCTGATTTTGAGTTTGAAAAACCCTCCATCTATAGAGATATGTAAACCTATCATCTCTTACCTAAATAGATTTCATTTAATCTAGCTTTAATGGGATGGTTCTACAAGAATAGTGATTTAATCACTGAGTACAGAAAAAATATATAGGTAAATAAGGGCACTCACTGTTAAGAAAAACAATGAAATGCAGGAAGATTTTTCTATTTGAAGGATGTAATTCATGTAGTATGCTTGCCTGACAGCTGATAATCAAGATTATTTTACCAGCTAACATATGATTTCCATGTCTTTTTTTTTTCATTTAAACATTCTCTTAATATAACCTAAAAAGCAAAGAAATAAAGAATTAAATTGATACATACCAGAGGTCCCATAGCACCCATTGGACCAGTAGGGCCAGCTTCACCCTAAAGCAAAAATGAAATCACATTTTTACAATATGAGAAACCTACAATTGATATTCACATCATTTTGTTCCCCATGTGTATTATTCTAAAGGTATATTTTCAAAATGGGTGTTTGAAAGGCATACTTTCAATAAAGGACCTCGAAAGCCTATTGTTTTACCTTTTCTTAAAAATGCAGTGAAAATTTAGTTTCTAAAATTTAGTTTCTCAAATAAAACTAAGGATTTAAACAAGATTGATGGAATTGTCACACCTAGCCCATCAATTAATATCAAAAAAGTAATTATTTGTCTATGTATGATAATACTTTAGGTCAAGTAAAATTTTACCAAGCTAAAATTGACTGTAATATCCCTTTCATTTCTATTCCAGGAAACTTAGAAATAGTAATTTTAAAGCCAAATGCTTTTCTACATATGTATCTCATGATACTTCTCTTTGAAAAGTCCTCTGCACTTCTTTGATGTTCTCTCTCCCTCTAGAAACAAATAAATTTGGGGAACAAATAATGGCCAAAAGGTCCTGGGATTAAAATGGCAGAATATAATATAACTGGGTTTAATATACCATCTAAACCTATATGATACCTCTAAAGAAGAAAAAAGAGTGAATGTGTTTTAGAAGGTGTATTCATAGTGCCACATGTCATATAAAGACAACATCCATCCGACAATGGCAGAAACTCAGGGCTGTGGTGGCAAAGTTAGGTCATGTCATGTCTCCTGGTAAATCTATTGCTACTCACCGACGAAAAATTATATCTATCTATTTCACTATTTATTTCTTTATACTCTTCTTTCCTCTAGAATTATTTAAGGGTGTTCTGAAAAAATTTTAGGCCTTTGAAACACAACCAAAATGCTATAGGGAGGTGATGTTGAGATATCATACATTACCTTGGAACCAATTGCTCCAACTTCACCTTTAGGGCCTTCAAGACCTTTGTGTCCCTGTGAAGAAAAAATATAAATTTGTATTTTACTACTTTTCCGATTCTCAGACATATTAAAGAACCAAAAATAAGCTTACAGAAACTGCCTTAAGAAAACATCTCCAATTTAAAGTTATTACTCAAAATGTTTCCAAATCATCAACCTTTTTGAAAGTCTACTCAAGGAAAATTAGAGTTTCCTTTTTTAAATAACATGTTCAATTTGCAATGTTCTCACCTTTCAAATTTTTGTGACTTCATAGAAATTTAATCTATAGCTACAAATAAAAGACTTATGGAGGCTTTAGAGAAAATAGTTATCAAGTTTGTATAGTTATAAATTCTGGGTTATATCCAGGAGTGATGTTGAAAATATTTAGTAACTATTAAGTAAAGCAGCAAGTATTCTAATCAGAAGCTTAACCACTCAAAACAGAGGCCAGCTAGTGTATACTTAGTAAATATCAGCCATGCTTTCAGACAGACAGACAGGCAGGCAGACAGGCAGGCAGACAGAATGATACATAATTTACATATATGTATATTACATATAATAGTTACAAACTGATTATCTAGAGTTATAGAGAGAAGCAATCTATGTCCTCCCAAATCTGGGTTGACTGGGCCCCTCTATGATCTCATGTACGCTACAGTATAATGTCACTTACTCCACTAGTAGTAATTGCCTATTTTCTTAACTGAATCTCTTATTAGGCTGAAGCTGAAAGCCATGGACATTTATCATTCATCACTGTGTCCTCTTTTTTAACAGTATTCAGTACATAGTAAGAACTCAAAATATATTTTATAGAATCAAATGAAACCCAAAGGAAATGTAAAAAAGCCTTGTGATTTTAGTAACTACAGATGACTACTGCAACCAAAGCCATTAAGGATGACTGACAAATGAAATCGTAGATTTTTAAGGTAGGGCACCCCAGACCATACTCAGTAAGCCACAGTATCTGAAAAGATTACATAGGATTGAACTTACTCGGTGACCCTTCAGGCCTGGAAGACCAGGAGCCCCAGGAAATCCTCGAGCTCCCTAAGGAGGAAGAAAAAAAAAAGACATATAAGGCATTTCAGAGTCATTAATAAGAATAGGAAATTGCTTAACATACCTTTTTTCCCCAAAAAATATCTGGTACATAGTTTTTCACCAACAAACTAAAGGGAAAAAAGGAGCAGTATGTGTTTATCTATCAAAATACATCTAGGTGATCAAAATTTAGCAAGGCAAACATACCGTTAGAAATGGAAGCATGACTTACACAGAGATATAGATTAATGCCAGGTATTGATTTGATGACATTTTCCAATTTTCAAATTATGTCATTGTATTACAATTAGTAAAAAAAAAAAAAAAAAGGAACAAGAAATTAAGACTGAATTAATATATTCAGTGTGACAACTAGGTTGAGGTGTAGGAAAAAAACCAGGAGAGGAACTTAAGGAAAACTATGCATTTCCTCCTTTATAGTGCTTTATCTATGGTAAAAGTATAAATGCATCGTAGCAAAAAATGTGTTTTATTTTCTCTGAATTTATAAAAACTGGCAGTAGAATATGATTAAAAATATTCTATTAAAATGAATAAATAGATAATTTTTTAAAGTAAAATGTTCAGGAGAAGCTTATGGATTTGTGATTGTTTAAAAAACTAAGGCAATAAAATCGCCAACAGAAAGAAAAGCCAACAAATATGGAGAGAATGGGTTGGTTCTTTGACTCAGTAATTTCTTTCTTTTTTTTTTTTTTATAGTGACATTGGTTAATGAAATCTGATGTTTCAGCTGTATATTTTAACAGTAAGGCATATATATATATTTATATTGTATGTTCAACTCCCATAGATAGATTTCTTTCTGTCACCACATATTTGACCCCTTTTACCTTGTCCACAGAAAATCAAACGCAAAAGGTATAACTATTTTGAAATGATGCTTAAAACTTTTTCCTCATATCCTCTTAAAATAGATAAGGACCCAGTGACTTAATTATTCACTTATTCTCATTGCCTACATTAACAAGGCTTTGAATTGAATGCCATTACTACTGCCACCAGTAGACTGAGTATTTGATAGCATACATTCATGCTATCAATTATTATCTGTTATTATTATTAATCTACATATCCCTGACACTTAGCCTTATGCCTCACTGGTGGGCATACAATGACTGATCATTTAATAAACAGTTCAATGAAGAGATGTTAACTGTTTCTTTTAAAACTCAGCACTTTTCCTAAACCTTTTTTAAGGAACTTCTCTTCTGCCAGCACAACTTTACAGAGAGCAAAATTTGTCTGTTCTGCATTATCATAACCTTCACTTACTGTTAAATTAATGAATAAAGTAACTTAATAAAAACTTCATAGGATATAAGCAAAGCAATCCTTTCTCTGTTACTGCCTGCAGGAAAGTGTTTCTGTAGCGGGGCAGGGGCAGGGATCACAGTAAGGACACATCAAACCATTGCTCTCTGAACAAATAAAGTTCCATTAATTCTTCTGTTTACTCAGCCTTGCTTAGGAATTCTTTCACTTCAAGAACTCCCTTTAAGTTTTTCCACTGGAATGCTTGCCTTTATTGAGATTTTTTTCCCCACCATCCTGAGCAGGAAATTTAGTACATATCCATCTAAGCCTATAGGGGAATTACTGAGCTATGTTATTTCAAATAATTAGTTAACTTTTGAGTTTTTGTGGTCTGCAAGGGAATTCTCATGTGATTACGTATCTCTAATATAACAAGAAAATGAACCAGATGTACTAGTACTCATAAAACTTTCTCATTCTGCTGACCCAAGACTGTCATCACATCCCAATCACACGTTGTTGCACTGCACTTGCAAAGTGCATCTGTGACATGCTGGCAGGGCACATTTCCTCCCCATGAAGGGTCCCACACTGTGAATGTGCAAGGGTGCAGCAGGACAGGAGGGTCAAGCCTGGACTGGTTGACATGAACATTTGTGCTAATAACTAAACCACATGCCTCAGTCTGCACTCCCTTTTTAGGATGATGGGGGAGGAAAGAAAAGAGAGAACGGGGAGCTGGGAATTGGTTTTATATTTGAAACTACATAATTCTTAGAGCACTGTAAATTCCCTTAAAAGATCGGCATTTGTTCATTTTTAAAAAATCCTAGCATTGAACTTCATCAATTTTCAGAAAGTCAATAGCAAGGAATACAGTACTGTTGGATGTATTGAGTGGTAGAAACCTTTGGAAATTATGGGAAATACAATAAGGCCAAATCAGTTTAGGGGATATTGGACAAGGAGAAACTTGAAGAGTAGGGATGTTAGAGGATGTCTGCTTGCTAATTAATCCCTAATTTTCCCTATTGCCTGTGTTGCATATCCTTGGGGAGGACCTATCAAAGTATTGTGACTGAGATCAGAAAGGTGGATTTGGAGTGCGGCCAAGTGGCCCAGGCCATGAATTCTGGTGGAGTGGGCTGCCAGGGACCTGTCCCTGTAGTGAGCCATGGGGGAAGAAAACAGCTGTGTTAGGAATGCTGGCAATCAGTGTATCTTGTCATAAGATTTTAGGGCCCAGAACATCAATTGAGAATGTCAGCCAACATTAGGGTTTGGGGAGCAGCCAAAGGGGCATTCTGTCAACAATTTATTGTCCCTAGCATATAAAAAACAAGTCAGTAAATTCTCTTTCAAGCTGTTGTTTTCCACATGTGAACAATACAAAATAAGAAGATTAAAAAGATTAAAAAATGATAAATGGGATTGAGATGTTATAAAAGGTAAGGCAGTCAGGTGGGTGAGTTATCCAAAAAATTTGATACTCAGTTTGGAGACAGCTTCTCCAATATACTTCTCTGGCTCTAAGAGGGTCATTCATATGATGCAGTGCAAAACAGGTAACTGGAATTAGCTGTCACTCTGGCAAAATGTCCTGTTCCACAATGATGGAAAGAAATATATATCATAGTGATAGTGTCTAATGTGCATGTAGACAATGAATTGTGAGTTCATGTTGATGTGTTTTTGATTTTTTTTTTTTTTTGAAGTTTGTCTTTATGTTGTTGTATTGGTAAATACATACGTACCGGAGATCCTGAGAATCCTACTTCACCGGGATTTCCATTTCTACCAGGTTCACCCTTTATGGAAAAAAAAAAGAAAAAGCAAGGAAGCAAAGAGTGATTAAAATATTCTCTTCTGAGACTAGATGACAAATCAATTGCAGATAAAAAAGTCTTCTTTAGAAAGCTCGTGTCCAATGCACTAAACAGTGTAAAAACACTGAGCTCTATTTCTGATGGCCATCCATTCTAATAAATCAGTTTGTGAAGGTTTCGTTAATTTATCCAGAAACAAATATAAATTATACTGGCCTGACTTAGCTCACTATTTTATGAACGTCAAAATTTACACCTACATATATATGCTATGAAATTTTATGTCACCATATAGTATGAATTAAATAGTATTTCTTGAAAATGCTGCTTGCCATTTCCTTTCTTGTTATAAGAAAATATTAAGAACTACCAGAGGTATTTTCTTTATGACCAAATTCAATGTAACCTGCTTAAATAAATCACATGACACACAAAGAGAAAATATTTAGTTACTTTAGTATCACACAGAAATTAATGGCCTACCCATGAGTTTTATCCTCAACTTTGGTAAAACTAAGAAAAGAATCCAGAAAAGTGAGTCTGCACCCTGTTCTTCAATCACATGTTCTTAATGTTAAAATCTAAAGTTTAGTCTTAACTTTAATTAAAAATCCAATTGAAGAAATAATTTTTTCAGCATTGGAGTGTAACACTGACACAACCCTACTAACACATTTTACAAATCTATTTAATGAAGATCTCATAATAATGTTTTGCTATCAGAGTAATGTATTTTTCCTTAAGAACAATTCAGGAATTCCACCAGCAAGAGCTGTAGCTATTTTGTCAATACTAGTATCTCATGAAGAAATCATAATGGAAAACCTGGGGAATGCAGGAAAAGAGACAATATCTAATAATATAATACCATCAAAATTAACGCCACTTTGAGATTTTGTAAAACTCCCTTCCGAATTCTCCAGTTTTGATTGACTTTAATGGAAGCTAAAAGTGGGGGAAATGAAATGGGAATTAATGAATAATATTCATATTGACACTATAACTCCTTTTTAGCCTCTTTCAAAATCTTGAAGCAAAATGAAGAAAGGCAGCTTACATCTTCACCAGGTTTTCCGGGAGGGCCCTCTGGTCCACGTGCACCAACCGGACCCTAGTAACAAAACAAACAAAAGGAAAAAAAAGAAGATTTACCTGCTCCTACTAATGATTTAACCGAAATATTGTCGAGACAAATGAAACAATGAGAGAAAATAGCTTTATTAACGTTCTGAATTTTATGTTGTTTTACTCAGGTTATGTGCTCAATAGGAAAAAGTTTAATCTCATAAATACAAATATCTCAGCACGGTCTACTAACTATATTCAAAGACTCTGAATTTAAATACTCTGCCACAAGAAACATAGCTTAAGCACAGTCTATAACACAGAGCCCCCGAACTGGCCTGTAATTTCTTGCTACACTAGTAAAGAGCTAGTAAAATACATAACTCAGGACACCATTATAATGGTAGACCCATATTTAACTGGGTCTACATGCTTACTTAACATTTACCATTGGTCCAGGTTCACCAGGTTCACCAGGAGGTCCTGTAGGGCCAACACCACCCTAAAATTGAGAACGAATTATATATACATATATGAAATATATATAACCAAAGGAAAACAGAATACTAAGTCCTAAATTCTCTGAAGTATAGTGCAATTGTTCAAACTGCTGGCTCCACCACGCTCCAGCTATGTGATTTTGGATGGGTTATGTACCCTCTCTAAACTTCAGTTTCCTAATCGATAAAATAAAAATAATATGGTACCTACTTCATTAAGCTTTTATAGCTCTTTAGATACCTAATGCTTGTTAAGAACCTAGAATAATGCTGTCACAGAGTGTTCAATTAATGGCAGTCATCATGATCATTTTCTTCTCTTTCTCCTTCTCTCCCTCCCACTCCCCTCCCCTCCTCCTTCTTCTACAACAACTATATATTTTATTTGTCAGTGGTAGTAACAGAAAATGGCTCAAAGTAAAACAACACACATAATGACAATATGGAATATCTGAGCTAAAAATTGTTCTCTTCCTTTCTTTTGAAAAGTTATCTCCTATTGTCCATCAAATTGCTACAAAAATTAAAATAGCTCTACACCACTATTTTATTGGTATTTCATAAATAGAAAATAAATTTTAGTATTATATTCTTTTTAAAGATTCTATGAAATGATCACCTTGACTGTTATTTCTAATAACATTACATAGTAATGGCCTTTTATGATCTGATTTCATAGCCTCAGAGTTGGCACATCACCAATTATAAGAATTTTCATGACATGAGATAATAATCTGTTATTTTAGAAGCAAAGGCACTCAAAAATTCTTTGTATTAGAGGTAAGTCACATAAAGAAATGATATGCTAAAACTTTAGCTCCAAGAAAAAACTCTGAAAAACACACTGTTTGTATTTCTAAGTCAGCGAAAATTAACGGAATACGATCTATTCAAAGTGAACAGTACAATATACAATTTAAAGGCAGTCAAAAGCAGTCATGTCACAGAGACTATATAAATATATATATACATTTTTATATATACCAACTAAATATCTATATATACATAAACATATATGTGTATGTGTGTGTGTATGTGTGTGTGTATATATATATACACACACATACACATATATATGTGTATATGTGTGTATGTGTGTGTGTGTGTGTATATATATATATATATACATATTTTGCTACCATATCTAATTTAATTATAAAAGACTTACTTGCTGTCCTTGTAAACCCTGAGGTCCCCTTGGGCCAACAGGACCCTTAAAAGCAAATGAGAAGAAAAGTTAGAGTGTTCATAACAGTTAGGTCAAACATTTAAAATATCTTGAATCAGCTTTAGAATCTGAAAAAGTGAAGCTTTGACAGTGGAGGGTGATGACATTCTCCATCTGTACTCATCTGGAATGCAGCTATATTCAAGAAGATTAAAGCTAGCACATTTGGGATGATTTTGTGCACACCCTCAGTGTCAGAGAAATAAAGAATCTGCCTGTACACACCCAATGTCTTTGGGACGAGGACACTCACATGTTTGAGGGGTGGTTCTGTTAAACCACAACATCTGATAAGAGAAGACTCTTGGCAGGCATAAAATAGTTATCAAACTACTTAATTCTTCAGCTTCACAGCATATAAATCATAATTTAAAGGAGCAAATTGAATTAAAGGCTTATGAAACCACCAATAATAGTGACTAGATTACTTTAAATGTAAGTGTAAACTTATTCAGGAAACTGAGTTTTATGGATTATTTCTTTTTTTCATAACATACACTTAAAGTATGCACACAGGCTTTCCTCATTTAAACATGAAATGATTACACTGAAACATAACCAAAAGAAGAAAAAGAAAACATAATTTAAAAATTTGTTAATATATATCTAGACAATTTTTTAAATGTCATACTTTAAAAAGCAAAATCAATCAAATCAAACTCAGGTTTGTTCTTATGGCAAAAACTTAAATTTTTGTTTGGAATTGATCATATTTTTAGCAAGTAAGAAAATAAGAGATTCATTAAAAAATAAACACGAATATAATTTGAACTTCAAATGGATGAAAACTCACATATTTCAGAAAATTATCCCAAGATAATCATTGAATGAAACCATATTGCTAGTGACTTAAAAAATATACAAACAATGTTTAAGTTACTCATAAAGCTGGCCTTAAGGATGGGTAGAATTGGTAGTTATCCATGCAGCCTAACTTTATGTTTCTTGTTGCCTGTAATTCCATGAATCTGGGATGCTTCTGAATTATGTTAGGAGCAAAAAAAGCACAAGAGAGTTGGTTCGGAAAGTGTTAATTCATTCAGTGGGATAGCATTGCTCCAAATACCCAGGTTAAAGTTCTTGCCCAGAGGAAAACAGGAAACTGTCTGGCTGTTGAAGAAATTCTAAGGGGGATGGGAATGGTCAGTAGGAAACTTTAAAGCTGTTGGCAAGGCAGGCAGCGAATATTAAGGTAAGTAGACAATGATGTAAATAAAACTGGCAAAACTTGTTTCAAATTTTGCCAAATCACTATTTCTAACACGATAAAACGGTTGTTTTATTTATTTTAAAAAGTATACTTTTGATGTGCTGGTGGTTATGTTTTAAAATCTTTTATTTTCTTTAAATAATAAGTGTTATATACTGATAACCCTTTATTAATGTTGAAAAATACTTTGCACAGTTATGAATGGAATAACACTGGGATTTTAATTGGTACTTAGCAGGATTTGAGAAATAAATTAAATGACTGAATGGATGGATATATTTAAACAGACACATTGCTTCTTAACCAGCTAACTCAAACCTCTTTTTTTTTATAATGTTCCCTCCCCGCACACACACACAGGTACTTCAATTATCTGTAATATTCGCCCTTACCACAGAGCCAGGCATCAGTCCCACTTGACTCCCAAGTCCAGATTTTTCATCCAACCCAGCCATCTGAGCTGAAAACGGCTGTAAAAGTAATGTGTCGACATTATTTCCAAAGTAAAAGGCATATATCAATATACTTATTAAATTGAGAAACATATGTATATTCTCTAGGATTCTTATAAAACATCTCTCTGAGAATCATTTTATTTTTTTTTTCTGAGAATCATTTTAAAGTTTAACTTTAAAGCAAGGACATTCAAGTTGTTCTTCATTGTATGTGTTTTTGATTGAACATTCATCCTCAGAGTATAACTATGTTGTTTCAGAATAACTATTTCAATAGGCCAAATGTCTGATACTTGCTAAAAGTCATGGATCATTCCTTTAAGTACTTAGCTAGTCTAATCAATTTCAGGTGTAAATCTCTTTATCTGATTTCTTCCCACAATTAGAGCATGACAAATATCTAAACATAGACTAAAAGATGCTTTCAAAACATTTGTTCTAAAGATTCCAGATTCTATTTCAGACTATTTACTTAGACTATTTCTTTATTTGGTCATGGCCAGCAAGCTTTAAACTGCATTTATGCAAGTTAATTAAAAAAAAAAAAAAAAAAAAACTAACCCAAGTGACCAAAATTGTCTATATACATTCCAGGAGTTCTATTAATTTCCAGATTTTCATGGGAAAAGAATGTGTAAATTGTATGTATTGTTCAAAAAATAAATTGGCAATTCCTTCTATAATCAGTTGAGAAACAAATGTATAAACTGTTGTAAAAAAATTGTATTATAGGACTGTGCAGTCTACCCATAAATATCTATTATTCCACTAAGAATTCAAAGAGGCAGATATAGACATTTTGTTTTATTTTCTTTCTGGTAGAAAATCAAAATTCAGGAAATAATGGGATAGAATTTTTAATGTCAACTCAGTGGCCCTTTCACATACATCATCGTGGATAACACAGATTTCATCAGCATTTTGAACCTAAAGAACAGCAGAAGGTTAGAGACACATCTCTCTTTTAATTTTATAGTGAGGACAATGTTGGTGGTCCTTTAGAATCAACAGAAAGAACAAATTTCACAGAGTCCAGAACTGACATTGAGAAATATAATTAATTTGAAGCAGCACTTAAAAAAAATGCTGCTTTGAATTTTCTAATAATTCCCTGAGGATTTATTAGTTTTATCATTTTTCATAGCAGCATTGCATCCACTTAGCTGCTCTTACAGTCAAGGGTCAACAACTGAACTAACACAATTTAAAATCATAGCAATAAATCAAAAACTTAATATCTTATCTAAACAGGACATTGAACAATGCACACAACTCACCCTGCTCATGCCATCGGGTCCTGGGTGAGATGGATGTCCAGGAGGCCCCGGGGGACCCGGCTGACCAGGAACACCTGGCTCACCATCAATTCCCTGAGGACCACGAGGACCCTGGAAAAACAAGCCAGTAGGAATTAGAACCCATTGCCAAGTATGTATTTAGCAGAAAGCTAAAAGCATAGACTTCTTGATGGAAATGCTTTAAAAATGAATTGTTTTAAAAATGAATAGCCATACTGTATGATTCCAACTACGACATTCTGGAAAAGGCAGAAATATAGAGACAATAACAAAAAAAATCCATGGTTGCCAGGGTTTGGAGTGGGGTGGGAGGATGAATAAGCTGAATACAGAAGATTTTTAGGGCAGTGAAAACACTCTGTATAATACTATAAAGGTGGATACATGTCATTATACACTTGTGTCCAAATTCATAGAGTGTACAACACCAAGAGTGAACCTTAATGTGAACTACGGACTCTGATGGAGAATGTCAACTGGAGAATGCTGTGCATGTGTGGGAGCAGAGAGGATATAGGGACTCTGTACCTTCCTCTCAATTTTGATTTTTTTGACCTAAAACTTCTCTTGAAAAATTAAGTCTTAAAGAAAAAGAATAGTAATCCAGCCACCTAAAGTAACTCAGCATTGGTCACACCCTCTTCCACTGGGACATGGCACATTCTGGGTAAGAATTTTATTCTTGATGTGCTAAATCCCCAGTAGTCAGATTTGTTGGAATAATTATGAAATTGTATTTGGTTCATCATTATTCTAGAATAAGCTTCCTTATTTGGTTGAGTGTTACTGTTCAAGGTATTTAATCAATAACTTCTAAATTCATTGCCCTGTCTTAGATTACAGTTAACTATGTATGTGCCTGCTTAAACTAACTGCCCCCAACAACAAAAACAAAAGAAATGAGAAGGACCCGATTGTAGTTTGTGGTTTTTTCCAGCTTGTTTTTAATGCTTCGCATAGTTCCTGCTACATAGTAAATACTCACTATATGTTTATTACATTTTCACATTTCAATCCTCTTTACTTGAAGTCTAGCACACTTTATTTTCTTTACCACCTCCAAAGGTAGACCAAACCAATAGAAAGACAGGGAAAGACACAGTGACCCAGCCAAGTCCAGTTCTCAGAGAAGTGAGCAATAATGTCTAGCTGCCAAATCCCACCCTCCTAACCCACATTTTGAAGACAGCTTGGGGAACAGCCACGTCCTCAGTTCTGGAACTGTTCCGTCCCCTAACCTCAACATTTCCACAAGTCTTGTTAAGTATTTGCTGGCTTTTTAACTCTGAAGAGTCTTAACAGACTTTAAGAAGAAAGAAAGCACCAAGGAACTCAAAAGCCAATATAATTTTTATAGTTAGAAGCAGGGACCGAGAAAACTATGGTAAATGAATTGGAGTTTAATAGTAAAAGAAGTTTCTCATACTTAAACATGAGAATATCTACTGGCCCACAATAAGCAACTGAAATACGAGCTGATACAGCAGGAGTAAATATAAGAGAAGCTGAGGGGGCAGTTTGCATATGATGGTTTTGGGGAAGGTGACATATAGCTATTCTGAAATTTAATTAATGTATTTTAACATATTCAAACATTTGTATAGACATGTTTACTTCCTAGAAGAGATAAGTAAATGCATATATTCAAATAGTAGATACCAGAAAAAAACTCACATTTCGTAAAATAATTTCTCAGAAAATAATTTTCATCCTTTAAAAAATCGAACCTTTTCACTAAACTCTTTCTATTATATATAATGGAAGCTGATTTTAATTGCTGTCTAAGATTCCTGGATTATCACAAGGAGACTGGGCAACATGAAATGGACATGTATATTGTCAAAGGCTGCATGGACAAAGTGGTCGTCTGATCTGCTCATGGAGCCTTGTGTGGAAAACTTCTAATGTGTTTTAGAAATGTGAAATTGCTCATTGATAACCAGGCATTGTTATACCCAAAAAATGAACCGAAACATTATTTCTGTCCCCAAAGAAATTTCTAAGGACAAAACCAAAAACTACGTTTAGTGTCAATTAGCGTTTAGAGATGTTTGGGTAATGGTAACCCTCAAAAAACTGTGTCCTTTCTCCAGTCCTCTGTGATCAATAATCATGTTTCAAAGTCTGCTCTGAAGACAGCCCACTTTTTTATTGACTTCATGATGCATTCTGCGTCTCTGTGGCATTGCTTTTAAATAGTCTACATGACGTACTCTTATACAGAGTGAGATTAAAATTAATACAAACTTGTGAAAATTATCCAAAATTAAGTGAATGTAATAAGCAAGATTATAAGTGAAAATAGAAAAATATTATAATACATGAGCATTTTTACTGATCAATATTTAAATCAAAAATTGTAATCTCAGAATCCATTAAAAATATCTATTTTCATATTTTCAAGTGAGCTGAATCACATACATTTTATATTAAGGTTAATGTTCTATATAGAATCATTCCCTCCCATCCCCCAGGATACTCTTTAGTATCTCAGGAAGCAGTCTACAATAAAAAATACTAGCATAGTGCCACTAGGTGGCGACCTTTAAACATCCACAAGTAGGAATAATAATGACCCAGCATCATCAAGAACTTTATTCACTGCTGGTTAGTTAGAATCACACACATACAAATTACAAAACATTAGAGTTGGTAAGAACTGGTATATTTCCCATTTTACAGTAGAGAAAAAAGACCTATAGAGGTTAAGTGTCATGTGCAATTAGAACTCAGCACACCATTGACTGTCCTGATAGGTTGCTAGTTTGTTGTCTCTGTTAAGTTATCAGGACAATACACTTAAAATTAAGGATGTGTGATGAGAGATAGTCATGATGATCACTGACTAGTAAATAAAGCTTCTCGAGAGTATCTCTATAGTAGTAGTTCTCAATCCTGTGCCATTTTGCTCCCAAGAGACATTCGACAACAGCAAGAGACATTTTTAGTTGTCACAATTGTATGAGGAAGGGGGGCCAGGTGTTGCTACTGGCAACTAGTAGGTAGAAATTAGGAATGCTATCAAACATCCTACAATGAATGAGGAATTATCTGCTTCCAAATATTAATAGTATCGAGATTCAGAAACTGCTTTACATATTGTGAACCTTCTGTAATGTTTGATGGTAATGAAACTAGGGAGAGAAAAATGGTATCTGAGATCGCAGTACCACCCTATATTGTACCAGCCATAGCTTTGGTCCAGTTAAGCAGTTCCTGTAAGTCTTGGGACCTAAAGCAGAATATTCTACCTATGGGTATTCTGTGACATGCCAATATCTTGAAATCGGCCATGGTGGGAGTATTTACAGCAGGGAAATCAGCAAAAACTACAGGCACATTTTTTTTCAATGAGTCAGTTGTTAATCATTTATCATCATACCACTGCTTGCTAGGATTAAGAAAGAAACAGATTTCCTACTTGGGTATCTGCCAGGATTTCTTGCTTAATTCCAGATAAATAACTACTCCTCACTCTTTTTACACACACACACACACGCACACACAATTTGCTGAATGTTTCAGACCTTATCAAGATAGGAAATGGAGCACATCACATACTAAGTCCAGAAAAGGAGAGGTAAGGAGAGCTGGGAGAGAGAAGAGGAGAGATATGAGTAATAGATTCATTGAGTCCTAACAAAGAATTCTGGACATCTAACCACTATTTTCATAACAGCTTCCACCTAGACTCAGAAATCAGTGTAATTAATTATTCTGGGCACAACACATTGATGTACAATGTTTCCTGCATGGCCACCTACCCTCCTACCTTCCTCTACCTGTCTCTGTCACTCTAGACCCTGGACAGACATCTGGAGAGCTACCAAAAATGTTTAAGCTACCAACACTGGTGAGACACCCAAGTAGAACAGCAATGAAAAATGGAGCATAGATAATCAGAACACAATCCTGTTACCCACCTATATGGCTGTGCCCCACTTCCTTAGGATTCTGTCATTTACCTGCATGCCTGCAAATACCACCCATAACACCAGCTCCAGTCTGGAAAAAGTACTGGCTTCACGCTAACTTGATGAAATGTGTAGAAGCATAAAATAGCATCAAAGATAAACTAGTGGCAAGAGTACCTAACAACGTGATCTAAAATGTTTTTTCCTCATTTATATATTCAAGATTGTTTGTTTCTTCCTTGCTCTTCTATCTCATTTAGATATAGATAAGTACATATTTGGAAGGCTAAAAGTCCATAGAGTTAAATTTTAATACGTATCAGACAGAAAATTAAATTTTAGGCAAATTTTAATGATTAAGACATAAGATGATAGTAATACACAAATTAACCCCATTATTTAATATATGAAAAACATTAATTTTTGAGGATGAGATATAAAAAAGAAAAACAATTGCTACTCTAGGACTTGATAATAAGAAAAAGCAATTCGGTACATATTGTACAATACTCTCATGTTTTATCTCAAGAGTGATTATTTAAATTTCAAGGTGCTTCCTTTGTTCTGGTCATGGATTTGTCGATTTTTAAAATTACTACTTTGACAGTTCTACAGCAGCTATTCAATGAAAAAGGTAGAGTGTTACTTGGGAAATAAATTCATTATACAACCACTTGAAATAAAATTTTGTCCTCTAATAATTTCTTTTTCCTTTATCCAATATGGTTATTCTTGTAGCAACCACGGATCACAAAACTTGGGTGTTTATCTCAACAGAACATTCTTGGCATTGTTTACTCATGAGTTACAACTTCTGAAAACAACATGAGGTATTCATTATACTCAGATTCTACTTTATTTTAATTTGACCTCATAGATGAAAAAGAAGTATCTAAGAAGATTGGTAATTCTTAGGATGTGATAATTTCCTCTGAATCAGAAGACATACACAATCGCTGCATGATCTGAATTCTAGGTCACATTTAAGAGAGATGAAAGAAAAACAGAGCCACCGGCTCTTTGCTACATCCAGAGAACATGGTATAGACAGGCTAATTCAGTACACAATACAAATCACAAAAAAAGTGCTCCCCTATCAACTTACAGGTTTCCCCTTTGGGCCTCTCTCTCCTCTTGGTCCTTGTGATCCTGGAGGTCCCTAAAACAGAAATGATGGTTATGCCTGCAAAACACATACACTTCAGATTTTTGTTTGAAAGGTTTGCTTTATATAAAAAAAATTAGGAAATGGAAATCTCACTCTTCTTTTTGAATTCAGTTCAGTTTAAGACTATAGAATACAAAGTCATGTGGATATAAAAGCTCTGAATGCACAGAAACACTGCTTATTTTAGTAGTGAAGCTTAAAGGCCTGTAAAGAATTCAATGTTACATTATAGCACTGTGGAGCCCAATCAGTTGAATATATTAGTTTGAACAGTAGTGGCAAATTCGTAAGGATCATTTTTGCTATCTCATCTCAGACAAGCCTTTGCCACTAGAGTATGGGCACGAAAACTTAGAGTTCGCATTTTGAGAACTACACAGATATGCAAACCCCAAATTACCAATTATGTGAGGGAATGTATGAGTTCATACTGGCACATGATACCCCAAACTATTCTCACAGTTCAAGTTGCCCATGAAAGCAATAGAAAGAAGAGCCTCTTATTCTAGTACTACTTTATGTACCTTCAATAATCTTTTTTTTTTACTTGATTTAGATTGTTGCATCATCTCCATTGTATATTTAAAAACCCACTTAGAATTTTCTGAATGGTAATTGCAGTTATTTCTCCGTTGAAATAACAAATGATTATTGTATTTCAAAAGTAGTATTATTGTACTGATATCTTAAATTAGCTTTTTTTTTTTTCTGGAAAATTGCAGTTGCTAGGAGAATTTTATTTTTCCTCAAAAGAGTTTCAGTCGAGTTATGAAAACTGGATTGTGTATTTACTCAGTCCAACATACAGTATTGTTTAAAAGCAAAAGTTTCAGAAGGACTGGAGCAGGTCTGCTAAAGTATACTTGTATTTTTCTTATGTTGGTTTAATATATTTTAAAATCTACAGGAATTGTGCTTGTGTGTGTGTGTGTGTGTGTGTGTGTGTGTGTGTGTGTGTGTTACCTATCTAGTTACTCATGAATGCTACTGCTAAGCCAAACATGAAATCAGTAGTCTTGTATGCTAAACTGGAAATATGCTATTCTGATGTATAATTTCTCAAAGTCAACTGCTATATGATAATTTCATTAACAGATGAATTAACAGTTTGTTTCATTACACAGATAAAAGTAATCTACCCTTAATCATTGTCAAGAGACAAGTATGCCCTAATTTCAATGAGTAAGGTTAATCTAAAATTAGCAGTGTAATACTAGCTTGTTTTGCCTTTCAAATAATCAATAGTAACACCAACACTTGAGGAATAATAGGGTTCGTTAATTTCAAAATTAAATGATCTCCTATATGTCATTCATTGCTGCAAAAGAATACCTAAACTTGAGATGTATCAAGACAAAATACTTCAAGAAACCAAGCACCATTGTTTTACATTTTACGGTCTTTTCATGAGTATACTTGTAAAAATTTTCAGTATGTCAAAGAACTTAGGAGTACCATGAATGTTGGAGGGAACTACTTACTGCTGGTCCTGGACGACCACGTATGCCTGTTACCTAAACAACAAACAAAATAATTTGTAAAGATAAAGTTCCTAAAGAGTTTTAGAAAAGTCAAAGGTCAAACAAATATGAATAAAAAGAAAATCCCCCGTAAATTAAAAAAAAAAAAAAAAATGGATGCTGTCAATTGATGCCCATTTGCTCCTTGCCTTATGAGTTAAGACATTATATAACTGAAACTCTACTACAGGGAGGCAGTAGTAGTATAGCCATTAAAAGCACCGATGCTGGAGCCAAGAGGCCAGGGTTTAGATCCTCACTCTATCCCTTACCAGTTGTATGACCTTGGACTAATTACTTATTGTCTCTGTGCTTAGATTCCTCTTCTGTAAAACGGTGACGATAACCATGAAATTACCTCCCTCACAGAGTTGTTGTGAAGATAAACAAATATTTAGTAAGCACTTAAAACAGAACGTAATACGTAGTAAGTACATATAAGTATTTTTAAATGAAAGAAAATAAATACGAATGATTTTCTTTTTATGTAATCTTTGTTAAAAACAAGCCAGTTTAAAGGCAAAGCAAAATTGCAAACACTGCCAAATAAATCAACATCCATACATTTTTTGAGAGAGTGATGATAACTCCTTTAAAATCTAAAAGAGTAGTGTTAACGAACTTAATCTTATATAATATATACTTTTTGATCACCTACAAAACTAAATAACTTGTAAGAACTCTTATACTACGTGGAATCTCAGGATAACGGCATAACGTATTTCCCAAAGCGTGGAACATTAAATAATGCCTTTCTCTTTGGATTACATGGCTATTTACACTATACACCTGAACTATCACTTTATATTCACATGCAATGTATTTAATTTTGTAAAACTCTGATTTTCACCTATAATGAGACTAGAGACTATAAAAGTTAGAAATATTGTATTAAATAAACATTTAATTTTGTATTAAATAAATAATCTGTTAATTCAAAATTGTATTAAGTAAACATTAAATTTATAATATACATATTGAATTAAAGAAAGAATTAATTTTGGTTTGCTTGTTTTATACTAAAAATGTGGTTATAAAATAATGAATTTCTCTTTTTGAAAGTATATATATATAAGTAATAATATATAACTATACTATAGCTAAGTTTATTAAAGGTACATGAAAACAATATATATATATATATGTATATATATATACTTACAACAGGCACTAATCCTGGTTCTCCTTTTTGTCCCTAGAAAGTAAAAAAAAAAAATTCAATTAGCAAACTATAATGGCTTTTGGAGCATGAACACGTTATACTAGAATATTCTATATAAACACTAGGAATTTCTATGTGAGAAATATTTTTTAAATTGAGAAAAGAAACTTAATCAATTTTAGAATATTTAGTCAGACATTATTCATGAAAAAAATACTCATCTGAAAGACACAAAAAGAAAATAAATACAATGCGTAAAATGTGTGAAGTTGTTTTGCTTCTGTTTTTACAGCAGTCAAACCCAGAAATGTTTATGATGAAAAGATGTAAAGTCAAAGTGCCATAGGCAAAACTACCCAAAGACTAAAAAGACAAAAGAATATTCAGAGATTTGAATACATTTGAATTTTCACACTCATGTTAAATACCACTTAGTTTTTAGTAACTTATCAAATGCTGTGCCTGAAACACTTGCCACCCTTTTTTAAAACTCATGTAAGAATCTGAGAAACAAGAGATATGTTTCCTCGTCTTACAAAAAAGAACATGATAACATTAGTCAGATAATTCTCAATATCTGAGGAAGATCTAGAAAAAATATTAAGTGAATAGAAAAATAAAAAATAACACAAAAAACAATCATAAAGTAAATAAAATCAGGCAGTTTAATTAGCTGATGTAGCACAGATAACAGATGTAGATGAAATTTCTTTTGGTACTTAGAACTTTAAATTCTCAAAAATTATATTCTCATACCATGATGTCAAGTACATAGATTAAATAATATTGAAGGAATTGTACCTTTATATATCTTTATTTCATCATATATTTATTTGTATTATTTATTTCAGGATTTGTCTTCCAACAGATTATGATCTCCCCAAGGTCATGATCATGTCTACTTTATATCCTTGGTTTGACAAACGAAAGTTCTCAAATTCTTATTGAATATTTTCATTAATATATTATGAAATAATGCTTTTTATTAGGCAATTACAGATTGCCTAATAAATACATTAAAGATTTTATCTAAAATGTAAAAGAAGCAAGGGTAATGAATTTTATTTTATTTAGTTTTTCCTTTCACATACATTCTTTGATCTGATTGTAAAAATAATATGAGTTCATAATAGAGGAAATATACAGAAGAAACTAAATATCATACTCAACACCCAGGAGACAACCACTGTTAACAGTGGATATTCTTAGTTTTTCATCATGAATTTGATTTACCTAATCAGTACCTTAGTATTTTACTCTTAGATTTTGTTTTCATTTTGTAATTTAAAATAACATTATAATGAATATCTTTGTTTATAAATGTTTGGGTGGCATCTCTAATTAATCCTTATGCTATATTTCTAGAATTTAAAGTTGTATTTTTAAGATATTTAATCTAGATTACCAAATTGTACTCCTGAAAGGCACAATCTAATTACATTCTCTCAATAGTATCTCACACCTGAAAATATTTTGTGAAGTGAAATTTTAAAATTATTTTAGAATCTTAATAGTCTTAATGACGGACTTAATGGCAGAACAATACCATGATTATACTTGCTGATTCTAAGGCTAAGGTAGCTAATGCCCCAGAAGTCAGGAATAAATTGAGAATTCAGAACTGGGAAATAGCTCCACAGAAGCAGGAGGGAGGAGCTCTATATGAGCAAGTTCAAGGTACAACATAGGAGACTAAAAGACAACATACGAAAAGACTAGGGGAAGAAGGGATCAGCACAGATGGGCAGCAAAGCACCACAGACTTATTTCTGCATTTCCACATCTGCTAACTTAGACTGAGCCTTTCTATTTTTAACATAATGTGAAAGTAATAAAACTTTGGGTATTCTTAGTTGGTGTGGGTATTCTAAGAAAACTCTTAGAACTATAAGAGCTTTCTTTGAAATACTGAAAGAATTTGAATTGTTTAGCGAGGGTATATAAATCTGTGTTCGATAAGAAAAGGACTTTATGAGAATGATGCTGAAAAAAAATGTCGCTTTCTGGAACAAGTCTAGAAAAACAAGTAAAAAGGGAGAAGAAATTATTTCAGTCAAAATGAGAAAACTAGAATATACTGCTAAAAATGATTGTGAAATCTCCATCCTGAGACCAACAAGGAAAATGCATGCTTTGCTCTTTGTATTTAGGAGAACGGAACCTGCTGATTTCTTTCTTAGCCAGATTATAGGCTTTTTGATATCTTATCATGAGTTATCTCTCCACAATATTTGACATGAGAAAAATATTCTATTCTCAGGGTCTGATAATAAATTTGTCTAATGATTCTATGATATTTATTATTTTAGAAATAAGCCACAGATGTAAATATTTGCTGACTTTATTAATATGGACTTTGAATAGTTAATTTATGTGGAATGATGACTTATCTAAAGTTTAAATTTGATTTTCATATCCATTCAAATACTCAAATTCAGATAAGAATTACAGTTTAATTTTACATCTTGTCTGTTACTCGTCATCTAATGCTATGTGGACATGCCTTAGGACTTTTATAGGATGCTGTTACCATAAAGACAGTCAAACACTGTTTTTCCCAACATCATATCATCTGTATCATTTGCCTCATATGGGGTTATAACAAAGGCTCGATAATTATTTGGGGATTAACTTGAATGAATAAGTTATAAATAAAAATTAATATTGATATAAACCAAGCACAAATGCATTTTTATAGCAGCACTCTGCTCTTGTATTTCTGATGGCAAGAATCATGAAAATAGAGGCACGTAACTAAAATGTGCTAAGGTGGCAACTGCTTTGAGTGTGTCCTTCTCCCAGCTGTCCCACATTGCCCTTGAAAAAAAGACAGTAGACTAAATGATATAGCCTACAGTTGTCCTTTAGTAAGTTGGGTGATTATTAAATGAATTAAACTGATTATTTCAGGGCAGTTCTCACTGTTAGTTCTTTTTTTATTTCACAGATTAGATAGGTAGATGATAGATAGATGATAGATAGATTGTTTGAAGCCTATACTCAAACTTTTAAGTTTCTATTTTTCTAGCTTTCATATGTAAATTAAATATGAACTGGTATTTGTAGTCCTTCTCCTTTGATATATGTTTAAATAGAAATAGCTTCACTGATAATCATTCCAATCAAGACAAATTCATGGTATTGCCCTCAGGACCAAAAAGTGTAAAAGTGGCCGGGACATCTCTTTGATAGCACCACTTTCATTTACCATGATGGTATAGCATTGCTTTATCCGATTATCTGATTATCACTCTACTGATTTTCCAATGTATGCAAAAGTAAAGACAATTTAAATTCATTAGTAATCTATTTAATAATTGCCATGAAATCTGGATTCCCTATTTCCATTCCTGATTCCTGTGCCCAACCCATCTGGATAAGACTGAAACAAATAGTCATATTTTTCAACTTGACCAGAAAACTGAGAACACATCCAAGGGAATTGAACTCTCTTCATTTAGTGGGATTACCTATGTCCAGATGACAAGTGGCTAAACTGGCCAGTGTACTAGAGTCATGGCTGTATTACACCATTTTCCTCTTGAGTGTAAGGCTTGTCTCTGGGATTAGATTTTTGGCTCCTTGAATGTGTGAGGAAGGGGAGCAGAGAGGAAGTGATGTGTGTTTGGTAAAATGATCAATTAACTCTTTTAATTGAATCTTTACTTTCTAACTAATGGAAGAGGGACTACAAGCCCAAGGAAGTAGAACTAACACCCTCCTTTCTCTCCTTCCTTCTTTCCTTCAATTAAACATTTATTACACTTCTAATATATGTAAAGTATATACTCAGCTCTGTGATAAATGCAAATAATTCAAAGGTTAATATGACACAGTTCAATCCCTAATGGATTCATAACCTTCTGGAAAAAAACATCTATAAACAAAGATTAACAAAGTGAATAAAATAGAGGCATCTGTAATCTATAAGCAAAGTAACTGAATTGTGCTCATATATTTATATTTTAGGGTACTTTCTACCTTACAAAAGGTTTTGAACACTTCAAAGCACAGTCCTATGTAGACAATACTAGAATAAAAGTGACATTTATAAAAATAAAACTATTCAAAGTAAAACTTACCTTTCTTCCTCTACCTACAAAAAGAAAAGAATAAATATGTTATTTTATACAGAAACAGTTGTTGAGAATCTCCTAAATATTTATTTTAATAATAGAATTTTTATGGAGTCAGAATTTAACTTAAACAGCTTTCCCTAACACCAGTAAGCAGGACTCAAAAGTTGTTTTGAATCAATATATCTATAGAGACAAAATATTACATGCCTTTTGAAAATTCTGACATTATTTAAATATTTTTCACATCATTTATATAGCATTTAAAATCATTAAAGTATAAAATTAACAATGAAGATTATAACGTTATTTTTAATTAATACTCTTTTTGTGTTTTATACTTTTCAGGAAGACCATTCATATGGTTAATAAACCAAAATATATTAAAGGTATACAATTATGCAGTGAAAAATCTCCTATCTTATCCCCTTTCCTTTATTTCCCACATTTCACGCCCCCATAGAAGGCCACTGTTATTGATTTTCCCATAATTAGTCTTTCCAACCAGTACATAATAGAATATTCCATTAGTCATCATTTGAGTTAGCAGTGTTTTAAAGTTCTTTTTCAGATAGATTTTAAACATTTCGTGTTGTTTATCCTTAGCCACTTTATCCTATCAGTTGCTATTATAAATGAGGTATTTTTTTATTCCCATCACTTATTCTATGAAGTAATTGCATAAAATAAATCTATTAGTTTATTTTACATTGCCTTGTCTTACTAAAATCTTTTATTTTTGTAGTATTTTTTACTCCATTCCACAATTATATTTTCTGCAAATTGATCGTTTTACCTCCTCTTTTCTAATTTCTAAACCTCTAATTTCTTTTTCTTGTCTAATTGTTTTTTTCAGGTACAGTCAATAATGTTAAATTGTTGTGATAATGAATAATTATGTTCTATCTCTGAGTTTGGAAAAACATTTCTATTATTAAATATTCTTTTTCTCTAGTTTTCCAAAATACTTTTTTTTCCTTGAAGTTTAATAACTTTACTAAGATAAGTCTCTTTATTGATTCTTCTGAGTCAACTTTTTCAGAAACTTGCTTCTCGTTTTTAATATTGAAATTGAAGTTTCATGTTCTTTAGAAACGTTTTCTTGTAATATATCTATATGTGATATATCGCTACTTTTTCTTTGAGGATTCTTCTTCGGGGCCATCTTTTACCTGTCTTCTATATATTTATTATTTCCTTTCAAATCCTTTTTAATTTTTTTTCTTTTCTCATTACTATTTTCTATGTTCCTCACTGTATTTTCTGTGGTATCAATTCTCCTTATGTTCTTTCCTATTTCATCTTCAGTTCCCTATGATTTTGGTTTTCCTCCTACTTCTTTCCTCATCATTATTTTTTTATTTGTATTTATAATTTATGGCTTTCTTCTCAGAGGCAATTGCTTTATTAAGTTTTATTTGGTTATGGTGACATGGTCAGAATTTTTTACCTGTTCTGTGGTAATACCTTTATCAGTATATTCTGCATCACATAAATTAGCTAAACTCTACTACTTTCTTTCTTATAGTAGCTTTGTATCAATGTTGTTGTCAACTCTTATTATTATTTGTCTTGGAATGAATTTGGTGTTCCAAAGCCAGCATTTTGCAGAAGGTTGTGTATTTTGTTCTGGTTTTGTTGTTTTTTTTTTTTTTTATATCTGCCACCATTATCCCAACATAGTATTCACTTATGAAGTATTTTTTTTTATATCTGCCACCATTATCCCAACATAGTATTCACTTATGAAGTATTCATTCCTTGGAGCTTCTTTGCAGATTGTATCTGCTTCAGGTAGCCCTTAGGTGTCATATTTTTAATTCTTTCCATTATATTATCCTTATTAAATTGCTAAAAATTGTGTTTAGGTGTTTATTCAAGGCACATTGTTACTAATGAATGATATGCAAGAAGAAAATGTTAAATTACTGTCTAATATTTCCATGAAATACTGTTGAATACGTCATCATATTTGTTAACTGCAGTGGAATTTGGGGGAAAAAATAATGCCTTGACACTGTCTTCACAATGATTCAAGTCTCTATTCATTACTGCTGAAACAAATAACCTAAAAATTTAATATTAACCTTACATTGTTCATTAAAACACATATAAATTTGTTTCTCATATATGTATCTTATATGTACTCAAATCCATAGTATATGTTAAACACATTTTTAACAAAAAAAATTTAAAACCCAGTAATTTATATTATTGTTTTCTCTAGGAAATCTATTTCATTCTCCTATCTTTCTTAGTCAACATTAAAAGCATTCTGCATTTATGAGCTAATGTTAATAGATGATGCTGTGACATTAAATTACATCAGAAATAATTATTCCATTTCCAAAGGGAAGATAAATGTGTTTTCTTGATCTCCTCTTAGAACATCAATGAACTTCATAAAAAACCAACAAATATCTTAGAGGTATCCAGCATGGATAGAGTAACAAATGACCATCTTAAGTGATACAAGGAATTCTCGAATTAGACAGAATCATTCAAAATTCAGCCAAAAATGGCCCTGGTTTTTAAAAATACAGGAAATCATTGTCTCTTTCTGACTAATGTTAACCTTCTGACTAATCTTCTGGGTGAGCAAAATCATTAACCCCAAAGACCATTGAACAGTGGCTTAATTATTCTCTTGAGTTGCTGAATTCTTAGAGCAAAAACCACTGCAACTATAAAGATGAGTCACTGGATCAATTCTGAGCTGGACCTAAGGATTCTTACCAAAATTGGTATTGCCACCGCCAGTTGTATGTGGACAGACAGGACAGCATTCACCAGGGGGAGTTATAGGGTCGGCACATTCGAGCACATCCTGGCACTGTATCTTGTCACAAAGAATGGCTCCATTGTCACAGACACAGATCTGGCAAGGGGCAGGTTTCCAAATGTCCCTGTTTAAGTACATCTGACCATTCTGAGTGCAGGCTATTTCTTCACCATATCCTTCTAGAATAAGAAGAAAAAGAAGAAAAAAAAAAGGTTAGTAATCTTCTGAAATTTCAGAATCTGGGAAATATTTAAGGTGAGTCATCTTGTGGGTTCCAAAAAAACTCTGGGTTAAGCAGTAACCTCCCAAGGACACACTTCATTTAGTATTTACATACAAAGCAATATGTAATTCACAAAACGTGATTATGATACTTAAATCCTAGTACGATAGGGGAAGGAAAAAATAGTGATTCAAAGTAGGTATAAATAACCAAACAGGAGAAATAAAAATAAGCCATGTGAAAAGGGGAAGAAAAATATATAGTTCTAAAGAGAATACAACAAAATTAACAAAGTGAATAAAATAGAGGCATCTGTAATCTACAAGCAAAGTAACTGAATTTTTGAAATTGAAATTGAAAACAATTTCAATGTTTGGGGAACGCCATTGTGACTTTCAACTCACAAGAAAATTTAATATATCTCACAACAACAAACGATGCTATATATTCATGTACTATGAAGAAAAATGTTTTTAAAAATTTTAAAAAAATTTTTAAATTTATCAAAATTAGTTTTATCAAAATTAGTTTTAAACATAAGGTAAAAAATTAGTTTTAAACATAAGTTAAAAAAAGAATAACAGCGTACCATTTTGTGGAATGGATTTACATCCTAAACTAAAAGTGCTTACTACACTGTAAAGAAAATACAAAGCTAAACGGTCAATGAATTAATTATCTCTGCATCAAAATTAATTTTGGAAAGCCATGACCAAAACAATATGGCAAGCTATTATATAATATCTGCCAAACATTTTTCTCTATTAAGATAAAAATTTAATGCATATTTTTAAAATAAATATACATATATTATAGCAATTCTATTATACATTTACAACAAAATCAATACATATATTACATCTTTAACTTTGTGATTTTTAAGAAACCAAAGTAGAATATTTTAAAACATAATGTAGATCATATTAACCTTGCCTAATTCCTTCAAGAGCTTCCCAACTACTTAAATTCAAAACCCCTTTTAAAGTCCAAAGGCCTCCCTTGCATAACTTGATCCCTTTGTCTGGCACTGCTTTCCCTTCACTTATCTCAGGTTCCCATCACTTGCTATTGTGGCTTGTTTAATTATCACCTGTCCCCACAAGACTCTGACTGCCCTATAAAAGCAGGCTTCCTTTACTCAATCGATATACTTCACAAAACTCTTTAAATAACTCATTTATTCATCTATCCGTTCATTCATATTTTATTATGAAACAGTTCCTAAAATGTGAACAAATAGGCAAAACTCACTGCCCTCATAAAATTTATGAAATCAGTACAATTTATTTATTCTTATTTATTTTCTTATTTCCTCCGCAAGAGTGAACTCCACAGGTAAGGACAATGTGTCTTGTTCATCACAATATTTCTAAAGCTTGACGCCATACTTTTCATAGAGCCAACATTCAGCAAATACTTGTTCAATGGATGGATATGAATGAGTGAATAAGTGAACCTAAATTATTGTTCACTGACTTAACTGCACCAGCATTAACTTCATACTCAATAAAAAATAAAACTAAAAACTTTAAAAATGCATTTAATATTAATCTATGAAAGAAATTATTTGTCAATAAATATACTTAACTGATAATACAGAACTACAGAAGAAAATGATTTCAGTTTAGAATAAAGACATTAACCCAAATATCCACCTTCCTAGCTTTAGAAAGTTTTTCTTGGATAACATTCTTCTCACTGCTCTATGGAATACTTTCACATATTTATTTAGTCTTTCATCACAGTTATTCATCACAAATGGAAAATAGCTTTCAGAGCATGACACCACATCCTGGTGTTTGTGCTATTCATAAGAAGAGCACGAAGGTTCTAATCTGATTCATCTTCATTAAAAGATGTTTATCATATGATATGATACATAGCTAACCAATAAAATAACTCTGGCTTTGTATACAATATACAGCTCCGTATAGTGCATTATAGGCATTTTAAACCAAGAAGAAACTAAATCTCCTGCTTTAATATGCTTTTCTTCAGGACTATTTTGGAAAGAAAAAAAAAAAAAGAAAGAAAGAAAAGAAATTTATACATCAAATAAGCAGAACACTTTTAGATGAAAAATCACTTTGAAACAATGTAGTTCCATGATGAAACACAACCTATATAGAAATGGACACAGTCCATTGAACAATTCCATTAAATAAATAAATTCAGAATAACTTTTTTCATTAAGTTTTATGATTGAGAAAGAAATATCCAGTCACAAGCACTAAATACCACTGCTGAAAATCAGATATGCCATAAATTCAAGCTTGCTTGTCCCTTCCCATACCCTGGCAGACAAAAGTGTTCACATGGATTTACTGAGGTTTAAGTGAGTATATGCCTAGCACTGCATGGGCAAAATATTAGATGTATATGTGTTCTGTTCTCAAAAATATATATTATCATTGTGAAGTAGATTTAAATTGTACCAATGAAATTATAAGGTATGTGGAAATTGAGAATAAGACAACAAACAATAAACAAAATGACATGCAACAATGTTATTGATTAAATATGATTAAAACGTGAAAGAGACTCTTCAGGGGTGAGTTATACTGTTCCCTGCAGCTCCTTTGAGATTGGAATAAAAAGACACATTCTCTCCAACTTGTGTTAACTCATAGAAGGTCAGTTTCATTCTGAAAGTTTGACTTCAATCCCAGGGGCAGAGAAGTGTGCCACTGTTTTATTTTCTTTAAATTACAATGTTCAAAGTTAGTTTTATACTCTGAGTCATCACTAGTCCTTTTTCCCCTGAAAATTTATAATTAAATTTAAGACGATGTTAGTTAGAATGCTTTTAAATGGCAAGGAGATAAAAAACCGCATTCACTGCTAAACCCTGCCTTCTCTTCCCCAACACAAGAATCCATGCACATCACAGAGGGCTCAAAAACTCAGTGAACTCTCATTGTTCACATTTGAATGAAAGACACGTACAAAGAAACACTGAGTAGAAAACACAGGGTGTCCAGCATTTCTCAAGTTCGTACGTGGTAGTTGTGTACCTTATAATTAGGTTGTCTCTACTGTTTTTTACATAAATGTTTATTTAAATAAAAAGAAAAATAAAATAGAAAGCAAAATTGCAGCCAATTTGCAGTAAAGTTGTCATGACATAATTATTTTATGAATGACAATATTATAAAAAATTACTAAACAGGAATTTTCATATGGCATTCTGAGAGGTTCAATACTGTCCTCCTGAATCCTCCACCTATCATAAAACTAACCCAACCTGACATTTACCTTTATCTAAGGCTTAGAACTTAAAAAATTATTGATCTTAAAGTATGTAAGTAAACAAATATTTTTTATAAAATCTGAAAAAGAATTTGAAAACTACAATATTGTCACACTTGTATTTTTGCTATTTATGTTTCTTTAATGAGGACTAACTAATGAATATAATTAATTAATGTAAAATTAATGAGGACTGGTAGATATCTGATAGTACTGCCATTATTTTGTAATCTTCAGTGTTGGAATCTTTCAATGGTATAACCTTCAATGTAAATTTTTCAAAATTTTTATCTTCCAAGCTACAGAATTTTTTTCACCCTTACCAAATGTTCTAACAAATTGAACCAATCTATTGTGAAGTCATTACCACAGACATCTTGGCACTGATATCTTAGAGAAAAGAGATATAGTTTATCTGACCACATTTTATTTGAGAGTAATTCAGTTCTCCTGTATTTCTCATATATCCTCATATATTTGTCTTTTCATAAAGGTTATGCACTTTTAAATTTAGTTGTGAGAATTCAGTTCATAATCACTAGATGGCAGACCAAATCCATCATCTTATTATAATAGACAATTAGAAACCCAGTCATCAGAACTGCTGCTTGATAATGATGGGCCACGTCCTATGTCTACATTGCTTTATATAATTACTCATGCAAAAAAAGAAAAAAACTTGCATAGAAATGACCATATCGAAACCTCTGTCAAGAGAAATGTGATTCTACCTGTAAATTAAATCATTAGGGTCTACCCAAGGAATTTGAAAAAGTCCCTAAGCCTGTGAGGGATATTCCCTAGACATGAATTAAAGTTCTTTCTTGCAGAAATAAAGTAGAGTACTCATGTGTCACAAAAACTTTTAAATCTACTATTCAGACAAGTGTTTGTTCAGATCATTTTTCCCCCTGGACTGTGAACTTCTTGGGAGCCGGACATGTGTTCATCTCAGGAACCTTCACACTCAATGTCACATAATCAGTCTCTGATAAATACATTGGATGCATGGATGAATATGTGAGCAAATGAAGGAAGGAAGGGCCTTCCTTCATTCGCTCACATATTCATCCATGCAATTATTTCACTGATGTACTTATTTAAAAAATAGTACATGAAGCTCTCTTTCCCCCTTTCCTAAACTTCTCAGAGAAGATGTGCACTTAAGGACACCTGTTTTAAATGAAAGGGAAATAGGTTACTTGGTGGTTCTTGTCAAGAGTGTCCTTGACATAGACCTCTGTATGGCCAGAAAGGAAGAAGATGTGTCAGTCACAGTAGCTCATATTTTGGAACAATTTTCAGGAAGTTATAGCAGCCCTTCAGCCTTCCTGACCCAGCTGGCCACCATCCCTTTTGGGGTTGTGAAGGTCTGGGCTAACGTTATTTAAAATTCTCCAACAGCAAAAGTCTTGGAAGAGCTGGACTAATGGCATTGTCAGCTGTTGTTCTCATACAGTGAGCAGAATGTCTTCTGGGACAAGGGAGGGAACAGCAGAGCAGCCCCCACTTGACCCTCTGGACCAAACCACAGATGTTGCCTTTACCTATGCACAGCATAGCCCTGATGTAGATGCAGTTTCAGAGAATCTTCCAAGGAAATCTCTCCCTTCCCCCTGTTAATGACCATAAGGGAGAGACAAAGAGGTTAGAGTATTCAGTTCTTTCTTTAGACCATGTGAGTAAATGCCAACTATTCCATATTCATCATTACATATGAAGCCACCAGGGATAGTTGAGTGAGATCTGTTACATACTTTGACAATATTTTTCCACCCAGCCTCAAGGTCTATGAGAGGATAGGTGGGTAGGTGAGTATGAAGCAGTGTGTGGAATTTTGCATCTTTTATTCTTCAAAATACCTATAGACTTTCACTTTCCAAGGAGCCACCCAAATCTCTTCTTAGAAAGGTCATCCACTAAAGACAATCATATCTTATATCTTATATTCTAAAACAATACGACAATTAATTTTGAAAACGTATCTAGGAATCTGAGAAAGTAAAAAGACAACTCACACAATATTTCAGTGAAGCATACAAATAAAATGAGATCAGATAAACTGTACAAATATAATTTCTTCAGTGCAACCATTAAACATTTCTCAAGGCTTTTCAGTTAACTAGTAAAACTGCTGTTTTTACTTTACTTAAAATGGAAAAAAATAAAAAGGAAAATCTCTCATATTAGGTACTACTCAAGTTTCTTTCCATGTATCATTGGGAAATCTAAATAATTGTGGCCAAAATGTGAAACTAAAACTACATATAATGCACATGCAATGCTCATCTACAATTTTGTCTGGAAAACCAACTTTCAGTCTGCTAATGCATTTGACATAGATTTTTTTTCCCTCCAAACACATGGCTCTAACTATTGAGTAGCCATAAAAACACCACAGAGAGAATTGGGCCTGCCTTATATTGAATGTACTATAAATTTCAGTTGTAATTTCTGTTGTAATCCTATTCTCAAATGTTAATTCTCAATGAATAAGTTAAATAGAATCTGTGCTATGCCAAATGTGTTTGTTTACTTAAATGCATGGTTTTGAATTGTTTTGAATGAAGTTTATCTATTTAAGCTCTCCCCAGTATGATATTGCTTGAAATAAAGAGGAAAACCAAAAATTTACGTAGCTTATTTCTCTTTCAAATGGGTGATATCATGGCTTTTAGTAGTCTAGAGATAGATTAAGTAAGGAAAGAACAAACTCTGAGTAATATATAGTACCCGCATTCCAGATTTCCTTCATCTACTTTAGGACTTGGCTCATATGTCACATTTTCCGTGAAGCCTACTCTGACCACCTTACAAAAAGAAAAAAAAAAAATGAAAATTACCAAATACACATACACACACCCATGTCACTCTCACTCAATTTCTGCTCTTTTTTCTTTTAATGTGATACTTATTACTTTCAAACCTACTATATTATTGTATTTACCCTTTATTGTTTGTTTCCCCATGATAGAATTATAGCATTATAAGTGCAGATATAATTTATCTTAGTTTGTTCATTGATATATGCTGATATCTTAGAATAGTGTCAGGATCATAGTAGATGTTTCATAAATATTTGTTGAATAATTTATTCAATTTTAGTTGTTTTTGTTAGCCGCTTTAGATGGTAGAGTTGTTTTAAATAGTCTACAGTATATAAAAATGATCCAATTGTAAAAGTACCAAGGAAGAGCTCTACACTATATCAGATGTAAAATTATTTGCTTTGATCCTACGGTTATCATGTAATTTTTAGAAAAGTCCCATTTTTTTGTTGCTATTCAAATGTGGGCCATATCTATATAAGAAGAGATGAAATACTGCCATTTGTGACGTGGATGGACCTTGAGATAATCATGCTAAGCGAAATAAACTACACAGAAAAAAGTTGAAAGCCACATGATATCACGTATATGTGGAATATAAATCTAAAAGCGATAAACGAACAGGACAAACAAACAGAGATTCATGGACATGGACAACAGACTCGTGGTTACTAGGGTAGTAGGGGAGAGGGAAGGGGGAAGGTAAATAGGGTAAAAGGGGTCGAATATGTGGTAACAGAAAGAAATCTAACTACGGGCGATGAACACACAATGCAATATACATATGCCTTACTGTTAATTTGTACACCTGAAACTTATTGGATTTCGTTAACCAATGCCACCATAATAAATAAACAAACAAACAAAAATATATGCCATTGTGTTCACACAATGTATCAATGCTATTTATTCCAGATATTACATCTTAAAAAGAACATATATTTTATTCATTTTTATAACTAAAATGAGTTATTTTTATGAGATAATATTCAATATGGGACATTCAGATGGGTATCTTATCATTTCTTTGCAGCTGCATTTTGTGTTCTTTTTCTATCTTCCTTGATACAGAAGAATATTTAGACCTCTAGAGAAAATACAGACATTGTAGTCAGTTTAAACTTTCTAATTCATTCTTTATTCACTTCCCTTTCCCTGCCCAAGTTGAAATTTATTTTACAATGAACTAAACATTGTGCAGTTCTCAATGACTTTTTGAACCCATTCATTCTACAAAGATTCTAAAAATATTTTGAAGTGACTAAAGGGGACCTTGAGGGTTGCACTATCACCTCTGGAGCTCACTTCTGGAGTCAGGCAAGCACTCATGTTGTGAAAGCATAATTTCTAAATTTATCCACCTGGGTATATTTAGAGATTTGAACTAATACCCATTAATACTCAATTTTATCCTGATCTACCTAGATTTAATTTATGTCTATTTTATAGCTATTTTAAATTAGAAGGTGATTTTACCCTTCTTTCTGTCATTCTCTACCAAATCACTTCCAGAACAGACAATAGACTCCTTAAAATAAGACTAAAAAACATTATTTCAGAATTGAAATCCATCTCTTTATGATCAGCTTACCTTCTACAATACACATTCATGATTGTATAGAAATCATCTTATTCATTGCAATTTTAAGATCTAGCTTCAATATGCACAGAATCTCAACACCAGACAAATGCCATAATAATATTTGTAAGGAGAAAAAAAGCTGTTTCTTTACTGGGAAATTATACTAATAACCTTCTAGATGCAAAGCAAAGCTATTCATTGGGAAATTACTGTGCTTGTAGGGGGAACGATAAACAGGAAAAGTAAAGGCAGAGCAGGAGGTGGAGGAGGAGGGGAAGAAGGAGGGTAGGAAGAGGGGAAGCGGGGAAGAGGCTGAGAATACCAATAATCAAGACAATCATTTTCTTCTCCCATACAACTTTACTACATTGAGAAGAAAGATTTGCAAGTTTTTAGCGAAATACAGAAATAAGCTAGAGATATTTCATTATCCTGTGGTTGGGCAAGAAAATACAAAAAAATGGAATCTAAGATTTTTGACCTGTAAATTCTTGTGCTTCTGAAAAATTATTTTCCTTAATAAGTGAATGGAGACCAAATTAAAACACACGTATGCAGAGGAAATGTGAACATGAACGAGCTTTATTGGAATTTTGAAAGCTTTAAATTATTAATAATTATTCAATATTATTCCTTTTAATATTGTTTAAATTCTGAAATTTATCATTATTATTTAATTTACATTTTAATTTCTTAAAACATTGTGATTATGAAGAAAATATATATAAAAGAAAAGAACACTCTTGATGTTTTCTTAAAATATCTGTGGGAAGATCTTAGAGTTTTCAAAAATTTTTAACCATTTGTTCAATCCCAAATAGATATGGAACACTTATTTTTTGCTAAACACAGTGGTTAGCAGGTGTTGAGATCAGAGGAGAAGAATGCATAAAATTTGCTAAGCTGTGGAGTATAAAATTTAGGTTGGACAGAAAGATTAACTGGGTTATTTGCTTTGGTAAACTGTGCCTCAGTTTCTCTATTTATTACTATATAGAAATATATAAAATATGGGCCTTCGCTTTTAGGTGACACGAGATATTCCAGGATATCACAAATAAATTTTCCTGAAATTGCTGCTGAAAGTTAATCCAAATAAATTAGTCAATCTGGCAAATGGAATGGAGGCATTATTTAATCCATTTAGTCAATATTTACTTTTCCAGCAAATTTTATTGAATACTTGTCAGGTACAAGGACATACTTTGAATCATGAAATGAGAAATTTGGAGTCCAGCTTCCTTGCCAAACACAATCAAAATATACAGAAGCTGCAGTGGGTAATGAAACTTTCCTGTAGGAGAAAAAAAGTTTGCACATATATGTAGTTCATTCTGAAAATTCTGCATGCACGTTAAAATTTTATGAATAATTCTATTTTCTCATTAACCTATATGAATCTTAGGCTCTTATCCTAGAAATCTTCCTTTGTTTTAAGAGGTCTTTGCCTAACACTATTTTATGTATGTATGTATGTATGTATTTTAACACTATTTATTTTAATTACCAGAACTAATTCTCAAGAATGACAACTTAAGGATTTTCTAGAAACCTAAGCAAAAACAACCTTCAATCATTGGGGGGAAAAGTTATCTTATAAAAGCAGATTTGGAATAAGCTAGAAGTGAAAGTAATACAGAATTCCAATGGTGTTAAATCAAGAGTAGATTGATCACCTATTTGATTGTCCTTCAGTGACTTATTCAGTAATAAAATGTATTTCAAACTTTTGGACAGCCTGACTGAATATCAGTGGGAGAGTAAAAAGCCACAAATGCACACCATCCAATGAGCCCCCACAGCACAGCAGCCATACAGCTAATGTCACAGTTTCGAGATCCCTGTGTGGGTTTCAGGCTTCCTTGGATGTTTTCGTCTTCTAATATCTTTGGCATTAGGAATGATTTCAGATTATAAAGTAAATGCACTTACTCTTGAAGCAAATATCAAAATAACATAATGTATGCTTTTCGGTAATATAGTTTATTTAATTTTTTATTATCTATCTGTTACTTCCTCAAGCATTGGGAATACAAAGGTAAGGTAATAAATTCCTCCCATCCTTAAGAGGTTCACAGACTCGTGAGAGAACCAGTTAGGCACAGACCAGTAGAATGCAGTTTTTTAAGTATAAAACTAGAGGCAACCCAGGTTGTGGTGGGAATACTTAAGAAAGACACTTTACTTATTGATCAACAAGACAAGTAATAACAAGTGTTGGAGAGGTTATGAGGAAAAAGAAACCCTCATACATTGCCGGTGGGAATGTAAATTGGTACAGCCACAATGGAAAACAGTATGGAAGTTCTTCAAAAAATTAAGACTAGAATTACCATATGACCAGCAATCCCTCTTCTGGGTATCTACCCCAAAACTTTGAAAACATTTATCCATAAAGGTATAGCACCCCGATGTTCAGTGCAGCACTGTGGCCAAGACAAGGAAACAACTGAAGTGCCCTTGGATAGATAATTGGATAAAGTAGATGTGGCACATACAGAAAACAGAATATTATTTAGTCATAAAGATAAAATACTGTCATTTGCGGCAACATGGATGTATCTTGAGATAATCATGCTAAGTGAAATGTCAGACAGAAAAAGTTGAGAACTTTATGATTTCACTCACATGTGGGATATAAAACTGAAAGCAACAAACAAGACAGACAACTCATAGACACAGACAACAGTTGAGTGGTTATGGGGAGGGAGGTAGATAAGGGTAAAGGTGGTTGAATATATGGTGATGGAAGGAGATTTGACTTTGGTGGTGAACATGCAATGCAATATACAGATAATGTATTATCAAATTGTACACTTGAAACCTATTTAATATTATTAACCAATATCACCCAAATAAATTTAATTAAAAAAAGAAAAAAGACACTCACCTAGGCTGGAGAAGTTTATGTAAGACAAGTCAAAAGAGCTCTGTGATTCAAGTTCTGTAATTTCCTTATTTCCTTTTTTTTTAATTCAATACTTTTTTGGTTTCTTTTAGGTGAAAAAACTAAGTTCCAAAATGATTTCTTCCAAAAATTCACTTCCAAGTTGTATAATATTGTCACTCCTGGCTCATTGCTGCTAACTGGCAATGGACTCCTTCCCTCGGCCAACTGGCCAGGATGGATCTGAAGGAGCATGGGCACTTCCTCTCACTCATTACTTCCTATTCTGCTTTCTTTGCCATCCCTTCTCTTGCCTGAGAGTAAAAAAACAACACTTCTGTTTCTAAACCTCCCAGTGCCTCCATAGGTAGGTGCCTTAGAGGAGAGTAAGGATGCCAAACAACAGTGCTGAAGCCAGGACTTTGGTGCACAGCAACATGGGAGGAATCAGTTGCCGCCAACAACTAAGTCTGGTAACACTGCAATGAATTATAAATGAGTTTTTCCAGGACCAATTCCACAGCCCCTTGGAAATTCAGCAAAACCAAATTTAAATATCATTTTTTAAATTTAGATACAGAATTCCAGATTATACTGCCTTGACATTTTAGAAATTCAAACTGGTTGTATCATATGATGTTTAGTTTGAAAGACAATGAGTTCTGTCTATCGATGTTAATTTAGAAAACAATGTGAAATAAGGCATCAAATACTTGTGCTAGAAATTCACTTATTTTACACTTGGCAAATCCATTCATTTACATTTTCATAGATAACTGATTTACCCAAAGTCTACTCTATGTTTGACTACATCTCGTGCCAGAGAGATACAAAAGTAAAAGACACATAGCTATTCAGAAAGCTTTTAATTGAGGAAAGAAGAAATAAGTTTACAAAATCATGCTTTTAACAATATTTACTAAGGACTATCTAAATATAAAGTATCTTCTATCCAGTTATATCACCAATGACCACAATTAGTCCAGGTAGCAAATGGTTTATGTAAGATACTATGTGTAAAGAAATATGTATAAAAAATCCGAAAAGATGGGATCATTATAAGCTGAACTTATCTGAGGTGGGGTGAATAAAAGTGGGTTCTAAAGTAGGCCTTGAATAATGCAAGATATTTGAGATGGTGGAGGTATGGAAGACTGCCTGGGAAAGGAGCAGGAACCACCTAAAAGAGGAATGGAGTGAGGGGCAAACATGTCGTATGAAGAAAGAATGGTACAATTTACAGAAGACTGGTGATGTGAATTTGTGGTAAAAGTGATGCCTCTTCCTCTAGTGATTTAGTCACTTTCTTCTCTGTGCTCTGATCTCACCTTGTCTGTACACCTAGCAAAGTACCTGCAGCAGTTTAAAAATCTTCCTTGCTTGTCTGCATGTAAACTCTCCCAGGCTATCCATTTCTCGAGGGTGAAAAATATTTAATTTCTCTCTGTATCATGACTGTAGAACAATGTCTGACACAAAGATGTCCAATAAATGCTTGTTTAACAAATGAATAAGTGAATAAATAGGAGAATGTATAAGCAGCTTTCAGGAATATTAATCTAACAACAGAATTGAAAACGAATTGGAAGCCTATGAAACTAAAGGTCACAAGTTTAAATGTTATACTGTAGTTAGGAGAAATAGTTCTAAGAATGAAAGAAGGGGGTGTATAAATCCATGAGATACTAGATAGAAAATATGCAGGGTCTGACTAACTATAGGTGGGATAAGGTATTAGAAAAATTAAAAAATAACTTCCAAAGTTCAAAATGAATGGAGGAAATTAACATCTATTGATGTGGTTATAAGTTGAATTGTGTCCCCCAAAAGACATCTTAACCTTATTTGGAACTAGGTCCTTGGAAGATGTAATTACTTAAGATGAGGTCATACTAGAGTAGGGTGGGTCCTTAATCCAATATGAGTGGTGTCTTTATAGAAAGAGAAGAGAAGACACAGAGACACAGAGACACGGACACATGTGATGGAGGCAGAGAATGAAGTGTTGCAAACCGAGGAGTCAAGGACCGCTGGCAAGCATCAGAAGCTAGGAAGGGATAAGGAAGGATTCCCCATTTGCAGGTTTCAGAGGGAGCACGGCCCTGCCGACACCTCGATTTTGAACTTCTAGCCTCTAGAATTGTGACACAATACATTTCTGTTGTTTTAAGCCACCCAGTTTGCCATACTTTGTTATACAGCAGCCCTAGATAACTAATATAAATATCTACAGCATAGGAGAATGGTCTACACACTGAATGAAATAGAAGTTTGGGAAGATAAATTTGATTAGAAAAATTCTAAATCCTAGTTAAGGGCATATTGGGATGAATATTAAGGAAGAATAACCCAGTATAAATATTAATAGCTACTGTTTATTGTGTTGTAAGAGCCGTGTTAAGTGTCTTATGAAAATTATATATTTAATTACAACCACCCTGGTAGAGGCTTGGGGTCAATTAAGATCACAAAGTTAATGAGTGGCAGAGGCAATATCTGAACCACCACACACTCTTCACTACTATATTCTAAGTCAGACAACTGGATTGCTACTTTAGAGAGAGAATGAAGGGAAGACAAATTTGTACATGTAAATTTTAAAATTTAAAATTCATACTCTACATGTAAATTCTGAATAAGCGTGAATAATAAACTGAGAGCCCTTAGGAAGGATTAAATGCAAAAGGAGTCTGCATTAACTTGAAAGAAAAAAAGAGAGTAAAGCATGTTGTACTTTTGAGATAAGAAACAGGAGAGATAACAATGTTTTTTGTTTGTTTGTTTGTTTTGTTTGTTTTGTATTTTTAATGAATTCGTTTTCAAAGGGAAGGGTAAAATTCTCAGTGAAAAGTACTGAGAATGTGAACTCCGTTCTTTCTTTCTATTCAGTTCCCTTCTAAATGGTCACTATTTCATTTCCTGATGCTAGGCCTGTGTAGCCACTAAATGTTACCATCCTAATATCCTGTGAAATCTCCCCTAGTTTTCCTGAGGCTTCACAGGATATTGATGGGGAAAACTATCTCCATGACACAAATAAGCCTTCAGGCATTTTGATGAGTATGGATGGTAAATGATTACATACCAACTGTTATTCAGTTCTTTTCCAGATTGGTTTATAGGGCACAGGAAATGAAATTTCCCCCCAGAAAATTCCACTTACATTATATAAATATGACTCCTCTAATAGCAAACAATACACTGTATTCTATCTACTTTATTTGAACTAAAGAAGTAATCCTAAAAAAGCATTAGGGAAAAATTTAATAAAATTCAACATTGAAAAATACGATTTAAAGCAAACCATCAACCACCTGCTTTTAAAATTACATCTTATTCAAATCTTCATTTCCTTTCATTTTTCTGAAGTCTGAACTAGTCTTCACAAAAGTTCTTAACTTTTTTTTTAAACTTAATCTTCTGTTAAGCGTTATGAAAATAAAAATTTGGTCCAAGGACCAAGCTACAATTTCATTTTTTTCCTGTTCAGTAATTGTCAGTTCAGTCACAATCAATTTGACTGGCAATACTATTCAAAATAAAAGCAAATTAATAGAATAAATGCAATTATTCATTTTGTTATATAATAATAACAGAACATGTGATCAAATAAAAAAATTTAAACTTGATCCATCTGCATACTTATTTAATGAAAGATAATTGGGTGAATCTGCATATTCTTATGATGTTAATAGCACAGGAACGATTAAGAGTTATTTCGTGTAATTTTATTGGCTAACAATCAAGTATAAAGGCTAATGGGATTTATCATGAGCTCAATCAAACTTTTCACAACTAAATCATATTATCAAATAAGATGAAAAAGTGGGCTGGATACAAAAAGAAACTTAAAGTACATTTGTCTCCACCAACAGAAATTTCTCTGGAATTGTAAAAGTTCAACCATAAGGTAATAAGGCCATGCATGCACAGCATCTGAAATGCTAAACGGAACAGTAGATTTATAGGCATTATTTCATGCCCTTCTACATTTACCAATGACTTCTCTGGGAGTTAGGAATTCTAAAATAGACACAAAATAATCCTCCATATCCACATCAAATTGCATGTATACCAGAATTCAGATATTCAATATCATTCTACTTCATCTCATAAAATTAGGGGAAGGTATTTTATTCCTTATGGGCCCTCATGCTTTTGATTCCTTTAATTGTCTATAGAGTGATTGAAGAGTTTACTCAGAACTTATAGAAATATGAAATATGTAGTGATAACCTTCTCCCAGCCATGACTTTATGCTACTGTATGCCAGCCCGGGTACAATGAGTTACAAACTTCTCTATTCAGAGCGTTCTAAAGATGTCAGAAACTTAAAAATTGATTCTTAAATAGGAACTAGATTATACTTTAAATTATTTGGGATTAATTAAGCTTCATACTCACCCAGTTTGTCAATTTTAAGAGTTAAATAACTTAAAATATTAGTAAAGGAAAAAAGGCAATGTGACAATGAGGCAGCAAATGTATATTTGCTAACAGCTGGTATTTATGGATTCTTTACAATGGTAACATTTGTGTGATGAAAGAAACTGGCGAATTTCCCTCAGTTATGATTACTAAAGCCAGATCGATGTTTCCTATTTTTGAAAATATTGTTAATACTTAACTCTTTTATTATCATTTATCTCCCTAATGTTTAAAAAACATTTATAAAATGTTAAAAAACATTTATAAAATTTTATTTCTTTTATTTCTTTTCATGTTGTTAAACAAAGGTGGATTTCAAGAAAAGTGGAGAATTCCACAGGATTTCTTAAGAAGAAAAGGAAATCAGCACTTTGGCAATTACAGAAAAATGTCAAAAAGTCCTAAAACTCAGGAAGAATAAGTTATATTTCTTAGTAAAACGTGCAAATAAAATACAGGTGCTCTCAACTTACGATTGGTTATGTCTCCATAAATCCATCGTAAGGTGAAAATATTATAAGTTGAAATGCATTTAATACACTTAGCCTACCAAATATCATAGCTTACCATAGCCTACCTTAAACCCACTCAGAACACAATATCCAAAAAAACGCTGGTAAGACAGTACCCTGTGGAGTATTGCTTATTTACCCTCGTGATTGCTTGCCTGCCTGGAAGCTGTGGCTTGCTGCTCCTGCCCAGAATCATGAGAGAATATTGTACTGCATATTGCTCTTCCAGGAAAAGATCAATGCATATCAATTTTGTACTGGTAAAGTCAAAGAATGTTAAGTCGACCCATGTAAGTCAGGGACTGTCTATAATGTAAACCAAATCTAATTTCCCCTACAGAGGTAGCATTGTAATAATAATAATATAAAAAAGCATTCCAAACCAAGCGTCTAACAAAAGCAATAACAAAAATGACCACATTTAATAAAAGGAAATATATACAATCCAGTGTGCTATGTAGGGGCCTTGAAAAAGTTTTGGCAGAGTGAAGGAACAAATTGGGGTCTCCAAAGAAATATTCACAGAAATACTTCATAAAATACTAAGGCCATGAGAATATGGTCTTTATTCACCCAACAAATACTGAACACTTACTACATGCCATTTCTCCATTAGGCACTAGAGCTAAATAAAACAAAACATACCATTCTAATTTCAGGTACCTATAGCCCAATGAGAAAGACAGTTAGATTATCAAGCAATTAAAGTACGCAATGATAAGAATCTTGGTGAAAATAAATATGGTCTGCTAGGGGAGGACATGCAAGCATTGTTGAAGGCATCTTGTAGGAGGAATAGGTTAGTCTTTCTGGAGGTACATCAGCTCAGAACTGAGAAAGAAGTAAAATTTAGCCAGAAGCTATATGTAATTTACTGTGGTTAGAAGGAAAAAAATTGAGTGGTGGGGTAAAGGGACAGGGCTGGAAGAAATGGCAGCATAAGGGGTCCAAAGCACAGATTTCTGATGCAGTTCAGGTCTCTTTCTTTGGCTCCACCCTCATGGTTAAGTAGGACTCTGCTGACTCAAATCAAGAGAATGAGGAATGGGGAAAGAGGGCAAACTTGAAGTGCTATCTGGTACATTTAGATGTATTTTGACTTAGTCTAGTCATTGGGAACCCCACGACTAGAGGCAAAGTGATGCAGTGGGGAATGGAAATGGAGGAGTTGAGAAACCCTAGGGTTTTTTCGTTTGTTTTATTTTGCTTTTTTAACTCTGGCACTGAAAATTACTTGTTATGAAACTTTTGGCAAATAACTATTTTTATCCTCAAATTTTTTTCGTCTAAAAAACAGGTTGTTTTGAGAATCAAATAGATGTGAAAGTTCTTTGAAAAATCAGTGTTATTAAAACACAATGATTATTATTTAGCACAAAGTTTCCCAGACTTCTCTTGTCTGCCTCAACCTCATTTACATGTCTCTCATAAGCAAATTCATGCTTAGGTCCCCTTATGAGGACCTATCAGAATCTGGAGTAGGGTAAGGGAGGAGAGAGATATCATACATTATACTATATTGGCAGAACTCTATTTGTATAGGGCTGTGATCAGAGTGGAGGAATCCTGTTTCTTCCACAAAATATCCTGTGGTCAAGTATTTAACAACCAGGCGTCTGGCCTGTCCACATAAATAACATCACAAAACAAGTGCTCTCAGATTTCAAGAACAGCACTGATAAAACAAAGGGAAGAGGGGAAAGGTGATTTCTGTAGGGCAAGAAGAATTTTTCTGAGTTAGCATATGATATTGGACAAAGCCATTATAGCAATTAGTTGAGCCTGTTAATGTCCTAATACCTGAGCTACCTGACCACAGAAATACACCTGTGTTTAATATAATCACAGTTGAAAAGTTTTTTAGGTTAATTATATGGCACCTTGACAAAAGGCTATTTAAGCCATGGCAGAATAGGACCAACCATATTTTATAATCTTTCAGTTCATTCTTTATCAAAGATTTGACCAAAAAATTAGTCCCATAAAAATTATAAGTGTTTTGTGACTTTAATTGCTGTGCATCTCTCAAAGTAAAGGTTTAAAATTTTTTTTTTTTTTAATTTCAGCTTTGATTTTGTTTTAAGTTGGTTCTTCTCAAATTTGGGTTTGCATCATAATCAAAGAATTTTTTTAAATATCAGTTTCTAGACTCTATCTTTTGCGATTCTGATTTTGTTTTGCAACTGATTATCTGTATTTTTTTAAAGCTTCTCTAATATTATGGCACCAGATTCGGGAATAAGTACTGTAGTCATCACAATAGTACTTCAGATGATGCACTACTTTCTTCAAATGGAAGAAACAAGAAAACTATTGTTTCTTAGTGTGATCATGCCCATTTTTTGCCTTTCTTTCCTTATGTCCAGTTGTTAAAGAAGAAAATTTTTTTTGTTCCTTCCTTATAACAACACATTAAAGCTAAATGGTACTCCCCTCTGTAGGAAAATTTACCACTAAAAACTACCACAAAACTGAACTCTCACTAATCATCTTTTTAAAAGTGTAAGCACCCTTAAATTAAAATCACTTTAATCATTAAGACCCTTCAGTATTTCAGTAATAAATCTCCCTGGAAAAGTGTCTGATTTATATCAGTACAGTGAGATTCTAATGTGAATATAAGAAGTTGAAAGCTTCCCTGGAATCAGTTTATGCCTTTATCCAATAGTGAGTTCTATCACTGGGTAGAATTTACAGACCAAAAAAAGAAAAGAAATATCGAGAAAAACATTTCACAGGGAGAATTTAACAAGAAAAAACAACTATATTATAGAAAACAGATGGCTAGCGTAATTAAAGCTGGAAAGTTGTCAGCTGTGTCCCCAGCTTGTTATTTGTGCTTTTATAAATTGGTAGAAAAAAAATCCCTTACATTTTACCTAAAGGGGCCCAGCCCATAAAAAATTTGCTAAAAAAAATCTGAAAATCCACATTTTGAATATGAAATATATAAAATGATTAAAGAATGACTTTTTAGTTCCTTTTGAGAGATAACTGTGAAACATTTCTTAAATATGCAAGAAGAGAAAATGGTATGAACAAAATAATCGTTTATATGTTGAATATCATTTTTGTTTTCATCTTTTAAAACCCTCCTCTCTTGTACATGCAAAAACTACTAGGTGATGTTAATTTTCATAAATCACCTATTTAATCTCAAAATGAATAAATTATAGTATGTGGCCTAGGTAATTATTTTTAAGTTAGGAATCAAAGAGTGACTTAACTGTATTATGGCATTCATTCAGACTTCATTTACGCTAAGATTTAGGGGAAGAGGTTGGATTATAAAGGTCATTTATTAAATAAACATATTATGCAGCTTCATTATAGAAGGTAGTATGCTGGGAGGTATATTAATGTAGAGTTCATGCCCTCGTGTGGCATGAATACTTTAGTTGTTTTAAATTCTGTTCTTTTAGTGATCCTGTCTATAGAAATTACAAATTTTATGACCATAACTGACCTTGAAACAAAGAAAAATGAAAGAAATGAGCACTTAACTAAAGTAAGATGTCTGTATCGTGCTATTCTAGAGATCTTTTTGGCAACATAATAAAAATATTTTTTCCTTCTTATATTCCTTCAGTTCAATTTGACAAAAATGCATTTTCTGTCTTCTCTGTGCCAGACACTTCTCTGGACACTGGTAATAGACTGATAGACAACACATTATTGAATATTTTTACTTCCGGAAAAAAAAAAGTCTCACCTGGTTTTGCATAAGAATTTTCCTTCCTCTAGTAACTCATGGAAAGGTGGCAGTATTTTGTAGAATCTATGTGTGTGCTTTTGGACAATTTACTCCAAATCCTGTTAATCACAGAGATATTGTGAGAAGAGATTCTATGATAAAATGTTTGACTTTTCACTTATAGAAAAAATGAAGAGATTAAATTTTGATTTAGAATTTTATTTACTCATTTATTTAATAACAATTTATTGAGCACCTAATGTATGCCCAATTTCAAAAGAGTGCTTATTTCTATAAAAAGTTGGTCATATTCATCCCTAATTTCCACTTTACTACTTCCTAGACTATAATCTCCATTTAGCAGGGTGTCTCTGTCGTGTTCATAGCTGTATCCTTGACATCTAGCAGAAGATTTGAGACATAGTGGGTATTCGTTGTATCTGCACAGACTAAAAGGGAAGGAAAGAAGTAAAATCAGAGTATTACTACCACATTTAAATAGCCACTTTGGCTCTGAAAAGATTTCACACATTTCTATAACCTACAGATGTAAGTGTTCGTTTCATTTTATAGATGAAGAAATACTCAGGATAAACCAGTCTACAATCCTATCTTTTGCACAAGTAACTGTGAACTATGAGTCCAGTCTTTAAATCTCAAGTGACATCAAAAAGCTCAATATATTCCTTTTTCATTCATTCAATATATTTATATATATATTGTGTATCTATTATATATTAGGCAATATACCAGTGTAAGGAACTTAAGTGTGAACAGAACAGCAAAAATCTAATCCTCAAGGGGCTTATACACTAGTGGAGAGAAACAGAAAATAATGAATACATAATCACCTACTATGTCTAATAATGACAAGTGTTACATAGAAAACTGAAGCAAGGTAAAGACAGAGTGCTAGGAGAAAAGTGAATTGAGTGGAGAGGGAACACGGGAGTTAATCTGAACAATCAGAGATGAACTCACAAGTAAAGCAGAATATGAGCGGAGATCTGATGGAAATAACATAGTATTTTAAAACGATTATCCTTATTAGGAGAAATGTGATCTTTAAGTACTGTCATCATTAACAGCGATTTCAAGTTCTTTCTTGGGTTACAAAAAATGACTGATAGTTAAGTGCATTGTAAAGTTCATAAATGGGACACTTTGCCAATGTGACTTGAATAGCAAATAAAACACAAAGTATCAAAAAATATTCCTTTCTGCCCTAAAACTGTTCGTGCTATTTCAAAAATTTCATGAAAATAAGACAATCATTCAATGAGAAAATTTAACTTTTACTTAAAGAGTTTCAGCTGAAAAAAAAAAGTTTAATGAATTAGACTGTCTTAAGACACCAAGACAGACAGTCTAAGGACATTTTATTGGACAAAATAGAGTTGGGCTTTAAGTGTCAAAAGTTGTCTTTGAGGGCCTGTTTGATACTGAGAGCAACTGCAAGCACTCTGCATACTTCATAGAGAAAGGCATGTGTCACAAGAAGGAGGGTTGCTGTTGAGCAGAAACAATAAGCATTTAGGCTTAGAACTTACTAATAACTTACTCTACAAGTAAGATATAATAATATCTTACTAATAATAGAACTTACTAGACTCAGCCGGTCTAGACCTGGTGGAAGAGAAATATATGATAATTATCAGTGCAATTTGGCTTCAAGATTGATGATATCCTCTTTTGCCCAGAAAGGTAAAAATCTACAAACTCTAATGAAATGTGAATTTAAGAACTGAATTGTTGACAAGAATACTCAACTATGATTCAATTAGTTATACGGTCCCTCTAATAGATTTCATCATATATATAAAACTTTTAGCTAAATTTACCTCTTGTACTTGGTAAAACAAATCAAAGGAAAAAGGGAGAGATTCTATTGGTTAACCAACAATTACATATTTTTCAATAATATTTAAATATTTTGAACAAAATAATTCTATGTAATATAACTGATAAAATATAAAGACTGAATTTTGGGTAATTCAGAGAAGAATAGACTTTGATTATAGGGTATCTATTAATTCATGACTGAGATTCACATTTTAATTGTCTATATTAAAATGTCTGTTATTTGAAAAATTAAATCATTGAGATGTACGGACATGTGATTAAACATGCTTATGGCATGGTTCTCTGACCTTAAGAGGCCAGAATAGCCACGTTTTACATCTATTTTTATGATATGTAATCATGGCCTACTCTTTAGAGACATAAGTAGAAGTTTCCTACCACATCAATATTCCAGAATAACAGTATCATTTTGGTACAGACAACTTCAGAAAATCAGAGAAAAAAAAGAGAACTTATTTTAGAAAGATTACAAACCTGATGCATATTTAAAAAAAATTTTTTTAATATTTTGTTAATCAGATAAAATAAATTTTGCATGCTTAAGGGAGTTGTATAAGTAACTTTATTAGCCCTGGCTTCAAATATTAAGTAAAAACTATCTTAACTTTCTAATAATTTGACTGTACTTTTATTTAAACCAAATACCATGAATCATTTTTAGAAAAGCATAATAGAATTGAAAACAATGAATGATTTTCAAATAACCAAATCACAATTATAGAAATAAAAGACATATAATTTTAACTATCCATCTAATTTATTATCAAAAGTCAGTAAAACAATATTAAGTATTCACTGCCTGTGAATGTCTGGCTAGGAGCTTTGGAAATAAAACCTAGGGAGATACGGTAAGCAATTCCTCAGAGATAAGAAGTTGGAGATGGGATGTGTTTGAGGAGCATTAGAATTTGGTTTGCCTGATATTGAGTTTTCTATCTATCTAAGGAATAAGTGAAATAAGTTGCCTTCAATCACAGAAATTCTAAACACTAACAGTGTTGTATTTAACTTGGTTGATGGTGATATGATAGCACTGAAGTCTTTTCTTTCACTGAGCAGCAAAATGAAAGGAGGAAGATTGAGTCTCCTGAGATTGTAGAGTAAACTAAGAGAATCACAGAGGAGAGAAAAGATTCCACACAGCAAACCAGGTAGGTGGTCATTACTGTGGTCCCAGTATGAACTGAGGAAGGTTCAATGTAAGGACAGAGGGAAAAAAAAGAGAGAGAGAAGAAGCCAGAGAGCCTATGTGAAGCCAAATGTTGCTGACAGAGTCAGAGGAGTTCAGAAGTTATGTTTCTTACGAGATAAAGATTTTTATAGAGCAGTCCGTCCTGCCTTGAAGAGTGAAAAGAATAATTCTTTTGGTTTTCTTTCAGGCGTCTATTTCTTGACGAAGGACTGAGGGGGACATACTGGAAATCACAGCCTTGCTCTCCCAGATCTTACAGCCTAGTGAGGAAAGGGCCATAAAGAACCAGTTCGCCATTTCTGAAAGCTCGTCTTTCACTAATAAAAAAAATAAAAAAATAAATACAGAAAATGATATGCTAATCAAAGTTCTTTGGTATCAAAGCAGATTCCGAGATCTAGCACCTTCTTCCTGCCACTTTGGGAGTTACTAGTACCTCCAGCCCTCTGTTCTGTTCCAAAGTCAGTTGCTTAACAACCTATCATCCTCTCACCAGCCAGGAAGCCTTTGGAGTTGAGAATAATTATAACCTGAGCCTTAAAATTATATTATTAAGGTAATTGACAATATAAACATAACAATCTCTTGGCAATTTCTTGGCCGTACTGGAGCGAATTGTTTTGAACAGTTTTGCATTTGGGATTTGGATTTGGGCGTTAGCAAACATCAAGAAATAAAGATCAAGATCCAGGAAAAAAATAGGCAAATTATATCATAAATGGCAAAGCAAAAAGTTCCATTTATATCTCGTAAGCCTGGCTAAAAAGTGGGAGGTGGGATGGATAACGTTCTAATACTTATAAAATGAAATCCCTCTAGTCTCATTTAATCCACCATTAATAAAAACACTAGCTCTGAATGCTTTATTAATCACATGAAATTAGTACAATCTGAGAAGGAATATGAAGCATTAGTTTCAGAGCTTTGGAAAGTCATCTTGCCCTTAAAAACAGAATCCATGTCTCCAGCTCCACAACCTAGGCTTAGCTAGAACACATACAATGTATACAATAAGTTTTCAATTTAAATCATAATTTTTCTTCTTGTTTTTCTATTTCAATTTTCCATTCCAGCTTACACTTACGGCCGAAGTCAAATAATAAAGCACTAGCTTAATTTCAAAACATATAACCTCTGATTCAAACCAAACAGCAAAAACAGAACCTACCACAGATGGTCATGGATTTCTAGACTTTACTCAATCCCTTCAGCAACTTTTTTATTGCCTAACCTGGATAATAACATGCAATATATAGTTTATGGTGGAGATATTTTATGACGAAATATTGCCACACAAGCAATTGGGTGGTTTTATTAGTAACATAAGTAACTCCAATACTCCATGAAAGCACAGGGTATCTACCTGATAAGAGCAGCACTCTTACACTTGCGAATGAGGTACTGTGATGACTTCTAACGAATTCTACTCTTTTGTGTCATAAATATTTGTTACTAACAATGAACCAAAAAGCAAGAGGTAGTGCAGTGAGTCCCCCATATCCATGGATTCTGCATCTGCAGATTCAATCAACCATGGATCAAAAATATTTGGGGAAAAAAAATATTATATTGTTCATGTGTAGTATGCAGTTAGGCCTAGGATGGCTGCATGTGTACTGAATGTGTACAGACTTTTTCTCTTGTTATTACTACCTAAATAATACAGTTTAAGAACTATTTATATAGCATTTGCATTGTATTCAGTATTATAAGTAACCTAGAGATGGTTTAAAGTATAAAGGAGGCTGTGTACAGGTTATTTGCAAATGCTATACCATTTTATATAAGAGACCTGAGCAGCCACAGATTTTGGTTATCTGCAGGGGGTTCTAGAACCAATCTCCCACAGAAATCAAGGGACAACTGTACTCCACTTGGCAATTTACTGTTAATTATAATTTGCCTGCTAAAGTGTTTCGATTGTTTCAGCTTCAAACAGTTGCAAACACTATGGCCATACCTACACACTTAGGAAATCTCCAGATTAACAACAATGAACTGCTGACTCAATATTTGGATGTTGGTCATTTTTGATTTTATAAGACTTATTAAAATAAAAGACAATTCAGTTTCAAACGACTTTGTTTAACTTGATAGCAGTCATAGTAATGGTAACAGTAGAAGTAGCAATAGAAGCTTATATTTACTGAATACATGAGTTAAGTACTGTACAAACTGTTTTATATTCTTGATCTCATTTAACTCTCAACATAGTATCATCCCCATGAGGTAAACAGCGATTAAATTTGCCCCAGGCCAAGATTCTTACACCTTAGAAATGATAGGGCCTGGATTTTAAAACAGACTGTATTATTGCAGATGTTAGCTTTTTCATCAGGAATGAATATTATCAGAGAAGTAAATTTGTATTAATCATACATTCTTCATCAATCACATTCATTCTCTGAATGGGCAGTAGTCAGGTGAGTGTTAGAATAAAATGACTGGCAGCGTGGGAGGTAGATCCCTGACTCAAGCTCTGATTTCCAAGCACTGTAAGTCCAGAATCTTAATGGTTAACTCAAGCTGTATTCATCAGACTTATTTTTGTAAATGCTAATTTATGTGGCATATGTTCAAAAGAAATTAACTTGTATGTATAAATAAACAACATACTGTTCTGCAGACCAGAAGTTTCCATTAAGTTTACCAGTATCTTCTAATAGAAACATTACTGTTATGTCTGTAAAAATATCTGGTAGAAAAAAAACCCCTACAACATACATATATTTATATATGGTTCTGTCTGTCTATCTATTTGTCTGTCTGTCTACCTACCTGCCTACATTTCTATCTATCTAATCATCTATCTATCATCTATCTACCTACCTACCTATCTAGTTTCTATCTATCTAATCATCTATCTACCATCTATCTACCTACCTACCTATCTATCTAAAATATAGTTTCATGTGTGTATATTGTGGTTGTAGATATTTTCTTTTATATAAATGGTGGTTATACACACTCATATTAGTCTGATGCA
>NW_006442484.1:55113622-55129368 GCF_000325575.1 Pteropus alecto
CTGGTAATTATAATCCTTTTTCCTTCTTAAGTCCATCGTCTTGCCAAATATTTTTAATTTGGTTGAGTCAGAGAAACTATGACAAGCTGCAAGCCTGCTTTACTTCCAGCTACTTATAACCTGAACCTTATTTTCATTTTAACTGCTGATGGCTCAAACTTTTTATTTCCACATAATGTTCATCATTTTGATAATAGGAGACAAATGTCAAATAAGATACTGAATCCATATTCCATATCTTTAGCAGACTAGAAATCAATATTCTACAATTAATATTTTTCTTAATCATTTCCTTCTGAATAAAACTAACTGGACTGATCTCTACAGGCAAAAATGTAATATATAGATTTTGAGTAAATTGTTTATAATGTGGTTCAAGATTTATAAAAATTGTCATAGAAAATAAAACAAAATAAAAGACACAGAGATGTCTTCTAAAGATTCAATACTAGGCTGAATAATAATAGTATACACATCAAGGCCACACCAAAATCCAAGCTCTGCATTGGATTACATTACTTTACATTACTTTTTGAAGTCATTTTGTAGAAGTGGCAGAAGGAAGACTTATGTTCTGATCCTCATTGGAGAACTAAGGATTAGGGAAGAGGTGCAAATTTGGTAGGCAGGGCAGAGTTCATTTTGCTTTGGAATTTTTAGTAGTATTATTTTGATTCAGTCTTACTTTGCATATTAAGAAAATAGGGATATTTCTTACTCGCATAGAGAAATATGCTGTCTGTCATTGTACTTGAAAATATATACGTCATAGATTATCTTTCATTTTCCCAATGTGTTAGCTATGGTTCAAGAAATATTTTCCTTTCCTCCTCGCTATGGGAAAAATGGCAATGCATGTGGGATGGAATCTCAACTGGCTCCTCAGGGTCCAGGAGACAGTAAGGTGTGGGTGAGAATGGATAGATGAGCTTAGGGTAGACTAGATGGAGCCTGTGTAGTCCTCACCAAGATTTGAACTACTTTTCAATGCAAAGTGATTGGTACATAATAATGTGGGTCCAGTGTTTCTGACTTGATAAATTTTCAAGAGATCTAGAAATCAATATTTGTATTTGACATCTCCCAATATTTTAATATTAGTTATACAATTCAAATAATTTTAAAAAGCACTGTGTGAGCCAAAGAAAATATATGTGTAGGCCTATTCAGCCAATAATTCCAGGTAGGGATCTGTGGCTTAGGATGGATGGATGGATGGATGGATGGATGGATGGATGGATGGATGGATGGATAGAAAGATAGATGATAGATAGATAGATAGATAGATAGATAGATAGATAGATAGATAGATAGAGATAGATAGATAGATATAGATAGATAGATAGATAGATAGATAGATAGATAGATAGATAGATAGATAGATAGATTTTTAAGATATTATTTCCAGCTTTTGCTTAGCTCTAACCTTATGGTATTCAATGATATGTCCTAATTTGCCTCTATTTCATACGATATCTCATACTTGGAAAGTTTAGGAAGAAAAGCTATAGCAGCCAAGGCTATCCTACTTCCAAGCTGTCCTTGATTCCAAAATATTCATTAAAACATAATTCATTAAAATATATATAGGTATGTGTCTATACACCTGTCTGTATACATACATGTATTTCCTTGCTCTGTCAACTGATGGGGTATAAAATGTATGACTCCTCAGTAGAAATGAATACACCTGTACCCCAGATTGTGGTTTTTATTACCATACTCCAATAAAAAAGAGGCTCTTTGGAGAAATGACTGATTCTACCACTGGGGCAGGAAACACACATGATAAGCCTAGAGAATCTTATAATCTAGAAAGTAAGAAAGTACAAAAAAAAAAAAAAAAAAAAAAAACCCACATCGATGGCATATCAAAGGGCCACAATAGCCAAAACTGGAAAAACTGGCCAACAAAATAAGCAAAATATCATTGAATTATTACCCAAAGTTTAAAATAGATATCTATGAGTCCATACTGAAATAAATGCAGGTAAAAATTAGATAATTAATTAATGGAATAAACAAATCTCTGTGCAGAATTTTAAATAATTTATATAGATGCACACTCTCAAGGAGACGAAATAAAACTCCCACTCAAGTGTGGGCTGTACATAGTGACTTTCTTCCAAAGAGTACCATATAAAAAGAGAGAAAAATAGTAAATTTATCATGGAGACATCTGATAAATACTACCCCAGCCAGGAGATAAAGTTTAACATCAACAGTGACAAATCATGTTGGTAGCTGAGAATGGTACTTTACCTCTGAGGTCATCCTCCTCCAAATCCACAACCCGAGTCTAATCATTAAAAAAAATATATCAGACACATCTCAATTGAGGGATATTCTGTAAATATCTGTCCAGTATTCAAAACCGTCTAGGTTATAAAAAACAAGGTAAGTCTGGAAAACTCTCCAAGAGGAGCCTAAGAAGATATGATGATTAAATTTAATATGGTATCCTGGATGGGATCCTGGAACAGAAAGAGGTCATTAGGTCAAACTCAAGGAAATATGAATAAAGCATGGACTTCAGTTAATAATAAAGTGTCAATGTCGGTTCATTAATTGTTAATGTAAGATGGTAAGAAGAGGGCCAAGCATATATTTACAATTCTTCGGTAAACCTAAATTTCTAAAATTAAAAAGTGACCAGAAGTTAAAGCATGTCAACATATAATTGTTTAGAATTTATATATTATTATAAAAAGCAAGAATAAAAATAAGCATCAAAATTAAAAAATAATTCATTTGTACTAATATTTTAACATATATACATACTTCACACCATACCATGTAGAGCAAAGAACCAACAAAATTTCCCAGCCCATTAAACACAAAGAACATAACCAAGACCTGGAAATGAACAGAGCCCTCTAACTCCCATTCCAGGGCTCTTCCCTGGATGCCAAATTGCCTTCTTTCCTTTATTCTGTCTTAAACAGATTAGAGAACTGTTTTGAACATCAATGCATTTTAAGTCTGGAGGCACATCTGGCACTTTTTCATGAAAGAAAGAATGTTTATAAAACAGAAAGCTAAACACAAAGATCGCAATGTTCTTCAACAAAATTAATAAGGATACAAAAAATTTATGTATATGTTTGTATATGTACATATAAATAGAAAAGAAGAGAGAATGGGGAAGTTTATCTTTGCTCAAAATGTATAATGCTATATAGTCAAAGCTTTAAATCTCCACATTCCTTTCCTTTTAGGGGATTATCCTTACCCCTTCCCCTTGTTTTTGTTAAGTCTTAGTTCTCATTTTTAAGAAATCAGAAATAATGTATACTAGGAAAAACAGTTTCTGGCAGTAGAAGACAAGGCTTTCTCTAGTAATTATTAACAGGGTCATCTTGAGTAAGTTATTTTTATAAGGCTCAATTCTCTGATTCAAAAAATAGGTTTAATAATTCTCAATCAAATCAAATCAAATAATTTACATGAAAAAATATTATAAACTATTAAGCATTACATATATATTCTTCGTTAGTTGCTATAGATTCAAATATCCTATTCTAAAATGTATTTTTAAAAAATCCTACCTGGCTCATTTGAGACTTTAAAATATTTTTAATAATAAATCTTTCTTTTATTGAAAGGAGATTTAAAAAATGGCCATATGTATTCTTTTTTGATAGAGACAGGCTGAAAGTGAGGTACTCTGGAAATTAAAGCAAGATTGAGAGGCCAGAGATGGGAGATGAGTGACATGAGCTAAGGATTCCAGATGGTTTAGTGTGGAGGCTAAACTGAAAATAAGCTGGAAATACAGCATGCAAGACCCTGGCTGATTCACATGCTTAAGCTTAATAATAAGAACTATTTACTAAGTGTTTACTTTATACAAGTCATTTTTCAGATGTTACTTGGTAAATGTTCATGACTCTCTGAGGTAGGAATTATTTTCCTATTTTCCCATTTTACAGATAAAGGGACTGGGGATCACAGAGTCAAATGATTACCCCAAAGAAGTGAAGAGCCTGTTTTCAAAGTCTTATTTATTTATGAGATTACAGAGGTGTGTTCTTTCTATTACTTTAACCAACAACTATGTCATTGATATATAGTGGAGGGCCCATCTGATTAGGATGATTTATTTGTGGCTCTGGTTAAAGAGCTTCTCTCACCCAATAAATACAATAAGTTTACATAGGCACCTGGGTTACATGGTTAAAGCAACCTTAAAGTTAACACACTCTTGTCTCCCAACTTTCTGAAGTCTTGAAATTTACTAGTGCTATAGTGCAAGAGTGAAGTGTATTGCTAAACATCTTTTGGATTCTTTAGGTGTGTTCTGAACTCTAAATAAAGTTAACTGGCTAGTAAACTGAATCGAAGGCATTACAGAGTTTAGTAGTAAAGCTATCTATCTTTTTTAAACGTGAAGAAATCCAGTTGTGCAATATATTTCATTTGCTTAATTTCATAATAAAGTTTATGTCAAGGATCAAAAACCAAAATAAGTTAAATTCTTTTCTTTAGTGAAACTTAGTTAACTTTAAGGTTGCTTTAACCGTGTTTTATGAATGGTCATTTTATAGATACTATTAAACCCTTTTCTGGAATCGCTTATGTCTTATACTAAGAGATAACATAAATTTGATGTAATTAACAGCTAAATTTTCTCCTAATCTATGTAAATATTAAAAACATTGCATAGACTTGACAAGCTAATATTGAAATAGATATAAAGTATTCTAAGATTTACATTAAAATTGTTTTGATATTGATTAAAAATAATTTTAAACCAAAAATTTCTTTAAAAATAGTAAAATCTTTCCACTATGAAACAAGCTTAATTTCCAACTAAATTATGTCTAAGCATTTATAATTCTTCGAAATTTCTTTTTTTATATATTTTTGGGATAAATGCTTAAATTTATAATATAAGTAGATTACAGATTAGAATTTTCTGGCAGTCAACTAGCTCACCATAATTATAATTTTTTTATATTTGTGTATATCATGTACCATTATTTATATGTAGTTTCCATTAGAATCTATTTTAAATTGACTTTTCCATTTTTTAAGCTTTAAATTTTTAAACTTAGTTCTGAATGAACCTCAGATATGATAAGTCATATAGTTTTTCTAACTTGCAAAATATCAAATGTTGTGTGCAACCTAAAATTGTCTCATGTAACCACCAGAGACTAATGTCCTATGCTTAGGAAAATATCCCCGTAAGTCATGGAATTTTAGCGTATGAGTAATTTTTAAAGTTAGCTTATGCCATAAAAATCACAAATAGATTATAAATTAAGAAAAACAGACAATCTTAAAATAAAAGAAGAATACTTAAACCTATGCTGAGATCATATTTTTGAATGTCACCTCAACATTATGTACTTGCTCTAATTATAAGAATGCACTGTACACAGGCTTAATTATTAATAGCACATATTAGAAATGCAATAAATTGTACCCTCAAAACAATAATAATAATATTCATAAGCATCCATTAAAGAACAATAATTTAAATCATTATCTATTACATCTGCTTACCTCTCAGAGCACATATCCTGAGATTTTACACCCACACAGAGTCAACTAGAAATTTCTCTCCATACTTCACCTTAATCATTCCCTTTCTCTCTGCTTTCAATACCACAGACATCCTGCTGATTTCTTTCCACCATTGCTACCCTGCAATCTATTTTAAATGTAGCTACTAAAATTGTCTTCTTAAATAGCCCTTCGACCATGGCACCCTTCTCAAACCTCAGCCATTGCCCTCAGTTGCACTTTACCCCAATAACAAATTTGTCCACACCTTCAGAATTGCCGTTGTCTTCACTTGACTATTGCTCACACCTTACAAACCTTATCTACTGCTTCCTTACCTTCCTGCCCATTCTCCGGCCTACTTATTCTCTTAAATATTTTTATATACTAATTAGAAACCTAGATTCTTAAACAAATCTTTTGCACATCAGCCATAACTACTCACATCTCTCTCCCAATGTATAACACATAAAAATCCCTAGGTTCTTAGCTTCTAGCTTCACACCACAGAGAGTGTGCCATACAGAGTAGGTACTTCCTAAATTGCCAAGCTTCATTTACTTGCATGCATCAACTGTACCACTCTGTGGAGGGCTGCTGTGTATTTTCTGAAGTTTGTACATATCACAATGGCTCCAATTAAGGTGACCAGCAGAAAGTGACATTAATTCCCAGCTCCCTTTGTCATGCTATGCATCCTAGCTTGAACGCTGCATCTTCTGGAAGAAGGGAGGCTTTTTTGTTTACACAAAGGTACTGTCCACTTGCCTAGGGTCACCCAGAGGTAATGCTTTCCCTAATTCACATAAAATCTAGACTTGGCCCTGTAATTAAGGTTAATATTTCAACTGTAGAATTTTTTTAACTTAATCCCACTTTAATACAGTCTTTCTCATTTTCTGCATTAGAATGAGAATTCTTCAATGGTATTAATACAGTATTCATTCCACAACTATGTCCTGAATATCTATAGTGTCCCTTATACTGTCCCTTATACTTTACAAAATAAACAACAACAAAAAAAATCTTGTTATCAAACAATTTACACTCTGACTGGGAAACCAACACACACACATGAAAAATTTAAACCAATATACGCCTTGATTTCGTGTGAAGACAAGTGTTTCAGGTAATGAAAGAAAGATACATAAAGAGATTAGATTAATTATGAAAGACTTCACAGAAGAGGATCTTAAACTAGCCTTTTGAGAAGGAGTAAGATGCGATAGGAAAGAATGAAGACATTACAGCATCATGGAAAACATCCTACAAGTGGAATGGCATAGGTATCGTGTGCTCAATCTTTAAAAATATATATAGCTAGAGAATTGAATTCTTGAAGAATTTGACACGGTAATGAAGATTAATATGTTAAGGATCACCAGGGTAGAATTTTAGGTCAATCTGTTTCCCAGAACTTGAGGAGGAAAAAAACCCTAGTTTTGTATTTATCATCTGCAAACCAGATGGTTATGGGAAGGGGTGCGGGCTCTCAAAGACATTCTTCCCCTGCAAGAAATATGTTGCTATGATGCAAGACTCTTGAGTCTCTAAAAACAGTGAACTCAAAAGTACTTTAGGGTTTTCTGAACAATTCAAGAAATCAAAAGATAGATAAAGAAAAGAAATATGCAGTTTGACACACATTAATAGGAATCTCAGTTTCAATAAGCAAGTCCAGAGTTAGAAATTTGCTTAGCTTTACTTCATTAAAAAGGTGAAAGTTTTATTTTTGAGCAAGAGTTTTCTCAAGGGAGAGGGAGGAAAAACAATCAGTGCTTGTTATTGTAAATGTTGAATTAGAATACTGGACTGTGTTTTTATGCATATACCTTTAGGTTTGTAAGAACTCTGTAGGCTGCAATGGCCTTGTTCTAACCACACAATGCTGAAAGATTAGAACCAAACAAACATATGTGTACATAATAGATGATATGTGATACTTTTTCAAAGAATGTGACTGCATGAATTCCATGAGCCATCTTGTTAACATTTTAAAATATATACATTTTATCAGTTTTTTTTTTTTTCTAATGAACTTGGGAAAGACTAAATGCTTTTAATTCCAACAAATAATGTCAAAAATTTGGTGCACTAACTAGTCTGTATGAGCAGAATAGCCTGAGCAATAAGTGTAGTTTAAGAACTGAGCAGCCCTGACTTGCTGATGTGGATAAAGAATTCTCCATTTGGTTCTGAGTAAGAACAGATGCCTCATTTTCTTTTAAAAAGGAAATTACATTTTACATAAGAGGAAATCAGCACTGCCAAATTAATAAGATAAGAGATTTCATCATCTCCTGGAATACATTAGCACACAATTTTCCTCCTATTACAGTGATTCTTACTGAACTAGCCCTTCTTTGAGTTTGGGACCTCATGGAAAGATGAGCTAACCTAGTCCACAACAAGCACTGCCTTCCGAGCATTGCAGAATTCTTTCTAAATCCCTACATTATGGAACAATGGAAGCCACAAGTGTTTCCATTTTCTCATAAAAATGTTCTCACCCCAGACACTGAATAAGTGGGATATGAGAGGATATAAGGATTCCAGCATCTAGAAAGGCTTAGAAATACCATATAGGAAGTATAAATCCAATAGCTATCTTATCTATATGAGTAAAATAAATCATTTATGTCAGGAATTAAGAATAACTTGCTCCCTGAGCATCTTTTTCTTATTTAATATTTTTACATAAGTTCAAGGTAGTTTTCATTGAATTCTCTATATAAGAGTAAAAGTACAGTAATGCAAATACACTAAAGTTCACTAAAATAATGCAACTGAGCTTAAAATATAAAAGATTTATTCACACAACCCAAATGTTTATTGAATACCTACTACAGTAGAGCATAGTGTATGCAGGTGCTATATTTAACTCCAAGAACACAAAGTGAAATAAGACACCATCCCTCCTTTGCGAGTTTACAGATTAATAGAAGAGTCCAACCCACAAAAAATTAATTATAATACGTGGCTACATGTAGGAACTGAAGTATGTCCTGGATGTTGTGGTAGCCATAGGAATGGCATCCAAATCAAACTGGAGATCCAAATCAAATAATTTGGCAATTGCGCATTGCTATTTGGATCACATACTAAATCAGAAACGTTGTGACGACAAAAATCTTATCTGCACTTTCACCACATGATCAGTGTCTGCTACATTGCCTAGATCATTGTGAGCATTTTAAAAATTATTGCCAGGTAATGAGCTAAAGAAGATTTTATTTAGTAGGACTTCCATTGGGCAGTTACAATACTTTAAAGGAAAGAATATATTTGCTAAGTTTCTTAGGGCATAGGAGAAAACCTGTATGAAAGGTGAGGTCAGGCTACAAAAATATATGAGATAAGGAAAAATTACTGTTTTCTCTAAGAAGGAAGGTAAGGGAGATAAAAATAGATAAAGATAGAGATGATAGCTATAGAGACAGAGACAGAGAGAAGGAAGAAGGGAGGGCAAAAGGGAGAGAAAGAGAGAAAGAGAAAGAGAGAGGGGGAGAGAGAAGTGTGAGGAAGAAGGATGGAGAAAGAAAGTAATTAAGATTTTAGGCTTTAATAATGTGACCCTTCCTTCGAACCCTAAATCTTTAATTAAATTATTAAATTCTCAAAAACTTGGCATGAAAATGGCCTGTATTGTGTATATGAGTAAGGTGCTGACTCTCACATGTGAACTCCTAATGGACATGACATTAGAATTACACAGAAGGCAGAGGATCATGGATTTAGAGGAAGTAACATGGACTTTAACTAGAAAGTTAACATTTTGATTACAGTGAGGACATCTTGATTACATTTCCAGGTTTGGACAATGAAGAAGATAAAGATAAGGAAGACTGAGGAGAAAGAACAGTTGTGAAATGATACTGTTTGGGAAGAATCACACTAGGAAAGAAAAGAAAAGTTCATGTAGGAAGTAAAAGAAGATAGGGTGAATAGAATCATTAGGGACCAAATTATTAAAGGCCTTGGTTGTTAAACTGAGGAATATGAACCTTATTCTAAATGTTCTGCGGAAGCTTTTTAAGTAAAATAATAAAGAAAGTTAAAATAATAAAGAAAGCTAAAATCTTTGATAACATAATAAAAATGTGGATTTATATTGTCATTCTCTCATAGGCAGGTAGACTGCACCCTGGAATGCAAGAATACAGGCAATTACAAACATCTGCTTGCTAACACTGAATTTTCAGAGTCTAGACAGATTTGAGCAGGAATTGATGCAGGCCGTATCATGGGTGTCCATTTCTGTCTACTCATTTTTTACAACAATTACTCTCAGCATTTGGGCAAAAGAAGGAATGCCATATAAAATAATTTAATTTTAGGAAAGGGAGCTTAGGAAAATGTGGCTATTATAAAAAAAATAAAAAGGACTAGTTTAAAATAAAGTAAACCACAGAAAGTCTGGAGACTATTTTAAAATACACCATTAGAAGCCCGAGATGAATTTTTTGTCATGAATCATAAAAACAAGCCAGATGAAAAAAAAAAAAAAAGATGCTTTCACAGCAAACTATTACAGTAAAAGCTGACTTCACAGAGAGTAATGGGCATAAAATGTAAAGATGTACAAATCAAGAGAAAAAAAGGAAAGCCTCTGAAATGTGACAGATCAGATACAACTAGAAATTAGGCAGACCAGAAAAATATTTGTGAAACTGTCTTACAAAAAACTTCAAAGCCAATAATGAAAAGTATCCTTAGAAACTTCAAAGGGAAGGAATCCAAAGGAATCCTAAATATAAAATGGTATATTGGGGAATACTTAAAGAATGGTTAATTATTTTCTTTTTGCTATATTCACTTGAAGATTTCAACACTTAAACTGTATATTGAGGTAGGCAATTCAGAGGTACTAGATTTAAACTGCCAAAAATACATTAAGTGTTTTATTCATTAGAAAATCTGTCACAGATAAATATTGGTGACACTAAATTATGAAAGAACTTAAGAGTGAAATATTGAAAAGTGAGCCAAGACAGGTGACCTGTCAATAATAAATAACATCAAGCCAAAAAAAAAGTAAATTGTCAGTATGGTCCCAATTCAAAAACACAAAATCCAGTGAAGACTTTGGAAATCTAGGACTCATTTCCACCCAGGCAATCCTGTGGAACTTCCATAAAGTGGGAGATAACTGTGTACTTAAAACAACAGATCTTGCAAAGGAACCATGGTCCTGGAAGGGGAAATGATGCTCCACTAACCTACTAGAACTGTCAAGCTAAGTAAGCATTTGGATAAGAGAGAACTGGTAGATGTAGTTTATGTATATTTTCAAAAGGTTTCTGACAAGGTTCATACCAAAACTTCTTGAATATTGGGATTTAGGAAGATGTTTTGACATGCTTAAGGAGCTGGCTTAGAGTGAAAAAACAGTAAGTAGGGCCAAGTAAGTATTTCTTCAGGTAGAGAAGTTCAAATACTGGTACCTTCCAAGGACTGGAGTGTTATAACTTCTCTAGACAAAACAGCAGCCAGAGAATCCTCTAGGCTTATAAATAATATCAGAGTGATTATTACCTTCAAATCTGTCTACAAAACTTTCCCAATACTCCAACATTCCCAGCACAGTCCCATGGGTATGAAGATGAGAGGAAGAGGAAGAGGGAGAGAAAAAGAAGTTTTATCTCCTCTCTGATGCCTTTCTGGGACTTTACCAAATGAGTTGGTGGAGAAGTTCTTGAGCAAATCCTTAGAATTGCTACTGGACAGTTCTAAACCCTTCTGAGGATTAAAAAACAAATTATGAGTGATTATCACCGAAAAGCTCTGTGATGCTCTTAGTAGATAGATAAAGGACTAATGAACTCTTCCTTGTGGAAAATACATTTACATTCCCAGAAAAATTAATTTCTATTCATTGGTGAAAGGGGGACTCAAACTTCCCTTAGATGACAGGCTACATTATAATGGGAAAGACTCAGAAAAATAACGTGAGTTATTGCACAGTTCACCCTGAAGATAGTCCAGGGTATTTGTGAAGAGAGAAGCTAGTTTTGAAAGCCAGGGTATTTGTGAAGAGAGAAGCATATACAAATAAAGTAGTACCTGATATTTAAACAAAGTTATAATATAGCTGGGCCTGGAATATGTCATGTGGTTTATGTCGCCACATCTAAGGAAAGATACATAGAGGTAGAGAGAATCCAGTGAAGAAAACAGACCCAAGGGAGGTAAATCCATACAGAAGACATGGAGCTTCCAGGCTAAGATGAAGCCAAGAAGAGTGCGATAGGTCAGTAAAAGTCTACTAAGTCATGAGTGTGTAAATTGAGACTCGAAAGATGTAAATATAGGATTAAAAAGAACATTCTAAATTTGGTAATAAACATAAAATCCATATTTTCCCTCCAATATGGAGTTAGAAAATTATGCAGTACTTCAACAATCAATATTTAGCTAAACCTAGGAATGCTAGACAAGATATAAAGATATTAGGGGTAGCTTTAAAATTCTTTTACTCCCACATATTTTAGAATCATAGACTTAGCTGAACCTTCATTTTTCTGCAAAGAACCTTCATTTTGCAAACTTGATCCCACATACAGATTATTAATTCATATAGACATGGCCTTAACCAAAGATAGAATTTCTAAAATATTTGAGTGATTATTAAGCTCATTTTAATTGTGATATGGTATTTTATAAGAAATACCGATTGCACTCCAATAAAGGTTTGAAAAATAGAAAATGTTATCCCTCCATCAAAATTATTTCACTTTCTTCTTATTTAAAAGAAAATTTGATATGAAATTTTAGGTGAAAATTTTCTCACTGTTACATCTCATATATTTCAGAAATTAGTGGTGAAGACAAATAGAACTAAATTTCTACAAACTTCAAACAAGATTGTTTTAGAAAGTGAAAAAAATGCAATAACACTTATTGATTAATAACCTCAGAATATTAATATTTAATTGATTATAAAGTTTTTGGTTTTAAACATATAAAATAAATTATTTATAAATATATTTAATATTGGATCTAAATTCCATTTAATTCTAAAAGTCTGTGATACTTTTGATAATCACATGTAATGCAATTTCATTTGCAGAGATCTAATAGAATAAGAACTAATGTGATACTTTATATTTAAAAAATAACAATAATTTACCACACTATTAACCAAAAAAAACCCATAATAACATTAATTTTAAATTACATTGGACTTGGCTAAATATCAACATATTCTGATAAATGCAGAAAATGAGGAAACTGTAAAAGTATTAAAAATGGCTGATTTTTCCAGTAGGTTTAGATCTAGATTCTATATTTTCCCTTTGCTTTTTCAGTATTTAGTGGTTTCAAGATGGTTTGGAAGGCTAGCATTCAAATTTCTATCGTTATTAACCTACAGAATAAAAATGTGGCCTTCTATACTGACATTCCTCTTCCATAGCCAAATTTTTCTAGAGAAAAACTTCATGATAACACTTATTAAAACAGAACCTTTTATTTAGTGTTCATTGTCAAGTCATAGTAGAAATTTAAACATACACTTTTCAGAAATGATGTATGTCATATATGGCTATGTAATTTCAAGCTTGGTACAATACAAGGAGTTTAAAATCCTTCTGTGAAGTATATTTTATGTGTACCCTCAGTTGTTATGGTTTGCTTTAATTTATGTAATTACATATGAGGTCAATATGGAAAACTAGTTCTCACTCATTACATTCCTGAACAATGTGTGTGCCTTCAGGAATCAAACTAACAGGCTCACAGTCCATAACAAGGTCGAATGAAAGCTATCAATTGTTCAGCCACTAAACAGTTGTGATTGTTTCCTATATTACAATTGTACTTTGGAGATGGCTTAATAGACAATAAATCACATCCAAAATGCTTTCAGATGACAAGCGAGAGCATAGGAAGTGAATAAAGTTCATGCTAATTATCAAGTATCGAGGCACAAACACAAATCCCATTGTTACGTTAATTAATACAAAAATCATTGAGACACCATGCATAGAAGGGAATTCTGTTTGAAATTTCACCAACTAGAATTCTTTCCCAGGCCTGGATTTCATCATTTCCATTAAAAAAAAAACAACTTAAAAGATAAAGAATTTTGTGTATACAATAAATGTTCCCTAGTATTTATGGTAACCTCTATTCTCAGATCTTTGCTCTGGAATGAACTTTTGGAGCTTGTCTTTGGTTCCTCAAATACTAAATTCATTTACACAAGGCATCACAAGGGAACAAGAAGGTATTTACTCCAATTTCTTAGGAATTCTATAGTCCCTAAGTGACTACAAAGCTTCTGCTTGGTTACTTCCAGAGATGGCAAGTTCACCACTTCATTGGGAGCCATTCTGTTTTTGTTAGGTCATTGTTAAAAAAATCTTCCATACAGAATCCCACATGGCATTTTAGAGTGTTTCTATGTATAAATACGGAGCAAAGCAGTCCTCAATGTAATCAGTGAACATATCATGGATTATTTGGCAGTCAAAATCGACCTGTCTTTACTGTCCATCCTATGGAGTGAGCTACCTTGGCCTCTTGAAGTTGTAAAAAATAAATCTAATTCATTACCACACAATTTATCCCTTCAAATATTTAAGATGAGTTAACAAGGCTCCCACCTTGTTATCTTCTCTGAAAAGAAAATCACTTTACCATTTCTATTATAATAGAATTACCCTATTCCCTTGACATACTTCCAAAATGCATCTTCTTTAAATTAAAATCATCTCTGGTAAATTGTATTATAGTTGGTCCCAAAATGGGCTTTTGGTTTATGTTTAATAAAGGCACAAAGATAAATGAAGCAATCTTCAGAGCAAAGACACTCATAACCTAGTCAATCTCTCAACAAAAGTCATAACTGGGCTTTGACTATCTTATTTTCTATTGTATCCTTGACTGAAGCCATGAATACATGGCAAATGTTTAAAGAGAACTGATAGTTTAGATAATATGCAAATTAATAAACACCTGACATTTAGCTATTGTTTTTATAAAATTCCATTTCAGTTAGCTTATCCTCCTTCCACCATGAGTTGCAAAGGTATATTTAAATTAAAATCTATACAAAACCATAAAAACACATATTCCTGTTACTCTGTCTTACCTTCTTAACTTCAAAAAAGCACTAGAATACCTTCTCTAATTTTGCACTCTATAGTTACTTTCAAAGCTCTACTGTAATTGAGTTTCTTTAACTGCACACATCTTACATAGTCCTCAGTAGCTTTGGTAACTATATCCTAGTAATAAATGATTTAAAGAAAAAAAGACATTTTTATTTTAAAAGCCACTTTGCTTTTTAAAAAATCATGTAACTATGAAGTTGACCTGAAAGTTGTATTGTTGGATCTATGATTCTAGTATTTATATTACAAAGAAAACTGTGTTTTTTCTTTGTTTACTGAAGAAGCTTAAAAAGATAAAGTCTTATAATTCAAGGCATAAATTGTTTTTAAAATTTAGGAGAAAAAAACATGATTAACTAATACAAAACAAAATTTGTATGAGATAAAGAAAAACTCACTGAGAACATTTTTTAAAAATTATTGAGTATCTATAATAAAAATAAAGGAGAATTTTCTAAGCTTAATCCATACCACAAATTGTATTAAATGCTGTAGGTATGTTCTCTTGTGTGATAAATAAAATAGGCAAGCAACGATTTTCATCCCATTTTACAGATAAGGTAACTGAGGGTTAGCAAAGTTAACTGTCCTGCTCAAAGCCACATAGAACAAGGTAGCCCGAGATATGGATTTGTTGCAGCATGACTTCAGAGACCCCGTTCTTAGAAATGTTCTACATACCTCTCCTGGATCAAGGAAGCGCTAAGTACTAGGGCTGAGACAAATACACAGAAATAAAAATGATCTCTATCCTTTAGTCACTAAGGAGAGAGAGTCAAATAATTACAATGTGGTGTAAACAAAACTATTCAAAAACTCAGAGGTGAACTGAGCAGGGAGTCATCCACTATGATTTAAGGACTTCAACACACATTCCATCCTCACACAATGCAAGGTAGTCAGAGCAAGTATTCTTATCTTCTACATTTTACAAATGTAGAACCTTAGGCTAATGTGTATGATAGAAGATCACACGGCTAGTAGATGGAGAAGCTAGGATTTATGCTGAAGATTTCTAACTCCAGGTATAATAATAGGTAAGGTCAGCACTCTATGACTTTCAGGCTACACAAAATCATGATACCAAAAAATTCTCAATTGTATCTCTGTGATATTTCA
>NW_006442484.1:55130062-55137292 GCF_000325575.1 Pteropus alecto
CAGGAATGGCAAAGGGCATGGTCTGCTAATGTGTTGAGTTGAAGAGGCAGAAAGATCAACACAGAGTGTAGCTAACTCAATCTCCAGACTTCAAAGCTTCCCCTGCAAATTCACAGTGGAACAGTATCCAGGTGTGGAATGAGCTTGTTCCCCACGGGGATCTCTTCCTGTTATCCTGGCTCCTGTCACTCCACCCCTTGGGAAAATAGTTGCAGTGTGAATTAGGTTTTTAGGTTCTAAATCCTGCAGAAGCTGGCCTTTTGAAAGAGCCTGGCTTTTTCTGGCCAAAACCAAGCTTACCACAGAGATTGGAAAAAGAAAATCTCTATTTCAGAAAAGATCTGGGACAGAGAGTGTTGTAGAGGGGAGGGGGTAAATCAAAATGTGTAAAAGGACACATTCCATTGAAGATGGATTTTTATTTTCATATTTTCTTCACCTTTTAGGAAATAATTTCAGGAAGGTACCTGATATGTAGACAGAATACCTGACTGCCTATGTAATTCTATTACAAGAGCTCACAAAAAGTCAACTTAGCTAAAAATATCCAATATGTAAGTCTGTCAACATTATAGTCAATCTCCAGATGTCTTTTGAAAAGGTGTTTTTCCCAACAGGACAAAAACATAATGTTAATTCTGGAGGATGGTTGGAAGGGGCAGATGGGACAAGAATTTCATTCATACATGCCATTCACATACATTATTTTGTTTGATTTTCATAACAGGTCTTTGGCAACGACGTTATAACCTCCTCTCTACAGATGAAGCTGGACTGTTTAGAGGTTAACCAAACTTAGTCGATAGTAAATAATGAACCCAGCATTTGAAGACAAATCTGTTTGACTCCAGTCATGCATGTTTTACTAATCCTATAATTTAATAAACATACTAACGAGGAAGAGCTTCCCTGATTAACATTCTGACATCAATACTTACAGGAAGATAATGAAGGTACATCAGTAACAAGCTTGTGTGTACATCCCAGTACAGCAGCAGACATGTTTTCACTACAGGCAATAATGGGGCCTCCAAATTTTGCTCTCTTGGCTCTACTCTGTTCCCTGTATCTATGCTCTCTGAGTTCTGTTTGCCTGGCTTGCCATGTGCCTGATCCCTCTTACATCAGCGCTTCACATCCCTTCTGGTTGTTCTGGCAAGACATGTTTCAGTTTTCTGTAACAGTTGCCAAAACAAGCATTCCAACATCTGGAAATCATCCTCCATCACTTTCACCGGTAAGACGCATTTGCCTTAAAAGGTAGTTCCCATATAGACCCCCTGAGATTCCACATTACCTTTGAGTAACAGCTTTCCAGTACTCCCTGGCTATGGAAAATTGCAGCCCACTGACTGCACACTCTGGCACTTTCTATCATGTTAATAATGATATATTTTATGAGTCAATGTTATAGCATCATGAAGTAAAATAAAGATAAAAATTAAAACAAATGATCAAGCTAACAAAAAGCACACATACACACACACAAATTCTCTGAATTCCTTAAAGGAGAAACCATACCAGAAACTCCTAATATTTTATTCTATAAGACATGATAGTTGAAAGTCAATATTGTTAATATAAACTGCAAGAGAACATTGAAGTGAATATACCACAAAAACAGCAACAGTAAACATACACTATCAAGATAAAGTTCTAAGTCAAGACTTGGGAAAAGGACGTAACAAAATTTACTGAAGATGAGACTCATTTGCTAGGGGAGCCATAACTCATGACTCTTATTTCTCCTTCTTCCACTGATGTAATTTGTATTTTTGCCAAGAGGGAATCATTTCCACAAAATGACCAGGCAAATGTCTTTGATACTGGACAGGTGGTAGGCAGTCCCCAGTGTAGCAGAATCCCGCCAGTTCTCCACTTCCCTTGTACTCCCTAGAACAATGCAAAATTGAAGTTTAACCCTCCACTACCGAATCAATGGCCTTCAGAAACTATCAAAATAAACCATAATTTTTAAAAGAAAAACACTACCAGAATGTGAATTCCATTAGTTTAGCATCTCTGTCATATTCGATTTGTTTATATTTATCTGGCATAAATCAGGCTGTCAGTAAATGCTTAGTGAATGAATGAATGAATGAATGAATGAGTGGTTCTTTATGGATACTTGAAAATAAATGGTAATCATGTTCTCTAATGCACATTGGGAGGTTTTAAAATGCTCTATATCATATCCGTTTTGCTTAAAACACTGATTTCTCTGCATTTTGCTCATTTTGTCTGGAATGCCTTTCCTATGGCCTCTCACATATCTGCTTCCTTCTCATTCAGCTCTTCACACAAACAGAATCCACCTCATATAAAGTAGTGCCACTCTCCAGAACAGCCATGTCCAAGAGAACTTACTGTGATTATGGAAACATTCTATTATTTGCACTGTCCAATATAATAGTCACTAGCCACACTAAACACTTAAATTTTAATTTTTAAATGAAATTTACATTTAAATAGCTACAAATGGTTAACAGATATTATACTGGGCCACACAGCTCCAGAACTCTACTCTATTTTAGTTCCTTCGTATCACTTATTATCAGGAATTATCTATTTTATACAAAAAACATTTTGTTCATATATTGTCTTATCCCACTGTATTAATTCTCAATACCTGCTATAATAAACAACCATAGACTTAGTGGTTTTGAAACAACACCAATTTATTACCTTACAGTTCTGGAGGTCATGAGTCCCAAATGAGTCTCACTGGCTAAAAGTAAGGTGATGGCATCCCCTCTGGAGGCTCTAGTGAAGAGCTTCCATTCCAATGTTTTTCAGCTTCCAGAGGCTACCTGTATTCCTTGGCTTGTGGTTCCACCGAGAACATTTCTCAGTTCTCATAATCAGCAGAGCAGCATCTCCAAATCTCTCCCTGTGACTCTCCATCTGCTCTGCTGTATCGTCTTCCCTGATGGCATCTCTCCTGCCTCTTGTAAAGACCCTTGTGATTGCACTGGGCTCACCAGCTAATTCAGGTTAACCTCCCTCTTAAAGTCATAATGCCATCTATAAACTCAGTTCTCCATTACGCTGTGAAGTGACCTATCCACAGATCAAAAGAGTTAGAGCACAGACATTCTTGAAGAGCAGTTATTTGTGAGCCACACTCTGCAGTAGAATCCTAGTTCCATGTGGTCAGAGACCTGCTCATTGCTATATTCCCAGAGCCACAGATTGTGTCTGTAATACTGCAATAAATAAATACTTGTTAAATAAGTGAATTTTAATTTCCATTTTTAGGGAATTAGCTTTTGACAATGCATGTTGAGGGCTGTAGAATTAAAAAATAAAAGAATAAAAGACACCGGGAAATTATAATTTATGTTACATTTGAAAACAAATCAATGTATTATTTCCTCTTTTCGATATGTTGTCCTTTCATAAGGACTTGTCAACACTTGGAATTTTCATATATGCTCCGTTTCCTGATATATAGTGATGACCTTGCCCTCATATGTTAATTTAGAGAGTCTGTTTATTCTGCTTTGTTGGACAGATTGCCCCAATATATGCATTAAATAAGCAAAATATTATCACATATTGATGCATTAATAAAAAAAATACTGTTATTTTTATACAAACCAAGATATATAGATGTGTCTCAACTACATTTTGTGCCAAATATTTGAATCTGTTATCTAAGAAAAAATTCTATTAAACTGACAGTGTAAAATCACATTATCTTCTGAAATGTCCAAAAAAGCTAGTACAAAATCCAGTATTAATTCACACTACAGAATATAATAAGCATATGGTCTCCTAAGTTACTCTAAAAATGTGCAATAAAATAGTGGAAATATGATTGAGGATTAGTTGCCATGGTAGCTGAAAAATAACATCTCATCAACAAAATGGAAAATTCAGCCTAGGCAACTGTTAATATGACTATGTGATAGCTCTGACTGCCTTCTATATTTTTCACCCATCTCCCCAACAGACAGCACTCAGCATTGAGACTATAATAAAGCAAGTAGCCAAGCATTATGTACAGTTCAATGAAAATTAAATGATAGAAGATAGACAGACAGAATAGCAAAATACAATGTTCTAAATGAGCTTTGTGAGATATATGAAAATTTGAATATAAATAATGCTAACTAATATCACTAGATCACATTAAAAGTGAAAGTTGTATAAATTTGCTTTCTTTTTAATTTGTTTCTTCCATGTTTATTAAAGCATGTACAAATAATAACATATCCAGAAATTTAACCCCAAAATAAGCAAAAAAACAAAACAGTGGTACAGAAGAATTTAAAATATTTGTTGAGTTAACAAGGCATGTTAAAGGTATTTAAATAAAAAGTCTAAAAAGAACAGGTATATAATCTCATAATTTATTTTCAATAATAACGACAGGATTCTGTTATGTTCTTATGCTAGAGAAAGTGATATTTGCACCACTCTGCCAACCTGATTAAACAGAGTAGACAACATGGGATCCCAACCTCAACTATTCTTTATTTCGAAATGTATTTCACGCATACCAGTAACAGGAAGTTTGGAATACAATGTGCTTTAGATGACAAAAATAAAATGTGGGCTAATTTTTCAGTGGAACTAAATGTTTTGTGATATTCTTATTTGAAATAAAATTTTGCCAAGAGTTGGCCAAAATGTCCTACTCCCCCCGGTATGTGCTGGTTTGAAAAAAGAAGACTCTTACCATCAATAAATCACTGAAATAATAAACTGAAATAATAATAAACACAGTACATGTCAATAAATATTTGCCGAATTTTAATTAGAAAGTCAAAGTTTTTAGGTAATTATGCCAGTAATTAATAGAAGAGTCTCTGAGAATCAGCACAGCAATCGCTGAAGCTACATACAATGACTGATCAGGTTCACGATAATGACTTTATTGAGTAATTTAGGGAAATTTGTGTTATTTTTATGGTAACAAGTATTCTTGTCACATATAGATTAAATATCATCAAGCCACAGAGAATTTTGTGCGATTCTTTTTTTTCTGCGATGTGTTTTCACTTCTATTTTATGTAATATAAGTAACTATCGCATCCTTGATTTTATCACCATTAAACACTTTGTGCCAGAGGTTAGATTTGAGTTCAAATCCAATGCTCTGCCTATGTGACAAAAAAGCCCTCCACCTTTGGTGTTATGGATAAAAGTGTTGGTTCTGTCGTGGAAAAAAATGGCACTTGGAAAAACTTCATAGGTTGCAATATATCATTCTTCACACCATCAAAGAATTTTGACTAGAATAATGAGTGCTTGTTGCTCATGTTACACATTCAGGAATAGAGTATATTTCTGACACTGGTGTAGAAATACTCGAATTCTGAATTTTTACTTGAAACAAAAATGGAAAATTAAAAATTAAGCCTAGCCTCAGTGGTGGTTACATGGGTGTTTTCAATTTGTGATAACTCATTGAGCTGTACATTTATGATTTTTGCATTTTTCTATATGTATGTGATACCTTAATTTTTAAAAAGTTTATTTTCTAAAAGACTAATAAAAAAGTTATTGTAGGAAAAATAGGACATGTTCTAAGTCTCCATAAGCTAAGTAAGCCACACAATCACAGCCCGATTCTTTCTTCTTTATCTTTCAATCTGGCAATCTCACTTGTAGGAATTCTCCCTGAAGATGCACAACCACATATCTGGAGTTGTCCAGGAGTTGAAAAAAGACTTGTGATTCTCTTATCTAATCTACTGACCACAGTCCTCTACTTTTGCACAATACCTCACCAGCACTACAAATATTTCCTAGCATTAAAACTATTAACGCAGAGGAAACACCAACAAATTGTACCCAGCATTCCATTAATAATACCCAATAGGTCCTTAGGATTAGGAAACAATATGGAATTAAAATTAGATGAGTAGTATTTTAGCTAAATATATAACACAATGGCTACTTAATAAACAGTTATGCGCCATATATCAAAGTTTCAGTCAGCAACAGACCACATATAAGACCGTGGTCCCGTAAGACTATAATGGAGCTGAAAAATTCCTAACACCTGGCGACATCATAGCCATTATAATGTCATAGCATAATGTGTTACTCACGTTTGTGGTGATGCTGATGTAAACAAAACTACTATGCTGCCAGTCGTATAAAAGTACAACATGGACAATTATATACAGTTACATAATACTTGACGATGGTAATAATGACTGTTACTGGTTTATGTATTTACTATATTATATTTTTTATCATTATTTTGGAAAGTACTCTTTCTACTTATAAAAAAATATTTCCTGTAAAACAGTATGCTGTGTTACACTGGTAGCAGCCTCATACATCAAGTGTTTACCTGTCTCTTGATTGCATAATTTTCTCTTGCACATGATTTAATCTTGTGTTGTCTTGTAGAGTTCATGCTGTACAGGTTTGTAGCCTAGGAACAACAGTCTATACCATAAAGCCTAGGCATATAGGAAGCTATGAGATCTAGGTTTGTGTAAGTACAACTCTATGATATTCTCACAGTGATGAAATTGCCTAACAAACATTTCTTACAATATATCCCTATCAGTAAGCAAGCCATGCATGACTGTATTAGCATGTATAAGAAATTTAACCTCTGGAAATTTTTACTTTGCTTCATAACTGTCTGGACAACTATTCTCTCAAAGATCATCAGAAAACTCCACAGTGCCAGATCCAGCACCTTTCCTCCATCACCCTTCCCTTGGATCTCTGTGATACAATTACAGAGATACAAATGAACTCTTCTAAGAACCCTTCTGATGGCTTCCACAACACTATATTCTCTTGCTTGCTTCCTTTCTGAAACTGTCACTCATTTTCTTACAACTCCAGCAGATTTTTTTCCTTTCCTGAACTTACTCTAGGCTTATTCTCGAAAGTTCAATGTATTTTTGTTCAGTGTTTATATATCCTATTTGTTAGCCTAATTATTTCAAGTATCTACTTTGCAACTAAATCAGAAACTTCTAAAAGTCAGGATTCTGCTTCTGACTTTATTGATAAATATATAGATTAAGTGCACCGTAGCACTTTGCTTGGTACACAGAATTCAGGCAAGTATATTTTATTGGCCAGTTGATTATCAATGGACAGCATTTACAAAAATTAGTAAAACATTTCTGCAAATGATTAAATTTTTAACTCATTTGTAACCTTCATGGAAATTCAAACAAAAGTTTTGATAAAAAAAAAATGTCACTACAGCATGAAGAAAAAATTTTTTTTAACAAATAAACATTTGCT
>NW_006442484.1:55137333-55145278 GCF_000325575.1 Pteropus alecto
TTTTATAGCTTTCAACTGATTTATAGACCAGCCTAAACTCATCTAAATTTATGCTGTTATTTATATATCCATTCGTTCTTTATAAATATCTATAGCTAGTTGTAGCTCTCATATTGAAATTCTTTAAGTATGAAGACTATTTCTTATTCTTTCTACTTTCAGTGTCTAACATCGTACTTAGAATCCAGGGATCCAGGAAACACTCAATAATATTTGGCCAATGACTATCTCATTAATTTCATAATCAGTATAGTATATAAAGCTAGGAGAAAAAGCCTAATGATTAGAGGTGTCTTAGCGAATGTTAAACCAGCATTATTTATTATTCTTCCCAAAAGTCATGTTTGGCTCTTGTCCTGTGATAGTATTTGTTTTCATCTCTATGCAGATTCCCACTTACGATGTTTCCTATTTCATCTCAAATAAAATTTTTAGTTGGGTAAGTTAAAACTTGTGTGGTTATTTCCTCCTCACTACAGCTCTTCATAATAATCCCCAAATTCCAGGTCTGAAAAAAATCTTAAAAAAAAAAAAACAACCTAAGATTCTACAAGATTGAATTATACTTTCCTTAATTATTGCCTGCCACAGGTTTAGTCTCTCTGAGGTCTTTAAGAATATGACACTGAACTACCTTGATTTTCACATAGTGTGGAATGCTTTTCTTGATTAAAACTATCTTCCTCCTTTCCTTTTCTCCTCTTTATAAGATACAATTGAAAGAGCTATGGATTGAGAGCCAGAAAATCTATGTTATATATCCAACATCCACTGCATCATTTATCTCTTGTGAGTCTCAGTTTCTTCATATGTAAATCAAGGTTTTTAGGTTTTGTATGTGTATCAAATGCATGAATGTGCTTTGTGAACTGTACAATCCTACTAAGACATAGTGCGGTATTATTATTTACAGAGGCAGAAAACTCTACAAATGAATGTCAACTGAATATAGACCACTGGCCAGCACAGAAAACCTTAGCCTCTCCTTTGAGAAAGTGAAGCTCTTTTATTTAGTGATTTGGTAACACCTGGTAGAGGGGGTGAAAGAGGACCAAATAAATGATCAGGCGTTAGAAACTGATGGAATGTTGAAGCTGACTATCCAAAAGAATAGCACATTGCCCAGTTGGAAAAAGAAACATTATATATCATGATGTAAAAGCATTTGTAGGAACTGTTTGATATTTACCCAACCTTACCAATAAAAACAAATGGCTTACGGATAACTTCATCTTCACATCATGTTACACAAACAGAGAAGTAGGTAGAAGAGTAGGTCTCATATAACATCCCAATATATGCCATTTAATTGATTTAATTAAGTTGATTAAATTTTGTTTAAAAATGATGTATTAAAATAACTGAGGCATTAAAATAATTGAGGCAATTAAAATAGTTGATGTACTCAGGCATGAACTATCACAACCACCTCTCATTGTCACCCTTTGTACCCTTAACATATCACTTTAACCTGAAGCTACATGTGCATCTTTGCCTCCTTGCATCTAGTATCAAAGATATAACATCCAGTCTTCCCTTTGAAGCTAACACCTCTACTTTTATACCCCATGGGCCTTTCTGTATCCTGATCAATCTTTATTGCCCTTTCTTTAACTTCAACATCTCCCTCTCCACGGGACACTTACTCTCGGCCTATAGACATCCCATCCCGTCATCTGAAAACAAAACAAAACAAAACAAAATTCCTCACTTGACTCTATTTCTTATCTCAACTATGATCCTGTGTCTCTTTTTCTCTTTACAATTCAGCTTTTTAATGGATAGGAAATGGGAAAAGAATAGTCAATACCTGCCATCTCTATGTTAAATACTAAATCCCTCACCACACATCCATTATGTTTTGAGTCTGTGTCCTCCAAAAAATCAACCCTTGCTCTCACAAGTGAATTGGATATTTCTATGCAATTATTTTTCATCATATTTATTAGATTGCGTTTTAGTTATTTGTTCATAGTCCCCTCATTACAGATGCCCCTTAAATGCAGGATAGTGTGTTAATAATTATCTGTGTCCCTATAGCCTAACTAAAGTCACGATAAATAAAATAAGTAACTTAAAAATTATCTTTATTTCTACTTAGTAGCCAATTAGCATGCTTTCAAGTATGTATTTTTATGAGATTTGCACAAAAAGACACAATATAGCTAATCTATACATAAAAGCCGATTCCAATTTTTTAAAGTTTGCTGTTATGTATAAAAAAACTTAGGCAAGACTAAGTAATGTTATTAGGCAACAACCTGATAATTAACATAGAGAAGGCACTCGATTTTGAACCGTGAAGAGAAATAGCTTTTGCTTGAATTATTAATCACATTTTGTGAGTACCTACTATATGCATTGCACTGGCTCTGTATCTGACTTTCTTGAGTTTGAGAGAAGGTCTTTCTTTACTCTTAAGGTGCATATGATATAACTAAGAGATCAATGACATTTATTAATAAGTAAAACTAAAATAATGTACAATGCATAAAAGATTCTATTAAGTGCTAAAAAGGGGAGATATTATAATTTAGACAAAAAAAGTAAAGATGTCTGGGATAATCAAAAAGGTTTCAAGGAGGATGTACACCAGACTTGATTATGATGTGAAAATTTGGATTTTTGAAGGAGAGTATGAAACACAGATAAAGGATATAATGAAGTGAAGGCAGGGGAATGACTTTGCTCAGGTATTCCCTTCTTTGAGACCTTTCCTCACCTCTCCCCACAGCCCTCCACCTCTCAGGCACTATACGGCAGGGATGTTTCCTAATGTTCCCCTCCTAGCCCCTAGTGCCTCCATCAGACCACATGGTATTGTCCTTGATTTAATTTGTCCCCATCAGACAATTAGCTCCTTGGGGGCAAAGATTAAATATTGATTTTTGTATCATCTAGTAAAACGCCTATTCAACAATAAGTATTTAGTAAATATTTACTGAATTAGTGAATAATGAAGAAATCAAAATAACTACCTCATAGGTTGCATGGTGGAGATATCCTCCTCTGTGGAGAAAAGCAAGTCGAAATCACCATAACTTGAGATCAGAGTACTATTTCTTTTAATAGTAAGTCAAATTTTGCAGAATAATCTAAAGCAAATTCCAATGTGACTAACATACTTTTATATTGGCTTTTGTGAATAGAATGGGATTTATGTTCTCCCCGAAAGTAAATTATTGTCAAGTGCTTTAAAATGACCAAGTCTCACTTATGGAAGAGTATATTAAGCTAGACCCTGATAGTTTTCTTCCACTGGCATCTCTGATTTAAACATGGATGTGGGTATCTGTGAGTAATTGTTAAAATCTTGTTGGGTTTTATATCTAAATTTTGTATGCACCTGGATTAGACACACATGCTTCTTGTAGAGACTTTTCTTTTAAGGCTGTTTTCTGCCCAGACTGCCTGGGAGTGAATTTCTAACAGGACTTGAGAGAGTAAGTGTTTAAAGGGCTAGGTCATTATTCGTGAAAAAAGGGAAATTGGGAAAAGAAACACGGAAATGGACTTTCGTCGTCCCTGAAGAAAAAGGACAAACAGCATGTTCCCAAAAGTTCTGTGCTCAAGAAATATCAATGGAAAAAATCAAACTTTCCAAATATTCAGATGAATACATATATATCTCCCAACAAACATTACTGTAAAAAAATAAATAAATAAATAAATAAGGACTCAAGAATAAATGTAAAATAAGGAATCAAGAACAAATACAACAATCCTATGATGTACTACTCCTCAGGTAAAAATCCGTAACCTTTCAATTTTTCTTTTTCTTTTCTTTTATTTTTAAGGCTGGATAAAAGTAGCTTAGTAGGTTGTCAGGAAAAGTAAGCAGAGTCTCTACTGCAAAGACTAATCTATCAGCTGTAAAGGCAAGAGTCTAGGACACTGCTAAATTCTAACTATTCAAAAGAATAGCAAAAAGTACTTAGAGAACACTGAGTCTTATGGTTGTAACCGTGTAACACAACACATGATATATTTTCCCTTTAATTGGAAAGTTCAAAATTAATAAGAAATCTACAAAATTTGTTACCAGATTATTGTGATTTCTTTTTTCACAATCTCCTTTTACAACAGTGTCTGGAAACAGTAAAACCAATGGCTGAAAAACAGATCATTTTACAAAGTTACAAATTGGGAGCTGTATTCCTTAAATGAATCATAGGCAAGTAACTGGAAATCTGGATCAAAACTTCAAATCCTATTTTAAAAGTACAGACACATATTACCTTTAGAGATTATAATGGTGCCTCAATCTACCAAAACATGTACATGAGACTCTTCCCAGTAGCATAGCACAAATCTGACCTATGTGAAGTAAATTTATGTAAACCTTCTATAGTCATAGACTTTCAGAGCAGGAAGTGGCCCTAGATAATATACCACAGGCTTTACAAAGGAGGAAACTGAGGCCCAGAGAATTTTTGTCACTTATCACAAAGTCACCAAGTTAATTCATGACATAGCTGCAACTGGAATGCAGATTTCCTGTGTGTTGGTCCAGTTTTAATTTAGAAGCTTTTCTTTAAAATTATTTCCACAATTCATTCATGAAAGAATGTAACAGTCTATTTAGTTGAGGCCCTAATCTCTTTAACTGCATGTTTCTCTCTGTACAAGTAGAGAGTCCTAAAATATACCAGAAAGTAGACAGGCCTGAGGGATGATAGAACCTTTGTCTAAACACTTGGCTCAGATTGTTGTGGATATTTGTCACCAGTTTAAATTTCTAGCTCAAAGTCACCTTCTGACCCAGGGAAAAGGGAAACCATACTACAAACAGGCCCATAGAGCTTAGCTTTGATTTTGAGACAGGCTTCCTGAAGAGAGATGAATAGGGAAAAAGTAGTAATAATAGTGGATTCAGCCTTCTGCCAGGAAGCTACATTTTTGCTTGTAGAGAGACTACAGTCAAGTTATAGTAGAGAAACCACGTTTTGTTTTTCCATCTGTTCTGTTTATCCTCAAGTCAAAGCCTCTATTCTTATTTTTTCCTATTTAATTCCTATTTGGGAGCTTTGGGAGGTTTCTAAACAGTTATATAAGCAGGGTATTTTACTTGCCTCGATTCAAGGTTTAAAAAAAAAAGCAACTTTGCTTTCTTTCATTTTTATGAAGAGTCTTATATTCCTTTGGATTATTAACATTATCATTTACTTAAAAGAAAACTTTTAATGTGCATTCAGGTAACAGTTCTTCACAGTGAAGGCATGATAAATTAATAACACTAAGTTTATAGAGGCCTTTACAGCTGACACAGAATTTCCATAAATATTATGAATTCTTTATTTTGAACCTGTGAGGTAGTAAAATAAAAAGTGTTATCCCTGATTTATAAATGAGAAAACTAAGGCACCAACACATTACATTTATAAGTGATTTATAAGGAGAGAGTCACGACTCTATTCCAGTCATCTGACTCAGAGTCAGTGCTCTCTGGTCCCTACCGCCATGTCAAGTTAGTAGAAGTTGAGTGAGCTCACACAGCTCCTTACTCTTCATTGACCACCCAAGTGGAGGTGCATGCCATCCCTCACAGAAACATTGCTCAGGATTCAAATAAGCCTGTCTTGACATCATTAAAATATCAGGAAAGTAAATAAATGTTTTATGTATTGAACACAGTTTCATTTTTCTTGAACAACTCTACCTGAACCTAATATGCAAACAATTGCCAAAATCGTTATATTAGGAAAAAAGAATAAAATTAAATGAGTATATACACTGCTAAATTTGTGAAATGCATCAATACCAAATGCACTAATACCAAAGTATAACTTTAAGGGTTTTTGCTGGTTTGCTTTTCCTGACTTGTTTGGTAAATAATCAAGAGTTGAGCACAGGCCTGGCCCAAGGGAAAAACATACTATAAATAAAAATATGTTACTGCCATCTCAAACTTCCCAATCATAACTCTCCCTTTTACTCTCTGCTCTGGCCCAGATGCTTAGGACTCACTGCTCCCCATCCTTTCTCCTATCAAACCTAGTAAGTGGGAATGAAATTATGAAAATTATTTCTGTTATGGAGAAAATTATTTCTGTTATGGAGAAACCAATGAGAGAATGCGTCCTAAAAGTACTAATAATATCCACTTTTCTTCAGTGCCTATATAGTGCTGAGAATTTTAATTTAATTCTCCAATATGCAGATGAGAAAACCAAATCTCAAAGATCAGTAACTTGCTCAAGGTCACAAGGTTGCAGACAGCAAAGTCAAGACTTAAATGTGAGACTCCAGAGATCCACACTCTATTAACTGTTTATTGAAACTAAAAGGAAAAGGAGAAGTTCTAAATGTATAAACTGCCAAATGTAAAGGCTCTCAGTGTAGAAAAATAGTAATGATTGGGAACTGAGGGAATTTCCCAGAATCAAAAAAAATCTCACTATGAGACAATGAATTCCCTGTTCCCGCTGCCTATCGGCCTAATTGACAGTATATATGCTGTTAGCGCAAAAGAATAGATATGGTACTGTGGTAGGGCTTATTTGCTTATTTATTCTAAAATGACTATGTTTTAGGAATACTGGGTTAAAAATGATTAAGAGGAATCGAAGAACAAAAATTAAGAGACATCACAAACTTCCCCAACCTCTTTGAAATTCTCTAAATAAATCCAATAACATGATGCAGGTCTGGTCATGGAGCCTCACATCAGCCTGGAGCCTTATATTTCAGTATATTTCAATGAGGCCATCTGAGCCGATTGTTGATTGGAATCCTTGCATACCCACAGAGGACTCATATTCTCATCATGCATTTGTGCCTTCCAAATGGTGTACGATCATAGGGTTCTATCCTGAAGAGACTCAAAAGTCCTCATCAGAAACAGTGGGAATCTGGTAGGCAAAATTCCATTTTGATTACACTTAGGCAACTTAAAGTTTCTATTAAAATGAACTTGAAGTGATTCTAATGTCTTGATTGTAGAATCCTTCTTGGACAAGGACAGAATGTCCATCACTGCTCTGTTTCACCTGCCTATATGGTATGAGCCCCAGAATCCATGTGATTCTGGGGTTTTCATCCAGAGCAACAACGTCAGCTGATTCAGATGGCCAGAGAATATTGAAAAAAAAAAGATCAAAATGGCAAATGACCATATAACAAGCTCGCATTACAAGGGAGTAATATTATTAAAACTGTGCATTAGAATAATATTTGGAGGGGGCATGTGTTTTATATTAGTTCCCTAAGGAATAGGAAAGAAAAATCAAGAAAATTGCCCATAAAACAAGTTCTGATAGGTCAGACTAGAAGTAAAAGTCTGTAATTTAATGCAAAATTTGAGAAAGCAACACCCAGATGGAGCTGTACTGTAAGACCTTGATTCCCAAGCAGAATCCTGAATGCCCTTCCCTGAAACAGAAAGAAAATTGAAAGCTTATTTCTCTAAATAAAATAAATGAAATAATCTATTTCAAAACTGTTTTCCTAGAACTGTACCTGCTCATCCTCCTAGGACTTTCACAACATTGCACCCTTGGAGCAAATGTGGAAGGGACACATGGTAGCTCAGGTGAGTGTGCCTTTGGCAAGTTTATGAAACATATTTATATGCTGAATATACCAAAACAGCATTAAAATAGTAATTTAATTATAATTTAAAATACTAATTTAATTTGTCACATCATTTTCCATGTACCCAAACACAAACACTGCCAATGGAACTTTTTATTCACTAATTTATCTCTGCGGAACTAATTCTGTTTCGATTTTGTCTCATTCTCTACATAAAGGAATTACCCCTCTTTAAAAAAATAAAACAAACAGATTCTAAGTATACTGAAATCTTACCAGGCTAATGAGAACTCCACCATCTCCGAAATTATTAGTTGTTTCTCAGCAAAATTCAGTTGTTTTACTATGTGTAAGGGGAAAAAATAAAAACACAAACACATGCCTAATCTAACCAAAAGTGATGAAGATTTAA
>NW_006442484.1:55145299-55153933 GCF_000325575.1 Pteropus alecto
GAAGTGAGAATTTTTAATGAGCACTCAGGAAGACCTAACACTTACAGCACCTTAAGGCTTGAAGACAAGCTCCCGAACAGAATGTTTAGTTGCTCCTCCTTCTTTGGCCCCAACGCTCTTTTTTTTTCCAGTACAAACTTGTATAAAAGAAAATGCTTGTATTGGAATCACTCATTTGTCTTGGAATGGCCTGTGCCCTTCTGAAAGTATAAGCCTTTTTTATAAAATTTCAGAGGTTCTATGTTTGTAGCCAAAGACCAGAAAACTAGGAATTCTTTTTTTTAAGTTTATCTTCCCATGGTCACCAGTTAAACTCACTGTCCACCATTCCATCCTACCAGAAATTCTAGCTAAAATTTTAGCACTAATGTGAGAAACATGTTGTTCTTAATTAAACTGTAACTTAATCACTTCTTCAATATAAAGCTCTGGAAAAATGAGCAAGAAAAGGCTTAAAAATACTTTCAGACTAGCATATATGAATTTAATAGGTTCTACTATGGGAGCAAATAATAAGCATATAACTGCTATTTAAGACCAATGAAAATATTAAATCTCTATAAATAAATTGTATTTGCTATGGGAACTATCCATATTTTTAGAATTTCATAATGAAAAAATATCTAAAGCCGATGGCCACAGAACAACCATATTAAATAGCAAAGATTTAATTAAAAGAATTCATAGCTACAAATTATCTGGTAAAATTCCATGTGCATACCTCCTTCCAAGTCAAACCCATCATTTTGTTAAAGTCTGAGAAACAGAGAAGAAAGAAAAGTGCAGTAAAATACGGAAAGTCTGAGTATGAATAATGTGTCTACATCCTACATCATCTTCTGCTTTCTGGAGCCAATTTCACAAAACTCTCCTGGGAATAAAGGGAGTGAAAAAACCAGCAGCCTTTGGAAAATGAAGAGATGTGCTACCAAGTCTGGGAAAAGATGGTCACCCTACTTTTGTATCCAAATAGTCCTGGGCGCTGCCTTGTAAATCCCTGTGCAGTGAAGCAATTCCTCTCATTCCGAATGCAACCCAGAGCAATGCGCAGTGTGGAAAATAAGCTTCCAACTTTTATTACAGACTTTTATGACGATCATATTTTCAAAAAGTAAACTCTGAGACAGACAGAGATGGTAGACAGGCATGAGGTAGCACTGGGGCATGTAATGGATCATGCTTGGCTTGCCCACACATTGGGAACAATCTCGGGGAAAGAAATGTGTGTGGGAGAGTATGAAACAGGAAAGGGGGAGTGATGTTTCAAATCACATGGTCATTAGAAAGTCTCCAATAGAAAGAGGTTTTTATTTCTTTTGGTTTTTTTTAGTAGTAAACCTACATAGAAGACAATACAATAAAATTCTTCTATTTGAATAATAAACTTTTTTAATAGGCTTAAAATACAGACCATCTAGTATTCGATGAAAATACTGATGTATTGTGAAAATGACCATAATGTATACAAAATTTACATTTGAAGTTTTACATACACTTTAATCTCTTTGAGAGCAAAATTTGTTTATTTTTTCTATAACATCTAACATTTTGGTTTTCATAATCATCTTATAAGCATTTATTATTATTGCTAGTATTAAATAGTAACAGAGTAATAATATTAACTATAGTTTGATGAGCTCCTACTATTTGTTGGGAGCCATACTACTGTGTAAGTGATTTACATACAAGTAGTCTTCATGATAATTATTTAAGGTAAATATTATTACTCCAATTTAATAAATGAAAAAACTAAAAGAAAAATCAAGAAAATTGCCCAAGAATATGCAAATATAATTTGCAAAATCTGAATTTGAAATCAATTCACTCATACTTGAATGAATAAATGGTGGAAAGATTTTTTTAATTTTGAAAAATAATATTAATTTGGAATATATGTATAGAATAACTTTTAAGTACCTAAGACATAAAATAAATTCATGACATGGAGTAGAACCTAGAAAGTAGAGGCAAAAAAGGAAATGTGTGTGTGTGTGTGTGTGTGTGTGTGTATGTGTGTGTGTGTATGTGTGTTAGGTGGGAGGTAAGAATTACAAGTAATTCCTTATTACCAGGCAAAGAATGACAGCTGATGTGACTAAAATTCTAGAAATGGGCCAGATCATGGAAGATCTTATATGCCATGCTTAGGAGCTTGAACATTATTTTCTTCTTCACGTTCTGGAAGTCAACAAAAGTTTTAAAGAAGGTAATGACATAATCGGATTTCAGTTATATATCACGGTGGCAACGGATGGGATCTACATACGTGCCAGTGGGCAGTGGCCCCCTGAGAGGCAAGGAGACGAATTTAGGTGCTATTGCAATAAGCCAGGGATTGCTGCAATAATGACGATGAGGGCTGAAATTTAGGCATTTATAGCATAGAAGAAGTATATTTGAAAAATATTTAGCAGGTAAAATTGTAGGGTTTCATGAATGATTGAAATTTTGCTTGAATTTCAATTTTAATTGAATTTTAATTGAATTTCATCAGGTAGGATGATGTTGCCATTAGCTGATATAAGGACTACATAAGAAAGATAATCCTGTCTAGGAGAGAAGATAATGAGTTGAGTTTTGGATACACTGAATTTAAAGTGGTTACAGCCCACCCAGTGGAAGTTGGGAATTCTGAAGTTCATGTGGAAGCTCAGGTTTGGAGAGAGAGAATTATCAGCATTTAGCTGTAGAGCAAAACTCTGGGAGTGAGTAAGATTCATAGATGATGTAGGAAGAGAATATACAGAAAGGACCAGTGAAAAAATCCTATGAGAAAACAAAGTGCTAAGGAATATAGGAAGAGAAGAAGCCCATGAAGCTAAGGGGGAAAGGTCAGGATGGTAGAGCAAGAATCTTCAGGGAGTAGTTTAGGAAAGCTGGTGGTCGATGGTATCAAACAAAAGAGAAAGGACTAACAGGAGGTGAGAAAGGTACATCACACATGCCAGTCCTCATCTTCCTAGGCCAGCTTAAATAGAATGGAGGGGGCAAAAGTCAGAGTGCAGTGGGATGAGCGAGGGCATGGAGGCAGAAAGAAAACTATACTGTTTACAGGCGAAGGGGAAAGAGCCCATAGAAAGGAAGTAATTAAAGTTATAGAAAAGAGTGCATGATTGATGAAGCAAGTTCCCTCAGGAGATGAGGAAAAAACAAAATACAGAAAAACAACAAATCTAGAAGGTTCTTCAAAATAAATTCAAAGATTTGGTGAAAATCAAAAATAGACCACAAAGGTTCATATCAGTGATGGCTGAAATCAGATAATAATATCACTTTCTGTGTCTCATTTAAGTGCTCTAAAATTACTTTCAGGTAAAGTTCCCAGATGATCCTCCTAAGAGTCTCATCGGATTAACAGGGTTGCATACAATTTCCCCAATTTCAGGTGAGGACCCAAAGGCCCAGTGAGGTTGAATGACTCTCTTTAGGTTGCAAAACTGCTAAATAGCAGAGATGGACCAGAACCTAGGTGTCCTTCCAGTGATGGCTGAACTCAGGTTTACTTCACTTACTAAAGTTTTTATACTACCACAAGGCTGTGATGCTTATGTTGCAAGCCATGTTTCTACCAAAAATATACTCTGTTGTCATCTTGAAACTGATTTTATAATTCAGATTGAACAGACACTCAAAAAAGAAAAGAAACAACTGTGACTGTCATTTCTCCTTCCTAGATCTCAACTTTAAAAAAGAGCATATAAGCATTTTTTGAGTTTGAACATTATACCAGAAAGCTGTAGAGACAAAGTTACATTAATATATTAATATTAATTTATTAATATTGTTAACATTACTGACTTCTTTGTAGAAGGCAATGTGTAGGTAAAAATCTTGTACTATTACAATTTACCTAATACACTGTTCCTTAGAGAACGTATTCGGTACAAGATAGAACCATCTTGATTTCTTTTGAAGGGTTTAGTTTTAAACGTAAATAAAATAAAACCACTAAGACCACCAATATGATCACAACTTTAAGGCAAAATTTCCCATAGAATATACTATCCCCATACCCCCCATGCAATGCCAAGAGTAGATACTCTTTTAAATACTGAATATAACACTTCAACAGTTTTACATGAAATTTAGGTAAAATAACCATAAAATTTACGTGGAAAGAAAATTAGAACAAAACTGAAATGTCAACATCTTCCTAACAATTCCATTGTCTTATATAAACTTGCGCAACTTGCCCAAACTTATATACTAGATGAACTAATAATTAACAATTTTAGTCTTTTTACCTTACCATTACTATATCTCTCATATGTAAAATCTAAACTTTTCCATGTTATAGTCTAAAAGCAAAAAGCACTAGGTCAAAAAGTGACTGATTCATTTTTAAACATTTTATGAATGCTATATAAGACCAAGTGATAATATAGGAATTATCCTTCAAGTAGAACCAAACTGTTTGATTAAAAAAACGATTTAATTCTGTGGCCATGGATTAATATGACTTCAATCTTCTAAGTCTCCGATCCCCAAAACGAAGCTTTCTCTTTCCTTTTTTACCACACATCCTACATTATGTGTACTTCTGGAACAGTCAACACAATGAATTTCAGGTCTGCGGTGATAGTGCTAAAAGTATAAAGGGCAGGAAGTAAAAGTCAGAAAAGAAAGAAAATTAAAACTATATATTCACCTAGAAACAAGTTTTAATAACTTGTGTCCTTAGCATGGAGTGATTCACCTACCCAACCAAGAGGAGGATTTGAGCCTTGAGTTATTTTTCCAGAAATGATGGTGAATTTGCGATGGTTTGTCTACAAACTTTAATTAGGTAGCCTTACAAGTGAAAGGAATAATTACAATAGCAAGTTATTACCAAAGTCACAGTGTGTAGCCTTGGAACAGGAAGCCAACTGGTCCATATCAAGATCCAATGCATGTAAGGCAGAGATTTAATACAGTGGTTCACCAACATAAATCAGTATCACCTAGAAAGCTTCCCAAATCCCATTCAAATTCACTAAATCAGGATATTTGGAAAAGAGGAAGCCCAGAATCTATTATTAGTAACAAGACTTTCAGGTGGTTATATAGCCAGCTAAATACTTACTGTGGATTGCTTACCAACTAACCCAAAGAATCATGGTCAAAACACGGTATACATGTGTTTGTAATATAAAGCATTCACTATACCTATCTACTATTCTATAAATATATAAATATATATACTCTTCAAAATAAAGGCTCACTTTAGTTTGGATAAAAGTTATAAGTACTTCTAAATTTCTCTGAAGAGGATAAAGAAACAAAGAATTGCTACTTAATATTTAAGTGCCATCCAGTGTTCTTGGCTTCATAGTCTACTCAGAAACGAACAATAACCACAGTAGATCTGGTGACTCAACTACATTCTGTCCACTGAAACCAGATCTATTCCACCAAAAGTGGCTGACACTTTTGTTCACTGTGGTGGGGACTACAGTCACCTCCTGTGAGCTATTCTCCCTTTTATATCATTTATAACATACATAACTCTATTTAGTAGAGTATGTTGCGGTGCCACCTAGATAAAAGATTATTTCCTAACCATCCTTATAGATTTGTGTGACCATATGACTAAATTTTGGCCAACTATAAGTAAGTTTAAATGGTAGGAATATTTAATAATCTCCATTAAAAAAGAGAGAATCACAGCCTTTGTCACCCACACTCTACATAGATATCTGGAAAGTAAATGTAATGGCTGGAGCTTCAGCAGCCATCTAGGACCACAATGTTAGAATTTTACCATGGGATATGAAAGTAGAGAGCTATAAGAGACTGAATCCCTGATGACTTTGTAGAGACAATGTACCAGCCTTTCACTACCTAACTAAAAGCTGCTTTCATGTATGGAAAAAAAAAAAACAAAACCCTTAGTTTTGTTTGTTTAAACTACTGCATTCTGCAGTGTGCAGCTGAACCTAAATTAAAATATCTATTATAAAAGAAAAGTTTGCATGTACTAAATGATCCAAAGTATCTGTTTTCAATAGAAATGAGTTTAAAACAATTTATGAGTGAACAAGTATCTTGAACAAGCTATGTATTCATATTCTCTAACTCCTTTAAAATGATTCCATCTAAGTACTGCTGAGTGTTAAGCATCTACTTCTTCATATTTGTATTTTAATGACGAAATAAATGGCAGACATATATAATAAAAAGGCAGGAGATCATGATATAGAAAAGATTGTGAGACCCTCATCTCTTAGTAATGAGAAGTTGGTTTGGGTCCAGGATATCAGTGTAGGGTCGTAACAAGAGGGTTGCAAATTTATGGTCCATGAGCCAGACTTGGCACTCAGATATATTGTATTTGGCTTATGCAATGCTTTCTGAAAATGTTAGTTTCAAATGTCTTAAAGTAGGTATGCATCTTCAGTTCTCTACAGGCACATCATCCCCTGTTGATGTACAAACACTCCCTTGCTTACTTGTTTATGTTACCTACCTGGCCTCTGAAAAGTGCTGATGTTTACAGCCCCTAGAAATAAAATGATACATTTCTACACCTTCCCTTCTCTCCATTGCTCCTCTGTTGCTGAAATCGATGATAGATATCAAGAATTATTTTCTAAGATTGAGTATGTCCACTTCTAATAATGAAAAGGTATATAGCTCACTGGGTATCGGAACTTTATTTAGTAACATAAAAATACTATAAATGCACTAGTATTTTCTCCTATAAAAAAAAAATGGGAACCTTTCAAAGCACCCTCTATCACACAAACAGACATATAAAAAAACTCATGAAAAGCTGATTTTGTCATCTTAACTTTGATTTTTGTTTCTTAATAGTTTCAACTAAAGTTAACCCCAACTCCCAAACTGTCTCCTTTCAGTTTTACAAATTTAAAAAAATCAACTCAGTTCTTAAAATGTTGTGAGAAGTAGTAATGATTTTGGCCTAAAAGGCCTAAAACTTTATTCACTTCCTTTAATCTCATCATTCATAAGTATTTCTATCAGGCAAGCGCTTTGCTTATGTTTTACATTTCCGGTAAATAACCACAGCCAAATAGAGGAAAAATGTACCTTGAAATATTAAAAAGAAAAAAAATTTTATAAATATGAACGTACATGTGATAACAGGCCTCTACATTTCCAAGGGGATATATCTGTACACAAAGTCAATATCATATTTTCTGACTTAAAGTTAAAATTGGAAACATGTACTTGTATGCCTTAGATATTTCTTTAGTTTAAAGCATCTACCTAAGTTTACACTTCCTTAAACTTAAAATCACATGGAGTTTCAAAATTCTGACACTTATTAAGCTTCTGACAAGCCTGAACAGGGAAAATAAAGTATTTACAAGTATCACACAATACAACTTAAACCAAAATATGTATGATAAGTAAATAGAAGTTATGTAGCTCTGGATTCTGAAATTCTTTTCTATATTACTTTGAATTAGGGCTATTACTACTTTATTTTGCTATTGAAATTTATCACATATATTCTGTTAGGATGAGTAATAAAATAGAAGAATATATTTTTTTGTAATATGTATGCAAGCAATTGCTCTTTTTCGGTAAAATCTGATATTTGTAATTCCAGTTTCTGTGCTATTTGGTTATATTGTGGGGAGAAGGGCTGGTATGGAGTTGGGGACATTTTTGCACCAAGCATCCCATTCCTAACATTTATGTAAATTAATATTAACAAAAATTAAACTCTGCTCATTTTTTAGAAACAACTACAAAATAATTACAACTATTTGGGAAAATCTTTTAACATATGGCGTATACCGCATACTTTAAGAAACATTCCTTTAGTTTATTCACATGTTCAGGTATTTCCATATTTTATTAAAAATTACTTATTTTAAAATACATTAACAAGGAAAATTGTCCTAAGTTTTAAATTAAAGTCATTGGTAGTTCAGTAGGGGAGGGGAATCAAAAGTTCCTTTTATAATCAGAATTTCTATTTGTATTTAATTTTCTGTATTTTTTCCTTCCATTTCCTGATTTCCACTTCCTATTCAATTATTTTCCCCACTCTTCTAAACAACACATTTTTCACATTATTACAAAGAAACTCAATAGTTTCTAACTTTTATAAACTGACTGATTTTTAAAACATAAAAAGTAACATAATAAGTGGCAAGATTTTAGAAAGTGCCCCCTCTATGGGACTCTGGACAGAGTGTTGGGTATTCACTCTTTAAATGTTTTTTATAACTTGTGGTCCCCAGATTAATTTTATAAACATCTTGAAAGCAAAAATGCACAGAAGCAGGTATTAAAAATATATACACATGTATGTATGTGTATGTATATATATATACAAAAATATATATGAAAGAGAGTAACAGAAAAGTTTAATAAATGTGCTAAGTTTTAAAAGCTCGAGTTTGATGTTAAATAGTTATGAAAATCTATAATGGCCTATTATAAGCGAGTACACGTCTGTATTTAAAATTTCAGCCCTAGAGAGTAAGGATTTAATAATCATTGAAACCAATTTAAATATTTTCTTATATTCTATATCATCCATGCATTTTTGCTTAACCATATCATATCACCTAACCCCTAATATATGCAAATTGCAAAGGAAAAAATAAATGGTAGCCAGGCAAGATTTGTTATAAATAAAAAGAAAAGGAAGTTGTATGTAAAAGATAATGTCCA
>NW_006442484.1:55153969-55170296 GCF_000325575.1 Pteropus alecto
CCGATTTCCTGCCTTCCACCATCCAACAGGGAACCACTACTGTCCTGATAATCAAGTCAGTAGGGTGGGAAAATACCACAGTTTAAGAAATCTGGCTTCTATCAGCCTCTGTCATGGAGAAATAAAGGAGACTGTCTCTCAGTAAGCAAAAGCGATTTTAAGATCACAAATGCAAATGGGAAAGAAGTGAAAGTCTGTAAAGAGAAAAGAATAAAGAGCCAAAGACAAAGAAAAAGCGGTTATCAGAGTGGCTGCAGAGGTTTTTCTAAACAAAGAATTTTATGAAGCAGCAGAAGTTCCGTACAAAAATGACTCCACCCTACCCAGCTTTTGCTGCGACTTTTCTTTGCTCTGAAAACTCCAGCCCACACAACTCCTCTAACTGGAAGTGCCTTTAGTGCTCCGTTTAAAAGCATTCTTCTTTTCTTTTAAACTTCCCATTCTCCACATTCAAGCAAAAGGACTTATCTTAGGTTTCCCCAGAAACATTCAGTAGTATACTCTTCCCAACAGCAGATGTAGAAGCTATGGACTTACAAATATCCCTATTGTCCTCCGAGCTGCTTCCAGGTGCTGTCAGCCCCCTTTTAAACTTCAAACCAGAACCTCCTCTTCGTGCTCTTCCTGAGGCTTAACATTCCTCCTATTTCCCCAAACCTAGCAATAAACACGAGCAAAGCTAACGGCAAACTCACCATCTTCGTCTTCTTCCTGGGCTTTTATTGAGACAAATTGCACTAATAAAACAGTAAGGATGAGGAGAGGTCTTGCTTCCACCCAGTTTACCATCATGTCTAAACAGTAGACATGTGGGTCTCCTGGGAGTAAAAAGTAGATTCTAAGGTTATTGTAGCACCATGAAGTCAACTGCGGGCTCTTCTTTCAGCACCAGCCCCAGGGCAGCCTCTGCAAACCCCCTTTTTCAGCACCAGCTCCAGCACAGACTGCGAAAACTTTTTTCAAGCGATGCAGCTTTAAATAGGAAGAATGCTGCCTCCACTTCTTTTCCTGCCCCTTTTCAGCTTGTTCAGGCTCATAACCATCCAGTGTCTGCCAAGCAACGGTCTGATTGATGGTAAACAACCAAATCAGAACATGAGCCTCTGTGCCTTAAACTGTCCCTATTGCATTTATGTTTTAAACATAATGGGGCTTAATCACAAAAATAAATGTTTATTTCTCTCTTTTTTTTTTTTTCTTTTAAGAAAATCTGTTAGAAGAAAAGAGTATCCTCCCCTCCCTAACCTTTCCCCTAGACACACAGCCCTTAACTTTTTCCCTATAAGCTGAAAAAGACATTAGGGAGGCAATACAGCCTTTTAGCCTAGTTTTTGGCATCTAGAAAATTCAGGATTCTTGTCCACCTTACACTTTCAAAGGATCAAATTTTAACCCTTTCTTTTGACTAAAGAGGAAGTATACATGTCTCCTTGCCAGATTATGTTTCTTTTCCCAGATTCTGGAAAGGGACTATTAAAACTGTCTCCAGGTAAAGTCCAGGTGAAGAAACTGTTTTAAACAAATAAATCTGTAATGCATTATACCTTGAATTAAGGTCCTCTCCTTGTCTTTCTATCTCTCTTACGTAGGGGGCCACATCTGCAGATCCCAGAGAATATTATTATGTAGAAAAATAGTCTACTATGCTAGCATAAAGGAATGGGAAGTACACTACATTTGGATGCAGAAAGCCTCACTTCAAATATCAGCTCTGCCGCTCACCAATTTTGTAAACACAAAGTCCTTTATCTCTGTGTGCTCCAATTTTCCCATCTGAGTAAAGGGCTTTGCCCTGACCAGTGTACAGGGTTTAGTGACACTAAAATGAGTAATATATGATTAAATTCCAAATCGCAAAGAGCCACATAAAAGTAGATGGTGGTGTTATTATTCCTAAACCGACTTTTCCAAGAATACGGTAGTCTCAGTTGCGCATGCCACTTAAGAGCAATATCATGAACTTTTGAGCCACATTTGTGCTTGCCAGGATCTTAATGACCTCAGAGTATTCTATATAATCTAATACATTTGCTACCTTGAGTCTACCTAGAATCAGAATGGCTGTTCTGTACAATGCAGGTGAGTCGACTGTCTATAATCTCAGCAGTGAGCAGGTACCCTGCACTGTGCTAAGCACTGGGTGGGAAAGGATGACACAAAAGAAATAAAAGGCATGCCCACTGTCTTCAAGGAATACATGCAGACACTAAGAAAATAAACATGAAACAAATAAATATAAGCCAAAGCATATATTGTGAGGTGCATTAAGCCCAGTACAAACTCAGAGAAAGGAACACAGTGTAGGGTGAGATTAGTAATGCATTATTATTACTTTTTCTTAATAGAAGAAGTCCAAGAATCTTTAGCTTTGGAACTAGAATCTCTGGAGAAGTATTCCAGAAGTATTCCAACTTTCCAAGTAAGCAGATCTAACCCCATAGCTTTTATTTTTACTTTTCACTTAGGTTTGCCTCGTTTTGATTATTTCCGTCACTACCACACTGTTCCGCAGGGGTGGCCTGCTCTCACTAAAATGAGTGGACTGAGCAAGAATCAAAAGTCAACCTTCTACTAATTTTTTCTAGAATATCTGAGACAGACCAAGACTTGAAAAACACCTTGGTAAATATTCAAAAAGAGTATTAGGAAAACAATTGCAGGGAAAAATTTAATTATTCTCTTGGCATGCCAGACATAAACATCTTATTACCAAAGGGATGGCACAATTTTCAGGCACCTTGTATGGAATCTTAACTGAAGTGCAGAGACAAAAGGCATTTATGGAGAAGCTCCAACTCTCAGTATTCTAGATGCTGAGGAAACAAAGATGATAAGATCGCAGGACTTATAGCAGAATCAGTATACATAAATGCTCAGTGCTTGCTCAGACCAGTATTTCAGTATCTGTTATTAGAATGGTTATTATCAGCTCATCAATACAGTCATTTTACATTTAAATGTAAACAGCTTTTATAAGAAAGATAGATGAAAAACACAATCAACCTCTCACAGTTCCCTCCAGTTTCAGTGTCTTCTTTCCAGCTACCAAAAGCACATGGTATGACAGGGCCATGGAAAACATTTGCAGGAGAACTGAGTTAAATTAGCATTCTCTCTTATTCTTGCAAGTTTTGTGACTTGGGCTTTTCTACTATGTTTTGCTTTGGGATCCTACATTCAATTTAGGAAACAGTAAAGCATACATAGGTGTTGACCAGGTGTGTCTGCTTAGTAGATGTGACTGCATTCGGGAAAGAGAACTTGACCACTTCTTAGTTCTTGAAGAACTGATGCCAGGCCTCAGTGCTTGAGTGTGGAGCTCAGAAATCTATTGCAGTTCCAACGAAACCCATTTCAAGTGAACAAATTATAATAACATATGCCTAGTGGGTAAATTTTTTTATCAGTTCTGTTTTTCACAGCAATCCTGAAAGTTATTTATTTTTCTCAAGTCACATATAAGGAACTATGGTTTAAAGTTTACCTGTTCAAGTTTACTCAGCTAATAAGTGGGAGACTTAGGATTTTATTTCAGAGATGTCTAACTCTAAAGCGAATGGTCTCACTGCTTACTCGCTCTTAGATTTACCTGACACCAATACTTCCAATCTCAGAAGAAAAGGTGTCTCGGTGCCCTCCACGATTGATCCTTCCTTCTGCACTCTTTTTTTTTTAAGTTAAAGTATAGTTGACATACAATATCATATCCCTCTGTACTCTTTGTCACTCCCCTCCACATCTCCTTCATTATACATTACACTCTAAGGGCCCCCTACATCATCAGAGCCCAATTTCTAATAGAACTTGACAACTGAACAGCCATGAGAAAAGTGGCAATGAGCATAAATAAAAGTGATTCTAAGATGTCAACCCCAGAAGATTAGCAAAATGATGGTTCTAGTATAACAAATATCTAAAGGAAGAGACACTGGTACTAGAATAGAAGAGCACATAACTGAGTAGGTGCATCTCTGCACTTATACAGTATGAAATAGCATAACCATAATTTTTGAACGGAAAAATATTGCATATTGTTAATAGATTCTCTTTCTGGCTAAAGCTACTGTGAAAATAATAATCATGACAATAACAATAATGGCTAGGATGCATTAGGTACTTCCTATGTGTCAAATACTATGTAAGCACTTTTTATGTGTTAATTAACTTAATCCTCAAATAAATGCTATAAGTTATTATTTCTCCTGTCTTACAGATGAAGAAAGGAAATGGAAGCTCACAGAAGCTAAATAACTTGCATCGAGTCATATGTCAAGAATGACTAGATCCAGGTTGTACAGCCTTTTCTAGCTGTACAGCCTTTTCCCTTAGCATGGTTCAAAGGAATTATATGATGTTTATTTTCTTAACTTAAACTCTGTCACTAATTTTTTTTAAATAAATGATAATACTGAGAGAATCCCTAAAATGTCTTTAGTGTAATATCTTTTCAAGTAAATATATGAACCAACGAATTTAATTATAAGTGTTCTCTATATCCGAACTTCATAAATATATAAATATTCAAATAAATACCATTATTTGAATATTTGTACTAAAAATATACCTTTTTACATTTAGACACAATTAAAAATATTTTCTTTTTAGTATTAAAATTTTTTAAATTCTTAAAATATGAACTTTCATTTTAATCTGGGTGTTTATATTTTAGCATAAGTCATATTTTGAGAAAAGTGTACAATTTTACATTTTAAAATATTGTCTTGTTTCCTAAGGCGATCAATAACATTTAGCAGTTATAGAGAGTCCTCTGACCAAAATCATAAATGACCTGATCAATAATGTTGGCTTGTATAGCACCCTACTTTTCGCATACTGTTCGAGCACACACATACTCTTGGAGACTCACAATAACCCAGTAAAATTATATGAGCAGAATGATCATCACCATTTAATATTGGGATTGAGAGAGATTAAGTGATTTTTTTCAGAAGTCACACAGTGCAAACAACAGTCTCAAATATAGTTTTCAAACTTCTACCACTCTATCCACTGTACCTCATAAAAATTAAACTATAATCCAAATTTTACTAACTAGGAAAGTAGCATCAAAAGAATCTGCGGACTGGGGATCTATACAGTATGGTAACTACAGTTAATAATAATGTATTGTATCCTTGAAATTTGTTAAGAAAGTAGGTTTGAAGTATTCTCACTCAAAAAATAAAAAATGATAACTATGTGAGGTGATAGATGTGTGAATTAACTTGACTATAGTTATTATCTCACAATGTATACATATATCAAATCATCACATCGCATACCTTAAATGCATATAATTTTATTTATCAATTACAGCTAAATGAAGCTGGAAAAAAGGTAATAATAATGATGATGATGATGATGATGATAATAATAATAATAATGTCTGCAGAACCATAATGATTATGAGCAGAGACTCTGAAGTCAGACTGACAGAGTCCACTTGGCCATACCACTTACCAGCTGGGCGACCATGCAAACACTGAATGTCTTCTCTGCAACTCAGTTTTCTCATCTGCAAAATGAGAATAAAAATATTATCTACCTCACTGTATTGTTTTGAGGATTAAATGAGTTCATATTTGCAGAGCTCTTAAGACAATGTCTGACATAAAGGTAATATTGTATAAGTGATGATTAAATAAAAATAAGTACCTGTGTTAGTGCTTCTTTAAAAAAAACATAATTTGTCATCAGTTTAAAATTTAATAATTAAAATTTACTTAAAGATCAAAACCCAAGGGAACGAGAAGGAAGTTTAATTATCGACCACTATATGCCCAATTCAGTCCCCCATTTCGTTTTTTTCTATAATATGTATTAAGGCATGCTTTAAATAGAGCAAAATTCACCTTTTTAAGCATATAGTTCTTTGAATTTTGACAAATGTATACAATCATATAACCACCATCCAATCTAGAGAATATTTTCTTCACCCACAAAAGGTCCTCCATTTGAAATCAATCTTCTCCTCCCACCCCTACCCCGGGTACCATTGATCTGATTTCCATTCCTACAGCTTTGCCTTTCCTGACTGCTGTATAAATGAAATTACACAGTATGTAGCCCTTTGTGTCTGGTGCTAAGATTCATCCATGCTGTTACATGTATCAGTAGTTCACTCGTTTTTAAAAAGTCCTATGTTTACATGTTTTTTTTGAAAATCCCTCATTCTTAGCCATTAATCCATTATTTATTTATTAAGCCTAGTAAATACTGAAGCATGGATGATTGTTTGTATTGGAATAGACAATTCTCTGCAGCTAAAATGAGAGTCTATGAGTCAGGGCTTCCCCGAAGGGAAACATTTTAGATGGCAGGACTAGGTACAGGCTACAAAGGGGAAACTGTCTAAAAACTCAGTGACACCAAAGCCCATTTATACCAAATGAGTTTGCTATGCTCCATATATTGCTTTAAAAAAATTAAAGGTCGAAGATTCTCAAGCTGTTTCTCAACAAAATGAGGAGTCATTCAGCCTTCAGACTCTGAGTTCTCACATTGCTGAATTGACATTTCCCAGAGGTCTGGGAAATGTGTCCTTGATATGGAGGGTAAGGAAATCAATATGACCTATTTTATCACATTTCACAAGTCCATCAGTATTTTGTTTAATATTTTAAAATTTTCCTGTGCACTAGGGCAAACTATTCCTTCAGCTCCTTCAGTAACTTCAGTTTTGTTTTGCAGAACTGTGGAATTCTCTGTCTTTGAAAGGAAATGCAGAAAGTTTTTGTAAACTGGCTCTTCAAAAAGGATAGTGTTTTATCTAAAACTGCCATTTTATGTGTCATTTATGTTGTAGTTTTGTTTTACATTCATATCTGTGTTCAATGTTTGAATAAAAACAATTACACCAGTTATCAATGTCAGAAGTATTCAATATCAATTTTTTAAAATACTCTTTTAGACAATCTATGAGTAATAAAAAGATTCATCACTATCTTCCTCTGCCAAATGTAGATATATCAAATAAGAAATGGCTAGCTGTGGTCAAGTGTTAATGCTGAAAAGTAGAAACTTCTGTTCACAATCCCTACTATCACAATTCTTTATAAGTATGTTACTAATCATTAAGAAGCTCACATGACATTATTGATTTGAAAATATATGATACATTTGGATTATAATTTTTATTTAAATACCTTAAAGTAATCAATGAGTTCACTTTGGTATAAATATACAATTATGAATAAAGATAAGCTCTGACCACAGTAATTGAAGTCTTAGTAAATATTAAAATTAGTCACTATGTAGCCAAGTTTTTCAATGTTGTAAACACCACAAGGACCCAGTGGTTCATTGATCATACTGCTTAGAAATCAAGAGCATTCTGTATATTGAGCTTCCATTGCCATAATTACTATTTAAATAAAACTCGTGGATATCTGTCCACAAAACACCCACACATACAAAAAGAGGTGGTGAACGAGCACTTCGTAAACCTGACTTTGAATATCTTCTTAAGTTATTGCAGCCACATAAATCTGAGTCCTCCTTGACAGCCAAATACAAGAACATTAAATCCTCCTGTGATCACTCACTATAAAAAATGGGTTATTATTCCTACTACATATAAAGTACTAAAGCAGGTTTCCCCGATTGGAAAGTATATTATTTTAAAGTTTTTTTGTGTGTGTGGGTATTTTTTGTTTTTTGTTTTTAAGTATGTGACTGATATCTCATGAGATTTGGAAGAACACATGGATCTCATTTTCTTGTTGTACAAAAACTTACTTTTGTTTTCTCTGGAATAATTGCAATCATAAGATATTATTGGATGAGTGAGATTTTATAACTATGCCTTGTCTTCTCTTTCAGCATCATCTCTACTTCAATGATTTTGAAATGAGAGGAATCTGGAAAATTGTTCCTGAAACATCTGAAGTCTCTTTTCCATAAATATAATATATAGCTAAAACAATCAAGGGACATTTAGGACATTTGGCAATTTTTCCCTAACTAAAATTAAATTTACACACATTTATCTGTAATTTGTGTCTTGGAGTCAGTCTCTAAGGTCTATCAGTGGGCTTCAGAAGCCACTAAATTCACTAAATTTATTCTACATTCTGCTCAATTTTTATCAATCTGTTAAAAATCTCCACATTACTTCAATTATTTGGGACATGGAAATCATCAGTAACAGAAAGAATAAAGAAGTTACTGGGCTCCTAAGGCATGAGCATCAGCCACCACACTCTCATTTCAAATGTGCCTTGCTCAAGGAAGAGAGAGTTCTTGTTTAAAAAGTTATATGCAGTTCAATATAATGTACATTTGTTGAGAGATAATTTTGAGGATGCAAATATATATAGGATGTAGTCCTGGCCCTCCAACAGCTCACCTGGTTTGGTGATAACAGACACAAGCACTGAGGTCTATAATCCACATAATACTTGAATGAATTCTATTATACAAGTACACAGAACAATGGAAGAACAGGGTAAAGGTAAAGAAACTTAGAAGGAATATGAAAACAATTTATGGTTGTCATGGTATTTTAGCAGAGCTTCAAAGAATGATTAACATTCCAGCAAAGAATGGGTGAAGGAAGGTTAGGGAAGACAAAGAGGGAACATTCAAGTAATTTAAAGAAATTGTTAGTAGCCCAGCACAGTTAAATCATAGCCTACTCAACACTACAAAGTAGAGGGAGTGAGACAATATTTTTTAAAATATGAAGTATTTACAGTAAAGGACATGGGGAAAAGGGTCAGGAAATATTTAAAAGCCAACTACAATAAATCCCAACCTTAACAATTCCTTCATCTTTTAATGGTCTAGTCAGTATTTTAAGATAATATCTATGTTAATTACTACATTTCAGGATACTATAATTTTTTTATGATTTAGCCAACTAATAAACTACTGAACTGGATTCTCCAGAATGCTCTGTCATCAGAGAGGGACAGAAGGACATCAATACTGTCTCCATATCTTTACTCTTATAGTAAAAATAAGTAATTTCTAATACTCTGCACGGTTTTGTTTCTTGTAGAACCACACCCATATTTTTGCTTCCAAAAGAAGACATAGCTCAAGAAAAAATGTGCATGAATCAGTAACCATACATAGATTCGAATTCTGTTTTTTACATAGCAACCTCATCTTATTTCTTAAGTTCACTCCAAAGTGGTTTTTAGAATCCTGAGTCAACATAGCAGAGAGAAGTAGAAAACACAAATCTACGGGTCCCTCTCTTATCTAAGTCTGTGAGTGTTACAAGCCCTATAACATATTTAGAAAGATAAATACAGTTTCAAATTCCAAGTACTGAAGAAAGGGAATGAATAGCCAGTATAATCAAAGTAATTTTAGGTTTTAAAAAAAGGAAACTATCAAAACTCATCTTGAGTCATTAAGAACTTGAAGTGTGATGTCTCTGAAAGGACCATTATTCAGAATAGTATCTCTGGCAGTAGTGGGCCATGGGAAACAGCCTCTGACTAACCACTTGACCTGAGAAGAGCCCCATACGTCATCAGAGATCAATTCCATGTTTGCAGATGGGATAATGAAATGCCTCTTCTTCTTTCCAAGTATTGTTACTGGGAACAATTCATGAATTAGTTTTATAAATTCTAAAAATTAATACAATGTAAGCTATCATTTGTATTATTATTACTACATTTAAGGGATGATTAAACACAAAAAGACTGAAAAGAACCTTACTCAATTTTTTGCTTAAGAATGAACAGTTTTAGATCCTGAAGTTATTTTTAGCCATTAAAAGTGTATTTGCAACGGGTAAAAGGACAAGACAAGTGAGCAATGTAATGTTCCTTGGTTTGGCAGGGTTCCCTTCAGAGTGCTAAGCTCAGAAAGAACTTCCAACTAGAGCACTGATCTAACAGGATGAGCTAAGAGGAGAGAAAATTTGGAGAGAAAGGACGGGAGAGAATAATGAAGGAGACAATCTGATATTCTCCTAGAAAAAAACAGACATTCCACTTGCTTAAAAGTACAGACTGTACAGAATTGAAATAGTATTCCTTTACCATTTCTGACTATGGGCATTTCATACAAAACTACTATAAAAGATTTTATTTGATTAAATTTTTAAAAAAAATACAAAATGACGTGTGGTATCCCAAGTCTTTGTTTTGATACTGCAAAGGACTTTCACAACAAGATCCCACTAAATTTTCTCAACCCCACGGTAGGATATGAACTTCATTTTATAGATAATTACACTTATCTATAATATAAATATAAGTTCAGTGAGGTTAAGTGACATTCAAAAATTACGTAACTAGTGAGGAAATCACTCAGGACTCAAACACAGATCTGACTTCCAGCTCTTCCTCTACTTCAAAGAAAGGTTTTAGCACTCTTTCATGCTCCCAGGATCATATTTTGTTGAGGTTGGGGGAGATGGGGAGTCTGTGAGGACTTCCTTTTTCCAAGTCCAGATATTTTTCATATCTTTCAACCATAGCAACATATGGCCATGGTTTGAAATCAGATGCAAATATGAGGTTCCTGCTGTATTCAATTCAGTCAGAAATTAAAGAGATATGCAAAAATGTAAAATAATACTTTTCTCATTAATTTTTGGGTAAAAATAGCTATTTTCATAAAAATACATTATTTATGTTAATACAAAATAGTTGTAATATTTTTATTTTAAATTAATTGATAACTTTTGAGTTTTTTCCCCAGTTTTGATTTCTAAAATGGTTAACATCAATGGGTATAATATAGAAAATGTTATTTGGAGTCCTCAGTAATTATAAAAGTGCAGAGGGCTCCTGAGACCAAACCAAAAGTTTGAGAAACACTGTCCTACATCATCATCCAGGCATATCCATTTCTCTTCTACATTTTAAATATTGTATTTAATTTTCAAGTTTACAAAAGTAGCACATGCTTTTCCTCCTACCCCTAAGATAGGGAAAATGGAGAAAACATAAAGAAAATCATTTCATTAAAAAACCTTGATATAATCATTGTTAACATTTACAATACGTATTTCTCTTGAAGTTTTTTTCTTTTGATAATATGTTTTACGTGAAATCTCTGCTTGATGTACTGATTTTTTCCCAATGAACACTGAGATAAGCATTTAATGCATGTTACTAAAAATTCTGTAAACAGCTCTTTTAATGACCATATAAGATACTATCATGTACAATCTATAACTAATTTAACCATTCCCCTATTGTTAGGTACTTAAGCTGTCACTCGATTTACAATATTATAAATAAAGAAGGATAGAGAGAGTGCTTGGAAAGATTCTCTAAATTTCTGAGTAGTAGATAAAGGTACCTGGAGGCATGTACATGCTTTGTTGTGGTTAGAGAAGGATATGTTAAAGCTGTTGAACTGCCTTTAAAAGAATGTTTATTTAAGCTTATTTATTTAGTTTACTAATAATGTTTAAACTGAGATCCAAATGACAAAAGGTAGAAGACCATGAGAATTTCCAGAGGAAGAAAACTCCAGCAAAAGCTCATACAAATACATTAAGATAAGATCTGCTGGATATATTTAAGGAATAGAGATGACTAGAATGGTCAGATGCTTCAGATTACTGTTTTTCTCTTATGTGGCAGAAATTTCTCACAGGCCCTTGTTTTTTCATCCTGCTACTTTAACCTTTAAGAAGATATATATTCATTGGAATACATCATGCCTACCTGGAAGAAGTGTATCTTACTCTTTATCCTCAATTTTCCATATAGACACTGGGAAAATGAATATACAAAGACGTATCATTGTATAGTAAAGATAATGAATGGGTTTACAAGTACAGAGCCAGTCTGGCAATCATTCTTATTTTGCAGTAGTGCTAGAGTGAAGTGAGATTTCTTACTGCTCTTCTGTGATTATCTGATTATGAGCAATGGACTTTGTAAATATGAAACAGTATGAAGTTCATCTTTAATTGGATGAGATGTGGATAGCAAAATAGAAAACATGTATTAGAAGGTACCACTTTGGGGGGAAATCCAGTGATAAAGGAAAGACAGGGTAGAGGTTTGCTAGAAAGATGTGAAAGACTAGAAAAAGTTTAATTTGTTGGTTTGTTGGCAGATAGGAGGCACATACTGACCAGAACCATTTATCAGACACTTTTATTAATATGTGTGAGAAGTCAATTTAATCATCCAGAAATTGTTTTCATAATAGTGGATGAAAAACAAATTAAAAGTCTGAATATCAACCCCATAGTTGCCATTGTAGAACATATATAAGTTGCCCTCTCAAGGAATATATATAATAATAATAACTAATCATTAGAAATGATGGTCAACATCTAGCCACCCATTTCTCAACTTGAGAGATAAACTAAAAATTTTTTCAGCAAGTCAGTTTTTAAATTCCAAGTTGGAAAGCAAGAGAAAGCTGTTTTTATTTTTTTAAAAAAATCTACTCTAATTTATTGATTTATCAACTGCTTTATGTATTCACTCATTCAACCATGTTAATAACTTTCCTTCTCTAAAATCCCATATACTTACTAATCTGAATTGCTAATTCCCTACATATCATATGCTGATGTATACTACTATTTATGCTTTCACGTGATGTTCTTTCTTTTCAATAGACTGTGACGCAAGAGAAAAAAAACTAATTTTTTTGTAACGTTTTATGAGCTGGATTTCCATAAATATGAAATGTTGGTTAGGCCTATGATTGAGCACTTTATTAATTCTATTCTTACTTAGCAAAGATTTATACAATCCACATACAAGTAGTGATTAAAAACTTAAATACGAAAAGATATAATTAATGCCAAGAAGGGGGATGAACCATAGGACAATGCCATAAGTAACTACAGAGTCAAATTTATTCCGGTAGCATTTAGTCAAGTATTTTCTCTTCTCTTCAAAATTTAGACTGGCCCACAAAGTTATGTTTGTTTGTTTTGGGTTCATCAAATCATAAAGCTGAACTGTGACTAATGAAAAAGATAGAATTCTAAAAATTCAGTTGATAAAGGCTGTTCAATTAGAGTCCAAATTACGTACAGATATAGCTCTGTAGAATCTTCTGCAGTCAGAATATTTATCCTGATGTAATAAATTCCCACAGGAAGCAAGAGATGTACTTGATTTTGCCTTTTGCCCTATTCTCCATCAGATTTATTCTCCATCCTTCTGGATACAACTCTTTGCCCCAAGAGGCTGACATTTACAGGTTGCATCAGCAGACAGCCTTGTCCTCCAGCTAGTTGTTATGATCTGGCCATTGGGAAGCACAGAAAGGGGTTGGAAAGTAGGAAGAGAATGAGGTCAGAGTGTTTATTCCCCTGGCCTCTTCCTGCTAGGCTGTGGTTAGAGAAGCTACATTCCTATGGGGAGATGTTTTCCTCCAGCAACATCTCCCCAGGTTCCCAAAACTGCTCTTTTTTCCCCTCTAGAGTGCGTCACCATTTGTTGTTGGTTCTACTTTCCTTCTCACACCCTTGTAAGAGTGTTTTCATTCATTATCCTCCATTCTCCCCTTTGAGGATCTCATTTGTTTCTCACCAGGATCCTAATAGACACAATCTATCAAAAATAGAATGTTTCCAAGTGTTGGCAAAAGAAGAGTATTAAGGGTATTAGTGAGAGAGATGAAAAAAAAAAAAAATGTCTGAAAAAAAATGATCCAGATGAGATCAAGGCAGATATTTGTTTTAGCAATTTATAGGTAAGGATTTCACCAATTTATAAGACAGAATTCGTAGTTAAAAGCTAAACATATAATAAAAACAATAACAGTAATAATAACAATAATAATAACATTTATTGAATTCTTTGTGCCAGGCATTGTACTAAGTGCTATGTGAACATTTTATCATTTAATGCAAATACCATCCATAAAATAGGCTTATAGTTAAGGAAACCAAGCTTAGAATGGTTAAGTATAATCGAGCAAAGGTAGTAGTTGGAATTGGGTTTCAAACTAGAAGGAATCTTTTACTCCACAGTCCATTTCTCCAACTACAGGACAACATCACTAAATGGTAGTTATTTAGCCATATCATTTCTACCTTTTTCAATTTTTACATACACACATGCACATTTACATAATCGGGTAGCATAGCACTTAATGAAATGACCTGCAATATTAACAAGATCAGAGCTTAGAATGTCAGTGGGCAAAGCACAGGCAAGTAAGGAGTGCTTCACTATAAATGTCACTGTCAGCCATGCCAACTGCAGATGGCAAAAACTGAGTAAAGATAGACTTCGAAGGAGAGATCAAGAAAATAAATCCAAATAAAAGCCACAAATCCTATCAGCTTGTTTCTTTCCTACTTTTCTTTTTCCATCTAATCATCAGCAAATTTCCAGCCCCATTAAGTGCCAGTATGCAAACAAAAAAGAGAAACGGAAAAATAAAGGCGATAAGGAATACAAGCAAACACAGAGGAAGAACAAGACAACACATGAGAAAACAGAGGCATAGTTCAAACAAAAAGTTCTTTAGACTCTGATATTTCTATTAAATCACACAAATAATGAGTCAAAACATTTATATTAATAGGAGATGGAAAACTAGTTTATCAGTGCTCAAAAAGAAAATGAAAGATAAATATGAAAATATTTGGAAATGAAAGCAATAATTGAAAGTAAAAGTAATGGAATAAAAATTACTGAAAACAGATATAGTAAATAGGCTAAACATACACAAAAATGAAAGAGAAGATAATACGATTATTAAAACATATAAAAGCAATGATAGATACTGGAAGACTAAAGAAATCAAAGATTCAATATATACATAATTGGTGTTTCTGAATTTAAATATAGAACAAATGGAACAGAAAACTTATACAAGGATATAAGAGAAAAAACATTTTTACTAAAGAAAACATCTTTAATATATATATAGAAAGGGCACATATATCATAACAGAAGTTGTTTCTGGACAATCAACACCAACTCATATCTTGGCAGACATCAAATTTCCAAGATAAATAAAAAATGATATGAATAATTGAGGCAATTGAAAGAAAAAGTCCAATACAAAGGAAAAAAATCAAGTTGGCTTAGAAATTTTCCACAGTAATATTCGGCACCAGAACAAAAATAAAATGATGCCTACCAAATACTGAGAAAAAGGAAAAGCAGCAAAATAATTAATACATTTCAAAACAAAAATCTGCAATGATCAAATTCAGACAATCAAGAGATGATGGCTTTAGGTATAAAGAAATGGAGGGACAATGTGAAAAGATCATGCTAAAAACCAAAAAAAGGAAGTTGCCAAAGAAAAAACAAATGTGTTAATTTTTATGGCATAAATAAACTAATCAAATTAAGGAGCTGGAGAAGAGGAAAGGTAGAAGATGAAATGCACTAATTTGCACATCCCTCATTGCTCAAAGTTATTAGATACTACCTCAAAATGAAATATTGAACTAGAGGGAATCTAGTATCTAACCAGGAAGTAGAAAGCTGACAAGTGTATTGCTCTCATTTTAATATTAAGTAAAAACCAGATAATCTTCAAAGTAATAATTTTTCTTTAATAGGAAGCTGAGGTTACAGGGCAATCAAGCAGCCTGTATTTCAACACTATGAAAAGAAGATGGGGTTGCAAAGCACACTGAAGTATAGAGAGAATGAGACAGAAGAAATATGTAGAGTGATAATGACTGAATGTTTTTCCAAAATAATAAAATTAAAAGGCACTGATTCAAGAAGCTCAGAGAACACCAAGCAGGATAAAAATGAAAGAGGAAAAACAAAACACCAAGGCACATCATATTTAAACTGCTGAAACCAAATGTGAAAGAAAAAAATCTTTGACAGCCTGACTAAATAGATATAATACATGAAGAGAAACAAAGAATGGCACCAGATTTCTCAACTGAAATGTGAGATTGAAGACAATGAAATACCACTTTCAAAGTCATGAAAGAAAAAACAAAGCCAACCCAAAATTCATTACCTTGCAAAATCTTTCATGTCTTTCAGAATGAAACAGATTTATAGACCTTTTTTAGAGAAATAACAGATAATTCATTACTGAAAGCCCTGCCCTATTTAAGATGTTAGAGAAAATTCTTCAAGTGAAAGGAATATGACAGAAACTTGAGTCTACACAATGAAATACAGATCTCTGGAAATGGTTAAAAGCTAAAATTATATATACAGTTGAGCCTTAACAACATAGGTTTGAACTGTGCAGGTCCACTTACACAGGAATTTTATACTTTAGATTCATGATCGGGAACTGGCATATATAGAGGACTGATTAAGTTATACATGGATTTTTTTTTTTTTGACTGTGCACCCTACTCCCCCACACTGTTTGAGGGTCAACTGTATTACATATTTATATATTATATATACATGTACATAATATATAAAATATATAATATATT
>NW_006442484.1:55170355-55216145 GCF_000325575.1 Pteropus alecto
CTATATATACAATATATGTAATATATATAAACACACACATAGGATTTTGAGTGTAAAATATTTAAGCTCCTGTTTTAGTTGGTAAGACTTTAAAGATATTAATTTTAGACTTAATTTTAATAGTTGTGTGAAAATAGCTAGGATAATAATTAAAAGACTAGAAATTAAATACATAAAATGCAATATAGATGGGGGCAAGGGGGCTGGAATGTGAACAAAAAACAAAATCCACTAACCCCCTCCTAGAAAAAAGCAAGGAAAAACATTTAAAAAGTGGGATAAATCAAAAGAATGAGATGCAATATTCAAAATTAAGACATGGTAAACGTACATAAACTGAATTATGCAGTTAATAGCCATAGATTGGTAGACTGGATCTTGAGAAAAAGTAGCATTTGGAATAAATGGAAGAGAGAGGTGAAGAGAACAAGCTTTGGGAAAGCGTAGGGGACAGAATAGATTTTACTTATCAGTAAGTGAATGGACCAGACTGGACAGAGGTTTCATATTTAGAAGCATTAGAAATGACTTTCTCCAGCTTTAGAATTCATGTAGTAGAAAAGTGAGACTACTGAGGAACAGAAAGAAATTATAATAGTAGCATTATAGTACTACTATAAGCATGTAGGGTAAATTGAAGGAGATAGCTTAAAATATGAGATTCCTTAACTCATTCTAAGGAAGATGATGCATTCACTGTGGGCATGATGAATTGAAAACATTATCTTTGTTGGAAGATTCAGCCAGAAAGAAGGGATGAAGCTGAGGGGAAGGGAAAGCGAGATCTCATTTAATAACCTTTTCTCAAGATCAATTTCAATCACCCATATTTCACTGTTTATTACTTAAATTTACCAATATTTAAATGTAATTATTTGTTTTTTAAAAGTTTTGCTTTACAGTTCAATGTTTCCCAGAGAATATTATTTTTGATACATTCCAAGCCTCTTCTCTGCTAAATATTTTTTCTCTAATAGCATAAAAATGCATTAAAGTACTGTGAATAAAATGCAAGTTTAGTAACTTCTCACTGGTACAGATAAAGTGTAAATTTGAAATGGAATCTCTTAAAGTATATTTTGGAAATGAGAAAGGATGAGTCCTTCAAACATATGTACAAGTCAAGGAAATATAGTGAGGATATATCATGACCATAATATACTTTGCACCCTCCCAAATCTAAAAGTGGCACTGCTTTCAAGTTCTAACCAAAAAAAAAAAACCCATACAGTGAACTTCTTAAGTACAATGTAGTCAAGAACCAAACACCAGAACTCTAACGTACAATCAACACACCCATCCCATAAATACAGGAGAAACTCTGGTGGCGTGGTAGAATTACAGGGAGCGGACCAGTATTTGCTTTGGCAGATGTGGAGTCTGTGCAAATAGGAACACAGCTGTACGCTGAGTATTTTAGTGTTTCTAAAATTGCTGAATCAAACATAAAAGAATATCCAAAGTTGCAATATATCAGTGAGTTTAGAGAACAGAGTGCCATTCTCTAAGTTTTTTTTTTACATTTTTATAGAATAAGTGACCTATATTAAGCATTTCTGTCACCATGTCAGCTGTAACATAATATGTGAAGGCCACATCTTACTTACATGGTTATAGTTCTTGTTCCAATTTAGATATTCTACTAATTTCCACAAATGTAGCCCAGGCAAATTCCAGAGGAGCTAATGATCCTTTAGCCTAAAGGAGACTTAACTGAATATATAATTAGCCATGTATGTATGTATAGGAATTTCAGTAAAAGTGAAATATATTGAAATTCTGAAAGGCAATGATGGAAAATTATTGAGAATAAAATTGTAGAACTTGGTCCTTGATTATTCCTGTCTGAAAAGCACCTTAATTCTTCAATTTAGTAAATCATTGTGTTTCATAAAGAAGTTTAGGTTTCTTTAGTGCTTCAAAATGAAAATGAAGCACTTTCTCATTTACGAAACAGGGCTTTACCCTAACATGTTTGCTGAATGAATAATGACTAAATATCTCTCTAGTGCCTTACCTGTCCCACTCTTGGAAGTTTTTAGGACTGCTTCCTGGATTAATCACAACGTACTACAACCCATCTTGTTTCTAAATTATGTGTTCATGTGTGTCTAACTTCTCTACTGATTCAGAGTTTTAGACCTATTTATGTTTCTGTAATTACTGAATTGACTCAGATTTACTCTCAAATTATCAAATCCATTTCATCTTTAAATTTTAATCTCTGCACACAAGGATATTTCCCTACTTCATTCCATTTTCCCTTGTCCCAATATTATAAAAGATAAACTTTCTTTAAAGACTACAACTAGGTTTCATCCTATGGGCTGACTTCTGATTCATTCACTGTGACTGCCAAGAGCACTTTACTGAGAAGTTGAGGACAAATCTTTGCATTGAACAGGAAAGAATGATATATTGGCTTTAATTATGTCTGCTATAGACTTAGAATGGTGGGGTGAAAAGTGGTAGAATACTTGACATGTATTTGTGACTGACCCCAGGTCTCTGGATCTACTTATACATATTAAGGTCTTATCTCATAGAACTCTCTCTAAACTATTTAAAGCCACCACACATCTTTTTGCAGAATTCTCTATTCTCTATAGTTTTTCATATCTTGAAAAGGGGAAATGGAATCCTAACACTGTTGTCTTAACAACAGTGACACTTCATCTTTGCTTCATTTAAGGATTTTACCAATAGTCACCTCTATCCCCCACCTTCATATCAAGGCATCTATAAAAAAAAATCAAAGAAACACAAATCTTTCTCATTGGAATATGGAGACCCCTGTCTCAAGCGCATGGCTTTTTCTGTTTCTTATTTTGTTAGTCAAAAGAGAAGAAAATTATTTTTTTAAGTCAAAATGTCTGAATTAAGGAAAAAAGCTATTATTTTGTGTTTACTTTATACCAGTCATCATGCTAACTGCTTTACATGGATTATCTCATTTAGAATAGACGATCCTGGAATAAACTCTTATCATCTTCACCATCATCACCCCTAAATTCGAGATGACAAAATTGAGCCTTGGGGATGTTAAGTGATATGCTTAGAGCCTCAGAGTTGGTGAGTAGCAGAAAACGAAGATGAACTCGGGAAATCTAATTCTGAATCCCATGTTCTTAATTACAATGGGAGGCTACTTCTCTAAATGAGACAATGGAATACCTTTAGTTTTTAGTAAAATAACTGAACTGAATGTTAATGTTCAGAAATAACACAGTTTGCATTTAGCTTTGGGTTAGATTCTTACGTCCATACCTAACTATGTCTCTATGAGACACTCTTCCCTTGTGTGTAAAATGGAGATAATACCCACTAAATGGTAAAATAATTTGAAGGTTAATAGCACATGGCCAAGAGATGTCAATAATTGTTGGTTGTTTACACTCATATTTAATTTCTTATGATTCCTATAAGTAAGAATTTTAGGCTTTTAAAAAAGATCTATAATTTATTAAAGAAACAAAAAATCATGAACTTTTTTTGGTTAATTACAAGTCTGTGTAACATATTAGAATCAGGATATCATATCTATTAGAAAAATCGGTAGAAATTTCAAGTAATTATAATACCAATTTCATACTACCCCACCAAAATCCTTATTTACTAAAATGAACTGCTTAAAGTAGAAGAGCAATTACTCTACCAATTACTCTGAGTAGGGAGTAGGGAAGGGATAAATGGAAGTGTGTAGAGATAATGGGTTTCTGACAGGGCTGATTCAGATTAGGAAACTATAAAGATCTGGTTCAAGTGAGTTCAAACTCATTGGTAAATTCCATAAGAAGGGCAAGTGGTTAGAAATACGTCAAAGTCAGGGAGGTAACAATAACTACATAAACAGATGGCAAGAGCAAGAAAGAGTACCCGATTTTGAACAAAATGCTGAAAGGTGCGTCAGGGTAATAAATTTAACAAAGGAGTACAAGTACAGAGGCCCAGACCAAATTCTGCTGTCCTTATCCGTTACAGCACTCTTAGTCTCCTAAGGGCACTACATGCCGCTTGGACAGAAGGCACATGTGATTTCACATCGGACAATATGCCCTCCAGGCCAGTTGCATGCAGAGGCAGAAACAGTAGCTGCCTATATGTTGGGATTTGAAGGTAATAAGAAGTTCCCTCTCCAAAATATATCCTATGTTGAACATAAGTCCTTCAAGCTAAGGGGTGGTTCTCTGTTAAAAACATGAAGGGTTAGAACCAAGACTGAATAACAAGAGCAGTGGAGAAGAAAATCCACCACTCTTTGTCATTACAATTTGCCTGAAAAAATGTTTATCAAACCAATTCACACTGACAGCAATTTGGTGGAAGTTGTCTAAGAATAATATAATGTGAGAGGCAAAGAAGGGAAGAAGAGCCACAGGGGAGTGCAGAGCTGTGAAAGGTGGTATGAAAAGCTTTCATAACAATATTGTGTACATGACAATTTTGTGTAGAACTGGGCCCACGATCCTCTGATAATTTGTTTTCAACTGTATTGTGACCAGTAATTCAATAAAAGTGTCTACGTAATATTAAACTTGGAAGTCTAAATTAAAATCCATTGACTTATCTTGTAATATTGGAGATAATTTTTATACATAATTTAAGTTTATACTTTTAAAAATAGCAAAAGTGATTTTATAAACATAACCTTAGATTTTATACAAATTAAAGACAAAAATTAAGGTGTTTGTTCCTACAAGACTGGAGAACATATGTTGAAAGAAACTAGCAATACCAGTGCAGATCAAACAAAAGTTTAGTTCTCTTCTTGCATAGTTAAATTGGAATTAAACTAGAGTACACATATGACGTCTCAAACTTAAACAAGAAGAATGTAAATTAGAGTTATGAAATTTATTGCATTGTTGTATTTTCAAAAATTGGCTATTTTTTCTAATTGGTTCCTGTAACCTCTATTTTTAACCTTTAATATGCAAAATATTTTTTAATCATTGAAACATTTTTAAAATTAGGCCAAAAATAACTCAGAAAAAAAACAAGCATTTCAGCTTCCATTCTACTAAACCTAAGCCACAAAGACTTTGTTCTGTGCTGTGAGCTGAATGTCTGCATCCCCCAAAATTCATATATTAAAATCTTAAACCACAAAAGTGATTGGATTCGTAGGCAGGGCTTTTGAGAGGTGCTTACCTAAATTGTGAGGATGGAAACCTCATGAATGAGATTACTGTCTTGTAAAAGAGGCTCCAGAGAGATCTCTAGCGCCTTCCACCGTGTGACAATACAAGGAGAAGTCGGTGACTCAGAAGGGGGACTTCCCCAGAATGTGCCCATTTGGCATCCTGATCTCAGACTTCCAACCTTCAAAACTATGAGAAATAAATTTCCATTGTTCATAAGCTAACCAGTCTGTGGTATTTTGTAAAAGCAGCCCAGAGACTAAGACAATCTGTTACTTTATAGTTTTGATTAATGCTTTTTAATAACCTTCATCAGTCATATAATTTTTATCAAACATTCAGTAGATATCAGTTTCTGGTATAAGTGCTAAGGTTACAAAGACCAATAACCTGCCCACAGGAAGTGTACACAATAGTTGGTTAGAAAAGCTGGTAAATAACTGTAATACAAAGAAATAAGTACCCTGGTTCAATTCTCATTCTGGCCAAATTTCTCAAACAAGTTCTCTATATTAGCTTTCTCTATTTTCACTCTCTCACTCTTCACTTTACTCTGTGTGGCAGGATCATAACTCTACTAAAAAGGATCCCCCTGCGATCACTGATGAGGTGAGTAGGTCCAGGACAAAAGTCTGCATGCTTATCTTAGTAAATCTCAGCAGCACTCAACGCTGTTGCTACTCCATCTCTTTGAAATGTTTTTCTCACTGTTTCTGTTTTTAATACTGCCTAACTGATCATTCCTTCTCCCTTTCTTGGGGTCATCTCCTCTGCCTTAGCTTTTAATTGTTGCAGTTATTAAAAACTTAGCCATTGTCTTCTTCTTTTCTTTCCTCTCCTCTTTCCCCAGGACTTTGATCAGAATATGCATGCTAGAGTGTCAATACACTTTTCCAATTAGTCCTTACTTCTGAGCTACACACTCATTAATACAACAGTCCTCTCGATTTTCTTCCTGGATATCTCAAAGGAATATCAAACTCAACTTTGTCTGAAACCAAATTCATTACTCTTCTCCTCCAATCATCCTCTTTTGCCAGTTACTGCCTATGTCTCTCCAACCCAATCCAAAAATTGCTCACTCAGGCAACTCTATGTAGGGCACTTGGTTCATCTCTGTATGTACAATCCTTTGCACAATGTCTATAATATAATATGGGGTCAATACACACTGACTTGAATGAATAAACAATCTATGGAAGTAGATTTAACGGAAGAATTGATTCACAAATGATGAATAGGATTTTGTCAAATATAAAGGGAGTCAGAAGAGGAAAGAGAAGGAAAACAATGAAAGTATCAAATAGTTCAGGAGAACAAATCAAAGACTGTAGAGCAAAGAGCACGGTGAAGCAGAGACTGGAAGTTAGGAGATAGAATGGGGATAGTAATAAGGGAGGAAAAGGAGGATTGGGAAAAGATGAAAGTGTAGTTTTTGACAAGAGTGTGACAAGTCTAAACTTTATTTCAGGAGTAACAAGGAGCCACTGAATGTTTCCAAATTGAGAAGAAGAGATGATTTGTATTTTAGAAAGCATGCTGTATTTGTTATTAAGCTATTGACTCGCCTCTCCAGTCCATCCATCCATTCTTGGTTTTTGGACGTGACTGCTGCACCCCTGTCAATCACTCTTTTTTGCCATCTGGTTCTGTGTTAGATTTTATCAATAGTAGATAGTGAAGGGAAACTAGAAAACTGGTAAAAGGGAAAAGGGACTCTGTTTGCTTTGTGTTTTTGTCAGTCACCCTACCGTGGCACTCAGGTTTCTCTTGGCTCTCCAACAACCAGCCTCATCAGGTCCCTTGGAGGGACCAGTATCTTTCTGGGAGTACCCCTTCCTCCAAGTCTGAGTCCCCTTCACAGGGCCTTTCATTAACATTCTAGTTTCTGAAAACCCCAGCCTCACACCCTGTTTCGTCAACCCTAGGAGTGATAGCAGCTTCTGCAGTTATTCCTCCGGTTAGTCTTTCTGGATTTTTTCAGTCCTCTACTACCTATTATTCAATATCTCCTCAGTTCTCTATGGTGAAATATCTATTGTAACTTATTTTTTTCCAAATGGACTCTGACTGATATAAATACTTTGCTGTGGATTAGAAAAAGGAGTGGTAAGAACTGGAGTTAGAAGACCTGTTATAAAGACCATTTCAATATTCTAGACAAGAGATAAAGTCAGTGAAGCTGTTGTGATGCTAATGATAAAAATAATAACAGCTAGCATTTATGGACCACTTAAATAATACCAAGAGCTATTCTAAGTCTATATTTATTTCCATTTCATATACAAGAAAACTGAGGCCCAATCAACACGAATAGTAATGGTGGAAAAAGGATTTAAACCCTGTTCTTCTTGTTCCAAAGTCCTTCTTTGAACAACTAAAGAGAGATTGAATTCTTGAATAACATCTGAGAAAAAAGCAATAGTATTTGAACACTCATTCAACAGAAAGAATCATGGAGAGAGACGAGTCAAAACAGACCTCTGAGACTTACTTTTGGTGACGGGTTAGATTATAAAACTATTAACTACAATGGAAAACTTTTTATAAAATTTCCAGTTTTTATAAATTTCAGTTTTTATGAATTTGGGTGCCCAAATTCAGTGCTGAATATTTTGAATTAAAGGTGCTTCTGGGGCTTCTGAGGAGTGATGTCAGTTCAAAGTTTAATTTGAGCCCAGTCCTTTTTAATGATCGACATAAGGATTTCAGAGCTCTCAGAACAAAGATGCTTCATAAAGTAATGAAAGCAGATGGCAATGCCTGCCCTGAAAGAGAGGCTATGGAAAGAGAGTGAGCAGAGTTTCCAAGCTAAGTATAAACCTTACGGCTCTTTTTTCTACATAAAGAATAGCAAACAGTCTTCAATGGAATGAAGACATAGGGATGAAAGGAAATGTATGTGGTATGACACAGAAGAAAAGTATGAAACTATTCAAGAGTTTTTTATTTTTTTGTGAAAGGAAACATAAAGATGAGAGGAAAGGGAGATAAAGAGAATTTAGAACAAACTGCTTTAGCTCCTACACTGAAATGCAGGATCCCCTAGATTGATTATATGCCTTAGAATGATTTGGCGGCAGAAAATGGGATGACATAAGCAAACCAATCCCTAGCCGAGTAGAATGAGTCACATTTTCGTCTGTTTTCACTTGATTAAAATATTTTGCATTTGTTGAGCTGGAGAAAAAAAAAAAAAAAAAAGACAGAGGAAGCCATTGAAAGTGGAAAATTGAAAGTCCAAATATGGTTTGTTTCTGACTCACCAGAATTACAGCAGCATAGGAACTGATAACTTTGATTTAAAGAGACATTTTTTCAAAAAACTTCTTTTCAAGAAAAAATTCCCCAAATTGCATAAAAGCTTTATGGCTTTCTTTAACTTTTAACTTAATATCAAACAGGGACAACCCCTTAAAAAAGGGTGATCTTCTATAATACTTTGAAAAATATAAAGATCTTGTCAGCTGCAGAAAAAATGGGTAATATTGCAATATGATCAGGTTTTATAACTTATTTTGTTCAGATTGGTATAAACTGCAAATTTTGATCGTTCTAACGTATCTAAACATTTGCTTCTTTGGAACAGAGCAGGCAGGAAAAGAGTAAAAAAGTGGGACAAAAGATTTGCTTTTTTACAGGGATCTATGCCAAGTAATCTGCAAACAATCCATTTCCTGGCAAAGGTCTGATAACTGGTTTAGCCATGATTTCTTTTTTTTTTTTTTTTTTACTGTAGTTGTTAATACTGACCTTCAGATCCTTTAACTAGAAGAGAGATTTATAACTAGGCAGAATTTACTTGGAAAAGAAATCCATCGCTGCCGACTTTAGGAAGTTATTTTTCTAAGTATGTAAATTATTGTCAGGCTCAAATTATACGTGACAAAAATCTTTAAATTATGAAGTACTACATAAGCCTGTTATTATTTGTTTAATAAATTAGAGCATGTAGAGATCATCTATGAATGGGAATAAAATTGTTTGGTGTCATTTCATGTTAAGAAAATGTGCTGCTTTCCAAGATTTCACTGTTCTTTACCTCGTAGTGACATTAATTAAATATTGTTCATAGTAACACTTACCAAACTCTTCAACAACCAGTGGGCAGGTCTCTCTAAACATAACCAAAAAACATATAGAAAAAAAAAATGATATTGATTTATTTAAAGTTTAAAACTACATTGTGTCAAAATAAATTTAGATGGTAAATGCCACACTGTTAAATTATTATTGTTATTATTATAGTATTATTATTACATATGATTGATAAAGAATTAAGATTCTTTATCTAATGAAGATTTTTATATCTTGGGTTCCTACATCCCATTAAAAAAAGGCAAAGATTCCAGAAGAAAAATGAGCAAAACTATGAATAGGCCATGTACAAAAGAAAAACTAACTGGACAATTTGTAGGCTTACTACAAATTGAGTAATGAAAAGTTAAAAACAATGAGGTACCATTCTCACATTTCATACTGACGAAGATTAAAAATAAAAATACGAGGGGGATCCTGAGAAGATGACATAAGTAGGAACAACATAATTTTTGGATCTTCCAAAAAACTTTCATAAAAACAGACAAAGGAGCTAGAGAGTAAATCAAAAACACATTCACAACAAACCTAGATGGCAATGTACAAGTGCGTACATTTGAGAACAATAGACTCAAACCTGCCTGCATGAGATAGGAACCTATGCAGGCGAAAGTAAAGGGAAACCAAGAGGCATTTGATGGACTTAAGAAACAAGACAATCCCAATATAGATCTAGTAAACTAATTTGAGATCAATTGCTTGGGTGCAGTGGCAGAGAGAGCATGATCAACCCAGGTAGAGAGGATTATTTTATCACTGACATTGTTTAGAATTGCCAATGGAGGCTGACAATATAAAGCGGACCAACTTTTAGTGGTTCATTTATTTTTTTAATTCTCTATAGACGTGATCATTTTAGGTCAAGCCACTAATCTCCACTGGCTGCTGTTAGATTCATTCAACAATTCACTAACTCATTTATTCATTCAGTATTCTTTTCTCTAGGAGCTAAAGGATAAACATTCGAAGTCGAAAAAACTAAATACCTGCTGCTTTGAGATCTCAAAATCTAGTTCATAAGCAACAAAAAACTATAATGTGATAGTGCTACAGTAAAGGTTATACATGCCACTAGGATGAATTATCAAATTAAATAGCAGTCACATTGGAGAGAAGATTGTAGGATTCTAAAGAAAAAATAATATCATATAATGGTTAAGATCACAAACTATGGATTCAAATTATATTCTAATTCTGAACTTTGTCACTTACTAGCTATCTAGGCTTTCTCAGTCTCCATTTCTTCAAATAGGGAAAAATAGTAATATAACTTCAGAGTGTTATTACGGATTAAATAAGCTCAATAATACTTTGAGCCCTTAGCATTGTCTCTGGCACATTGTATATTTTTATTACCACCGAATGGATCTAATAAAGTCTAAATTTGTCCGAGGGCAAAACATGGGCAGGCCCTTGGATACTTCACTGATCAGTGAAGATCAATATGAATTACAAAATTTGATGAAATTTACCTTAAAAGAGTATGAAAAAGAAGAGATGAGGACAGTGACAGTAAGCATCTATATAACAATATTGCACTGGGCTTGCCTGATTTAATAAAACAATTCTTATGAAAAAAATTAACATTCTAGTTCCCTATTTTAGAACAAAGACTCATATTCTACACCTCTATATAGTCTTTGCATTTATTTATTTCCTGAAATAAGAATGACATCAGCATCATGTTGTCATAGAAAGACACCAGTACTGGAGGTCAGAAACTCCTTATAGAAGACCGTATCTATAATCAGTATAGGAGCCAAGTAGACTTATCCTTCTGAGGTCTGGCATGTGCCCTAGCAGTGTTTTCACATAATAATAGTTTTTGGAAAATCTGAAAAAAAATATTTTAACTGTAATCGATTAAGGTCACTTTCCACTCTGACTTCCTCTTTGTCACAACTGAGAAAAAAGAGAAGACAGACAGGGTGCAGGAGGGAGAACAGATCTCACAACTGTCTCTCCGAGTTTATTTTTTATGCTCCTTTTTATACATAATCTGTTCCTTTGTGTATCCCAAGATAACATAATTAAAGTAACATCCTGAAGATCAAGGTACAATGGACACTTCCTTTGACACTCCCTTTGACACTCCCTTTATCTATACTTAATCTTCTTCTTCCTGGAATTCCACAGAACCAGCTTTTTCCTTTTTATGCAAGCAGGCCTCCCGAGATAAACCATGCACTCTTTTGAATTTGGGGAGCTTTAGCTCCCTACAGGGGGGTCCCTGAAAATCATGTAGCCAGTTATTGCGAAACACATGTGGCTCAAAACAATGGGCAACGTGGCACTGAAATGGTAAGCCTTCGTGTTTGCCTGGCTGTCACTGGTTTGGGGCTGCCACAAGAAAGATGTGACCTCAGGTGAGCAGACGGTCTGCAGCTGGGTAACAAAGCTTCTCCTGGAGGGGGTCCTGGGTAGCCTATCTTCATGTCTAACACTGACAAAATGCCATTTACTTCATGTTGTCTTAAGACCTTAACACAAGATTTAAAGAGACTAAGTCATTTTCCAATGTTGCTTAATTTCTTAGTGAGAAATTTCCTTAGTGAGAGAACTCAAATTTGTATGACAAAATTTAGCCAATGCAGCAAAAATGCTTGAGAAAGTAACAAAACTACTGCACACATACGCATCAGTCAGTGTATACAGTACAATTGCATAGTTGAATACAAAAAAGAGCAGCTATTTAAAAATTCATTTAAATTGTTCTTCTTTATGCCTTAATTTTAGGTTAGTTTTGTGTATTTTTCACAATAATTGATCATACCAAAATTCAAATATTAAAGGAAGGAAGCATCCTACTAGAAGCCAAAAACATTAACTTAAAAAACATTAGTTAAAACTCGGTTAAAAAAAACTCCTATATTTATGGTCTTTATCAGGTTATTATATTCAAATTTATTATTTCTTCTATCATTCTAAGTAAATAATAACTTTAATAGTTTCAGGCCCTACAGCATCTAGAGGTACTCCCTGTGTAAGGGCAAAAAGAAAATGGCTGAATAAAATCATCGCTTAGGTGGGAAGATGGAGATTATACTGTAAAACATTTGTATGTAACTTAAACAAAACATAATGAAAAATACTAGAGGTGCTTATGTTCTGGTACTTAGAGCTGTAAGTGAACCTGAAAAGTATGTAGTTTAAACTTTTTATTATAAATTTAGTATTTGAGATTCTTTAAAAAGTAAGCAACCTGCTTGGTTACACAAGTAGAAGGCACAGAATGGGCTTGAAACTTCAATGTAAGCCAGACAATACCTCAGCCATGCACATAAGGCGCTGTGGAGCCAGTGTTGGCTTCAGGGGTGTGAGATCTGTGTGGGTGCAGATGGCCTCGCTCTTAGAAGTGCTCACACTAGGTTTATTACTCTGCTGTCATCTTCTTGAAATTTTTTTTCTTTTTCTTTTTTTTTATAAACATATTTTATTCATGTTTTGTTGCCAAATATCCTGTTTTTGTACATTTTTTAAACATATAATACAGTCAATCATCCTCAAAAGAAACAATCTAAAAACCCATTTAGTCACTGTAACCAGCTCAAATTCCAGAATATCTGTGCACTTCATACTAATTTCAACATATATCTGTGCACTTCATAATATTTTGGCTGTGGCTTCTAATATGAAAAACTATGAACTAAAGATAAATTGTCTTCCTTCCACAAACTTCCAATATTCAATGGTAAAATAACGTCTGCACAAAATTCTCCTTGTCAGAAAGGGAAGTATGGAAGACTCTCAACAGTCAGAGGACTGTAAGATTTCTGAAATCTTGCCAAATAGGCATCGTGAGCAGGCCCAACGATCAATAGTATTGGTGAAAATTCATTGATTAGATCCAGATTCTGTTGTATAGGATTTGTTCCATGATAGTGTTTTTTTTTTTTTTTTTATGCAATTGGATAAATCTTATACTGATACTTTTTATTTTTCTTTTTTTTTGAATTTTTATTTTTATTTATTTATTGTTTATTGGGGTAACATTAGATAATTCAATTATAATTTTCAGGTGTACATTATTATTTGACTTCTATATATTCTATTCTGTGATTACCACCCAATGTCTAATTTCCTTCAGCTACCATATATTTGATCCCCTTTACCCACTTCACCCTCTCCCTTCTCCCCTCGATTTGACCCCCTTTACTTAGATCTAGTAAACTAATTTGAGATCAATTGCTTGGGTGCAGTGGCAGAGAGAGCATGATCAACCCAGGTAGAGAGGATTATTTTATCACTGACATTGTTTAGAATTGCCAATGGAGGCTGACAATATAAAGCGGACCAACTTTTAGTGGTTCATTTATTTTTTTAATTCTCTATAGACGTGATCATTTTAGGTCAAGCCACTAATCTCCACTGGCTGCTGTTAGATTCATTCAACAATTCACTAACTCATTTATTCATTCAGTATTCTTTTCTCTAGGAGCTAAAGGATAAACATTCGAAGTCGAAAAAACTAAATACCTGCTGCTTTGAGATCTCAAAATCTAGTTCATAAGCAACAAAAAACTATAATGTGATAGTGCTACAGTAAAGGTTATACATGCCACTAGGATGAATTATCAAATTAAATAGCAGTCACATCGGAGAGAAGATTGTAGGATTCTAAAGAAAAAATAATATCATATAATGGTTAAGATCACAAACTATGGATTCAAATTATATTCTAATTCTGAACTTTGTCACTTACTAGCTATCTAGGCTTTCTCAGTCTCCATTTCTTCAAATAGGGAAAAATAGTAATATAACTTCAGAGTGTTATTACGGATTAAATAAGCTCAATAATACTTTGAGCCCTTAGCATTGTCTCTGGCACATTGTATATTTTTATTACCACCGAATGGATCTAATAAAGTCTAAATTTGTCCGAGGGCAAAACATGGGCAGGCCCTTGGATACTTCACTGATCAGTGAAGATCAATATGAATTACAAAATTTGATGAAATTTACCTTAAAAGAGTATGAAAAAGAAGAGATGAGGACAGTGACAGTAAGCATCTATATAACAATATTGCACTGGGCTTGTCTGATTTAACAATTCTTACGAAAAAAATTAACATTCTAGTTCCCTATTTTAGAACAAAGACTCATATTCTACACCTCTATATAGTCTTTGCATTTATTTATTTCCTGAAATAAGAATGACATCAGCATCATGTTGTCATAGAAAGACACCAGTACTGGAGGTCAGAAACTCCTTATAGAAGACCGTATCTATAATCAGTATAGGAGCCAAGTAGACTTATCCTTCTGAGGTCTGGCATGTGCCCTAGCAGTGTTTTCACATAATAATAGTTTTTGGAAAATCTGAAAAAAAATATTTTAACTGTAATCGATTAAGGTCACTTTCCACTCTGACTTCCTCTTTGTCACACTTTCCCTCATGGTCCAGTAGTGTTGGGGAGACCGAAGGCATTTGGGGGATCTAATTAAGATGCTGAGTTGGAGATATACTTATTTTTGATTTATTGGTATATATTTATGTTATTCATAGTCCATTCCACATATAGCTAAGATACTGCTAGTGGCCCAATGTAGAAATGGCTTCCAGAAATACTCCTACCTATGACGACTGACCAGGAATCACAATGCAAAGGTTCAGGGCTAGAATTCACATATAACATGAACATGATGTGTGGTGCCTGGTAATGAAATAGTATGTAGATAATGGAGAAAATACAAGACTGGAAATGTATGAAACCAGAAACTAGTTTGTGGAAAATTCCAATCATCAGCTATGGACAATTGAATTGGAGCATTAGGTTCCCACTGATGCCTGGTCAAAATGGAGTTCTATCCTATATAAAATATATTTGATAATTCAGTGCGCACAACTGTAAATACACCACACATTCTTTTTGGTTTTTGGTGGGAAGTGCATGGAATAGAATTATAAATTACCTCTATTTATAGGGAGCAACCCATGAGAACAGTAACAACAGGAAGCACTTCAGGGTGTAAAAATGCTTCTTTTATGCATTTCAATGTGTTGGGTTATATTTTAGTAGGTCTGTCTTATCTTATTCTAACAGTATGCTGCTTTCAGAAGAAACACAATGTTGCTTAATTTCTTAGTGAGAAATTTCCTTAGTGAGAGAACTCAAATTTGTATGAAAATTCCCTTGGAATAATTTCAATTGTATCTTAAGTTTATAGTTTTAACATAAATTCAGTGCATTAAAGAAAAAAGACAAATACTAATTTTCTACTGACTTTTAATATGCCAATCATGCCCACATTAGCAATACAGAGACTATTTTCAGTCTCCGTCTTTTTAAATTGAATTTCACTTAGATATACTTTCCAAATAGACTATTTCAGATAAAAACATATTTTAGGAAGATCTTAAATGTGGGGGATTCTAGAAACATATGAGTAATCACGGTTATAAATTAGAAAATAAACCACTGGTAGCTACAGTACAGAAGGTGAAAGACCCAACACAAACAATATTTAAGCATCCCACTATCATTTCCGATGCTCTCTGGTATGCAAGCAAGATCATAAGCATAAGGATCATCACCTAGCCCTCCCCACCCCTCTTATCCTGCTCACTTATTTCCATATCACTTACATCTTTCTAACTTACTATTCATATTTTCATTGCCTGTCTTTTCCCTCTTCAAGGTCAGGACTTTTTGTCAGTTTTGTTCAATGTTATATCCCCAGCATGAAAGAAGAGTGGCTGACCCACAAAAAGTGCTCTAAAATAAGTGGTTAATGAATGAATGAACGAATAAGTCTGTAAAATTCATAAAAAAGAAAACTTTCTAGAATCATGACTAAAAATATAGCCCATAAATTCACATTTGCATAATTACCAAAGGCCAAGTGCCATTATACTATAGCTTGACAGAATTCGAAATAGAGATGATAATATAATATTTATACTCTTAAACACTCCAAATTATGAAAAATAATTACAGCATAAACCAGACTGAAGTTCAGCTTGTTTGTGGAAGATTAAATCTACCTATGATCATGTTTTTGTTGCAGTGTAAAGGTTATCGTAAATAGCTGACGGAGTATAGAGAAGTTATTCCAGCTCTTTTTTAAAATAGAGAAAGACCTAAACCATGTAATAGTAGCAAAACTTGGTTTCTATTTTGCCGATCAGGATATAATTAAGACCCTATCTTTCACTGATACATAGGAACCTGAATCTCCAAGGTAAGAGGCTGGGAGCGTGGAAAATAAAAAAAAAGAGTAATGGTCATGTTAACATTAACACTGAAAGTACATGTTTGATATGAGGCCTAATTCCAAACATTATAACTTCTTCACCAAAAGGTGTTTATTCAAGAAAAGCAATTAGATAAGCTTATATTTAGGCAAAGGAAAAAAAGGCACATAGAATTTAGATAGGAGCAGTTCTTGATTCTTGTAAATAGAGACTTCTCATTCTAATAGGTCATGCTCTTAAGAAAAATTAATTCACCTTTTTCACTCTTTTTTCTCCCTATCTGTTCCTCTATGGCAACAAAGGTAAAAAAAAAAAAATTGTACATGGCAATACTGTAAACATTGGACTAAAATTTGACAAACTGATAATGCTGATACCCCACTATACCTTTGTTGTCTACTGAATGGAATTTTCTATCATGTGGATCTATTCAAGACTGAAGTTGAAGGGCATTTATCTTTTAAAATATGAACATATTCATGATACAGTGACACCATAACCTGAGTCCATTCTGAGTTGTAGCCTTAAGGCCTTGGGGAAAAAAATTCTAGTTTACTAGGATTAAGCATTTAAAATAATGCCTAATTAGTTCAGCTGATCAGGTAAGTCACTATCATTTTACCACCATTTAAATTTACTCTTCTCAAATAGAGTCTAACTAGTAGAGTAAATTCAGCTAAGTGTGCTTTAGAATTTAAACCAGATGGCCAAAAATGTTAGTGTACATCAGAATCATCTGAGATGATTGATAAAAATGGAAGTTCTTAGGCCCCTTTTCCAGAGATGCAGAATTAATAGGACTGGGGCTGTAGCCCATATACTAAGAAACACTGGAACAGATATCTGTGAATTTCAAGCTTGTAGTGTTAGAAACAGTGTTAGAAACACTATTATGTAGCACAGATAAGGAACATTTAATGGATAAAAATATTTTCAAGTATGGTTTTTCATAATATAGTCTCTCATACTTCTAGGTCAATGAAAAATATTTTATATCTCCTACCAGTTGTATCCTCCTATTCAGGAAAAATGCCAGTTCAAGTTTGTTCTACAGAATCAAAAGAAACATCTGTGTACTAGCAAATGCCAGAACAGAAATGACTGGGTAATTTCCTTCTTAGGCTACCAAGCAGACTGATTCTCAGACAACCCAGACTAGGCACTTGAAAAAGCACTTAAGGGCTTGACTCTAGGCCATTGGACTTCGGCCAAGGCAAACCTGTCTGCTTTCCTCCTCAGAAGGGGCAGTCGTGTTTGTAGTTTAGGAAAGGAAATCACTGATGCCCAGTAGAAAGCCTCCCAAAATTCCAACGGTACAGCTCTGCCACAGAACGAATGCGGAACATCATTGAACATATGAAAAACAGATCTCAGGATGAAAGTAAGTCAGCATTAGTCCTGAAAGCTACTTCATATGAAGTTGCTCTAGTCTCCTATGCTAAGAAATTCTCATTTACCCAGCACAAATATTCCCAGGATGTAAGTCACGGATAATATTCAAGGACTATAATTAAATAAATTCTAAATTTCAATCAAAACAAGACAAACACCTGGGTTTTCTCTAAGTCAACTCAGCTAAAAATATGTTCCTATATAAATTAGGTTTATACTAATTTATTAGAAAATATATTTATCTAAATGATTTAGCATGTAAGAAACCTCTATCAAAGAACTACTAAATGAAGCCATCTTGAAGAAAGCTTCTTTCTAATCTAAATTTAAAATTTTTTTCCTCATTCAGACTTTTTCATGTGCAAGATTTAGTGCAACAAAATCTTATATCCAAACAGTATTTTATGCTTATAACCAATCTGGTCTACACTTGCCTAATCTACAGTTCCTTCCTGTTTTTCCAAATTCAGATTGGCCTCTTCAATCACTGGGTCTCTGTAAATAGTAGACCAAGCTAGGCAGTCAGAAAGTCAAATAATCCAGGAAATCTAGAAAAAGCTAATCAGGTTGTAAGGAATGTGCATTTGTTCACCAAAAGACAGACTGAAGAATATTCATAGTTGAACTATTCCTAATAGCCAAAAACCAGTAATCACCTAAATCTGTATCAACGACAGAATGGGTTAATAACACTAAAATTATATAAATACAGTATGTATCATATATAACGTATGTTGTATTGTATGCTTATGTAGCATTAAGCACTAATCTCCAGAAAACAACTGCAACTTCTCTCTCATGCTTCTACAGCAATGTCTTGAGTGGGCATGAATTACAAACTTCCCTATTGGGAAGACAGAAAACATTACCACAATGAAGTAGGAGAGAAAAGAATGGCTGATATTTTGCAGTTGATGGTAGTACTTGTACGTGAAGTAGAAGAAAAATACCTGCTGAGCAAAGGAGTATGTAGTGGTAGAGGGCTGGCATTCCTAAAGAGCGGGTGGGATCACATCTAAAAAAAAATGCTTTCTATTGTTTGACTATTATTGAGACTAACTTTATACCTCAAGGCTGCTATGGCCTGGGATACTGGTATAAAAAATTCAAGAGAATAAGAAGCTAGAATTCTGTTATTTCAGAATTTTCTCAAAATAGAGCAAGAAAATTTCAGACAAAAGCAAACATGTAGTAACAACGATCTCCACATCAGGGATACATGTGGCTATTATACTGAGCATACAAATTATTGTTTTCCTGTTGGTATCTGTACCTTTATTCTGACTGCCTTCATTTTGTTTCCAGGTAATTGGAGGCTGAGATCTAGGAAAGATAAACAGTGTTTAAAATGCTTCCAGTTAAGAACAAAGTTGTTATTGCATTCTAAAGCAAAACTACATGTAGCCACAAGTTAAATAAACAGGGATAACTAAAACTGATACATTAACATTTCTAATTCATACTGCTGCTTGTCAATGGATTAAACATACTAAAGAGCCAACAGGATTTGAGATCCTAAGAACTCTAAAAAGTAGACATGAGAAAAGCATAGGGAATTAGATACCTGAGGTCATTAAATATAGCTTTGCTACTATAGCTTTACTTTTACCAAAGTAAAGCTATAGTAGAAATATGAAATAGGCACATTACTTTTTACCAAAGTAAAGCTATAGTAAATGTGCCTATTTCATATTTCTGCGCTTAATCTTTTTCTTTCAACTCAATCCTTTTAAATTGTTTATTCCATTTGCTTTTATTGTTAAAATAGCTGTTTGATCTTTCATTCATCTTATTTTCAAAATTCTATTTTATTTTTGTTTCTTTGCTATATTCAGTTTTCTCTCTTTTAGTTAAATTGTCTATATTTTTCATATCTACTCAGTGAATTGTAAGTTATGAATTCTGTTTTTAGTTCCACTGTGTTTACTTTTATATTTTTTGATGACATTGTTTAAGCATATAGTTTTCAGCTTATCAAGTTCAGGAATTACATATCTATTAAACTCCTCCTAAGAAATGTGAAAAAAATTATTGAACTACACATTTCCTATACCTTGTCCCACTTCCTTACACATACCCTTGTTTTGGCTTCTATGTTCTGGGATTTTGAAATCACTACTATTGTTAAATTTTTTTAATTTTTTTATTCAAGAACTATATTTTATTTAAGGAATTATAATTTCTATTTTATAATTCTACATATGACAATAATCAGACTCAATTCTATCTTTAAATAGATTCACAACCTATGACCAGCCCTTTCACATGATGAATTCCCCACTCAAAGATTCTTTATTTTCATTTTTTCCCTAAATTGGATGAATTGAGTATTTAAATGGGAATTTTGGTAAGGTAGATATGTAAGTAATGTATCTTTGAGCCTTTGGATACATAAGAAAGTTTTTCTGTTGCATTTACATGGAGATAATACCTTAGATATAAATACATATAAATATATAAACATATATATTTAATTTTAGCTCTCTAGTTACTTGCTATGTGATCTTTACAAAAAATATAACTTTTGCTTCTTATTCTAAATCTCAGTGTTCTCATCTATAAAATGCACTACTACTTAACTCTCAGGTTTGATGTAAGAAATAATGACATGATCTATATTAGTGCTATCTAAAAGAAATATGAGCCGCATATTAGTTTTAAATTTTCTAGGAGTCACATTTAAAAGGTAAAAACAAAACAATTAATATTAACTTAAACAATATATTTTATTTCATCCAATATGTTCAGTAACAAATTATCGTTCCAACATGTAAACAATGTAACAATATTAATAAGATTGCATTCTTTTATACTAAGTCTTTAAGATCTGGTGTGTATTTTACACTTATAGCATATAGCTATATCATACACTTACAGCATATACATATAGCATATACAAATTTGGAATTTCCACATTTCAAGTGCTCAGTAGGCCCATGTGTCTAGTGGCTACCATACAGGACAGTGCAGAGCAATATAATACAACTCAATAGAGTACCTGGCATACATATTCACTAAATTGTACATATTATTATTGTTTTATTTTAATATTATACAGAAGTACTCTCGGCTAATTCTTATTTGCTTTCTAAACATCCTGGTTCTTTTGCCTAAATATATGCTGGAGCCTTTATTTATTTATTTTTTTAGGTTAAAAATTTTTATCAGTAAAATTTTATTGAAATATAACATACCACTGAAAAGAGCACAAATTCTGTATGCTTGACCCAAAGAATATTTACTAGCTACATATAACCAGCACTCAGATTAATATCAGTACTGGATTCAATACCAGTATCCCAGAAGCTACTCTTGTATCTATTCCAGTTATGACCTCCCCAGGGAACATCAAATACTAGTGTTTAATTTTACCTACTTCTGAACTTCATACAAATAGAAACATACAATTTATATCCTTTTATTTCTGGTTTCTTTTTCTAAGCATCATGTTTCACACATATTATTGCATAAGAGTTTGAATTATAATTATCATTGTTGTGTAATACTGCATTGTATGAATATATAACAATTTGTTTATCCATTCTTCAATTCTACCATTGGTAGACTTTTGAGTAAATTCCAGTTTGGAGCTGTGCAGAAAAAAGTTAATATAACAGGTCTGACTCCTATCCTTAAACAGGCCTGCATATACTATTGGCCCTTGGTTGGCATCGGAGAACTTGGATTTTGGAAGGTTTCCCACCACACTAATTTTAAGAGTGGCTCACTCTGCCTAAACTGTTTTTAAAAACAATATGGTTTATGTGAACATCTGCTTTTCCCTGGGAGTCTAGAATTTTGGTTTATGCCAGGCAGAGGCTGCATACTTGACCACCCCCAATAAAACCAGGAGTGCTGAGTCTCTAATGAGTTTCCCCAGTAGACAGCACTACACAGATGTTGTCATACCTTGCTGCTGGGAGAGTTAAGTGGTCCGATGTGACTCTACTGGGAAAGGTCTCTAGAAGCTTGCACCAGGTTTCCTCTGGACTTGGTTGGCCCCATGAGCCTTTTCCTGTGCTGATTTTGCTTTGTATCCTTTCACGATAATAAATCATCCTGATGAGCATAACTCTGGTCTTGTCGAGGCCTGTGAGTCCTGTAGTGATTCATCGAACCCAAAGGTGGTCTTGGCAATCCCCAACACAGGGTTATTACAAAAAGTGCTGCTAAGAATATTCTTGTGCATGCCTTTTGGTAAACATATGTTGAATATATATATAGTAAGGAGTGAAACTGTTGGACCATAGTGTATGGATTATGTTCATCTTTGCTAAATACTAACAAATAGTTTTCTGAAGTGTACCAATTACACTTACAACAAACACAAAGCTATACCAAATTACACTCCTGTCAATAGACTATGAGAGTTCTATGTGCTCCACATCCTCTCCAACACCTGGCATTATTTTTTATTTCAGCTAATCTGGTGGGTGTAGGGTGGCATCGCATTTTGGTTTTAATTTCCAACTTCTCTGATGACTAACAAAAGTTGAGGTCTTTTTCATAAGTTTATAAGCTACTTGGATATTCTCTGTTGTGATGTGTCTATTCAAGCTCTTTGCCAATTTTTCTACTGGATTGTTTAACTTTTCTTATTGTTTAATTTGCAGGCATTTTTAAGTATTTCAGATATAAGACCTTTATGTAATATATATGTGTCAAATATCTTCTTCCACTCACTCTCAATCTCTCAATGTTAACTTGCAATAAGCAGTTCTTAATGTTAATTTATTGATCTTTTCTTTTAAACTTAGCAGCTGTGTGTCTTAGAAATATTTACTATCCCCAAAGTCATAAAGATATCCTCCTATGCTTCTTCTAAATAATTTATTCCTTCATCTTTTATATTTAGATCTATAGTCCACTAAAAGTGATTCTTTGTAGGTGGTGAGGTCCTTCATTTCTCCCGAAGTCCAATAACCTCATCAGGATTTGGTTTACAACCGATTATTATTATTATTATTATTATTATTATTATTATACTATTATTGGAATAAATTGTATTCTTTTGATCTACAGTTCTATTGGTTACATCAGTTCAAGAGAATTTTTCTTTGTAATTATATATCTTAATATTTTCCTGTTCCAGTTATTCGTCTTTACTCCAAAGACTATTGCCTCCCACCCCACTATGCTATATTTGTGAGCATTTCTTTTGAACTTATGTTATCCTTCTGTTTCATTCTATCTTATTGTCTTCTCAATTCTATCTCTTATTTCAGAGAGTTCACAAAAGATGATGAGAATAAGGTAATAGAAATGATTACCAATGCAGGACAATAAAAGCAAACAAAGGCAGCTGGGCTTAAGAAATGAATATGGAGTCAATATTCCTGGTAAAGAAGATTTTCTTTAATTGCATATAGAATGATATATATACTAGATGGCATGAGAAGTGAGAAATCATATTGGTCTAGAGTTTAAAAAGAATATACCTCAAAGAAGTTGATGAGTTTAATGATGTGAAAATGAGAATATTACTGTGATAAAAGCTGAAATATGTGTAATCTCTGGTATTTTGGTTATCTTGGCAATATCTCCAATGACCATGAGCCAAACAAATTTGCTATGACAGACTATAATGTGTACTTTAATATGATCCCAAATCTACATTTCTATTTGGCACAAATTTTCCATTTGTTGATAGAAGTTTATGAAAGTCAAAAATAATAATTAAATGTGACAAAGTAATTATAACTCTACATTATATGGACTTTGAGTTGCCTTGGCACTGAATAGCTCGATTCTGTTATCAATCAAATAAATTTAAATATCACCATGTTACTTAAGGTTGTATATTAGTGTAGCTTTCATTGGACTAAATGAAAACAAAAACTGAACTTAATCAGGGTTTTCACTAAAACAAAATATCCTTATCATAACTAAAATTATCAGTGGGATTCAGGAATAAAATATTCTACTTGTGAGCTATTATCTTCTCCATTCAGATTTAAAATATATACATGTAATAAAAATTCTAATTTTACAGAAAATTTCCAGTTATATGTCTTCTGCTTGAGAATTTGCATCACTCCATCATGAATTCCATAAACATGAGTATGTTCCAAATATGCTTATGTTTTAAATATACTAACGTTTCAAAATGCAAATGAGGTAGCCATTACAACATCTCCAAAGGAGTCTGACCAAGCACCACCATCTTGATGAGTTAATCTCTGGCCAGGAACTGGGCCTCCATCTTACAACCTCAGAGACCTGCTTTTACCTATACTTTGAAAATGGATCATGATCCTGAAGTATGCATTCAAAATTCAAATGGATAAACTTTCAGTAAGAAATAAGTTCTAAACTGAACTAGAATAAATCTCACACTAAGAAAGTATACATGAGAAACAAAAATATAATCCGAGATGACTTTTTTAAAAAGGAAATTTTTTAGGAAAATTAAATACTAGATCCTGCTGAGAGTAGCATTATGCATCCATTTACAACAGAGATAAAAAGTTCAAATGCTTTTGAGGTCAGGCAGAAAATATCAATTAGCAAAGAAATCCCAAATGAAGACTTTGGTGAAGTGAAAGGCCACAAGCCCTCAACAAAAGAACTACCAGATACTCAACCTCTAGCTGATCATAGTAATTAGGGAGTATAGACCCAGTGTTGACAGATTTTCTAGTTTTTTAAGAAAATCTGGAACTTCACATTTTGATGTTTATTTTCTGATCTACAAATATTCAAAATTGTAATAGAATAATGGCCTCCCAAAGACGTCCATGTCTTATTCTCATCCTGGGAGCCTGTGAACATGTAGTATTACCTGGCAAAAAAAGACTTTGCAGATGCGATTAAGTTAAGAAGTTGAGATGGTGAAGTTATTTTAGATTATCCTATTTTTCTAGGAGTAAAATTAATTGTTATAACTCACTCAGAAATATTTTATTCCCTAAATAGTTTAAGCTGGACTATAAAAAACATTAGTCTTAGCTAGTTCTTACTATTAGCTCCAAAATATTAGCAAAAGGGAAGGTAAGTATTCAAGCTACAAAATGTTAGAGTTTCTATCCTAACAGCATGTGCTTTTATCAGTGTCACAAATTAGTAGTTTTCATTCTCAAGATATAACTGTGCATGTCATAATTTATGTTAGTACAACAAAGTCACACATTTCAAAGTCATTTCCCTCATCTACAACTATTTCTATGTTTTAAAAAATTGGAGAAGAAACAGATATTGAATGGTGAAGCATATTTTAAACTATTTCAAAAATATTTGGCTGCAAGTGCTGAGACATCAGTGGAAGAACAACTCTGTATAAATAGAAGTTTATTTTGCATTCACTTTTCCTGAAGTAAAAATTAGACAAAGGAGAATTATTGATGCATGTTATATAAACATTTATTAATACAGAAAATGACTTTTAGTGAATATTATATTTCATCATTATTTTGAGTCTCTATGGAACTCCATATAGCTACTCACACATAAAATGTATTGAAAACATTTCAAGTTCTTTTTGCTTATTATAATCTGTGACTTTTTAAATTAACTCTAATGATTTTACCCTTCCTTCCTACCTTTTAATTTCTACGATAGCTTTTAAACTAACCCTTCCTTGAGAAAATAGAGTAATTCACAATTCAGTATTGTTCTACAATAATATCCGAAGGATTCTTGTTAAGAGTAATAATTCAAGTTTCTAGGCATATCTGTTTTGAGATTTTTTTTGCATAATATGTTCATTTTATTCTTGGCCAAGCCATGTTTCTACATCATTAAAATAGCTTAAAGTACCTTTAAGACCTAAAGGTACTTAAAGTACTTTTAAGTCTATTTTGGTGGAAAAATTAAAAGATGATTTCACTAAAAAGAAGGTTGTTATAGTATTTCAAAGGATTTGGGGGGAAAAGCACTAGTTGGCTTAACTCGAAACTTTGCAATGAATATTTTTTTAACCATTTGTCACAAAAATAGCCAGATCTGCAGTTTTCTTTGGCATGCCAAAAAAATTTTATTAAAATAAACTTTCAGGGAGTAAAGTTAGCAATATAATGGATAGGCAAATATTATATTACTTTTCCTTTTGCTAAAATTCTCTAAGATGGCTGATCAAATTTGATACTATTATCACTAATTGCAATCATACACCAAAATAGCCAAAATTCAAAGATTGTCTACGTGTCATATGAAAAGAAGTTAGCAGTTTTTAAGGAATGAACCTGTCATTAATGCAAAGCTTAAATTCTTTCTCTAGTTGACCTTGAAGTTTAAGGTTTACTGTGTATGCTATGGCCAAACTCGAGCAACTGACTAATTGATGAATGGGAAATAGATTAGTTATAGTTTCCTACAGTAATTCAGGATCCAAAGTTTCTTTATTCAGAAATAATCTAGAACTCATTAGGCAATTTTAGCATACTTGAAGTATAATAAATTGTCTTTGTCCTTTTATTCCAGAGTTCCAAATTAAGGTTCTAAAGTAGTCCCTTTATCTATGATCGCCCTTGATTGAATACTCTGTTTAATTATTTCATGGAAAATAAAACAATTCAAATAACAAAGGCACCACTCAATCACAAACTGTTCAGCTGGATTAAGGACAGAGTAGTTATCTGTTTATCATTTCATGTACATGGGTATGGTTGTAAAAGTGAAGGAAAGAATAGCACATTTTCACTTCTGGTCTGCAGCTAAGCCACAAATTCCAATGAAAATACATGTTCTATGAAAAGAATAAATAACATTCAAGATACTTAAGATGCTAGAGAACAGGAACATACAGCAGCAGTAGCTCCCACTTATTTTAAGGCTTATACTATACAGAGTACAGTTCCTAGAACTTTGGATATTAACCCATGCAATTCACATAGCAAACCTATGAAGTTGGTACTATATTATCCCATCTTACAGGTGAAGATGAAAGCACAGGGAGAAGTAATTTGCCAAAGTAATGTAGTTGGTAAGTGGAGGAGCCATGATTAAAACTCAGACAGTTTGACTTCATAATCCATGCTCTTAACCAAGTAATAAAGTTTAACTGGGCTCTTTTGTATTTCTAGAGATTAATATTTTAGCCAATTGCCCCTAGTTTTCTGTTTCCAACCAATCTAGAGTCACTTTAACTAGAATCTTTAATAGAGTGGCTAAACTTACTGATATTATTTCAGACAACCCTCTTTCCTCCCCTACTTGAAATTTTATCTTAGAGAGCTAATTTCTCTACTTCGTTCCTTCATTGAAAAAATAAGTATTCCTCTTCCTTTCTAAGACTAATAGAAAAGTGAAGGAAAGTTCCACTTTAGCACTTAATTCCATTCCTTACCGTATCCTTTAAATAATCTTGATGCATAACTGTCCTCATTCTACTGCGTAATATATCTTCTTTCATTCAAGACTATAATATAGTCTCTACTTCTTTCAAGAAAATAAATCTTCCCTCAACCTCACTCCTTTCTAGAGCTATCATCCCATCTTCACTCTTCATCTCTTGAAATTTTTATTTTAATTAAGGTAAGGTGGCTAAATCAGTCACCAAAGAAGACCAAAAAGAAATCACAATATGAATTGTTCAATTGCTTTGGTGTAAAGAGATCTAGACTTGGAGCCAAAAATCTACTCTGCTTAATAGTTTGAATTCTGGGCATTGATCATTTGTAAAATGTGAGCAATGATACCTATCCCTTTGGGTTATTGTGAGAATTACATGTAATCAAGTGTGAAAATTCCCCCAAAGTCATCTTGGAGCACAAGAGATAATTAGGAAATATTTGTTGAATATGAATTATAATGATTATAGTAATAATTAAGCAAGAAAATTATTCTATATTAATAAATGATTGAAAGAGATCAGAATGGATAAAAAGGAGAGAGCATATGTGTGAGGGAAATAAAGATAGAGAACAAAACAAAGATAAAGAGAATGAGACTGTGTAAGCACTCATCCCAAAAATGTACCCTGGAATTCATTCATTCAGCAAATATTTATAGAGGACCTACTATGTTCCAAGGCAGTGTTCTTGGCACTGGGGATCAGTGAACTAAACAGAGAGAATCTCTCTATTGTCTTATTTTGCCCATTCTAACAAATTAATTCTTCTAAAGAACCACCATGATCAGTTATTTCTTGTTCGAAAGATTTCAGCATTCTTCATTATCTACTTAATAAATTCCAAACCCCATCAAAGCATGATTTCTCCTGCCCCTGACCTTTCATAGAATTTTGCATCATTCTTCACCCTTATACATACAGTCTTGCATTTGAGGGCTTGATATACATAACTAACCTCTCATTGCCCCATGAGTCATTTCACCACTGCAGTCTTCTGGTGCTTTATACATGATCAGATTGCTGTCTCAGAAGAATAAACCCAATGCATAACTATTTGATTATTTGCTCACTCACTCAATGATAAATAATTCCAAGGAAAGCCATCAATTAGATTATAAATTCCTTATTGCCATAAACTGACTGTCCTTGTAGTCAATATTTACATTTAATGTTTCGTCATCCTGGAACCTGCTGTCAGGAACATAATCTGAAAGGCACTCATTAAGTAATCCTGAGTTCATACGATTTGGTCTTCTGTTGGTTGCCCTTTGGTATTTTATTATTCTCACAAAATCCTGCCAAAAGTAAAACTCAAATCTTCTCGATTAAGATAATTTTAACTTTTAAGTACATGATGTGCTATAATTTAACAGAGATGATAGTTGTTTATCGTATGTGGGTCGCATTACACTTCATTGTGTAGGCAGGCGTCTGAATGTTTCACAAACAGCAGTTTTGAGGGGTGTAAATATTGGTTGGCTTATACTTAGTTTAGAAACTCAAGGCTGCTATAGTCGATGACCTAAATGAGCACCACTGTTTCACTAAAAGATTTCGGCGAGGCTTTCAATTGTTTTGGGAGGGCAGCTAGCCAAATACATGTGCCATCCAGATTTCCAAGTCTGGGGGGAAGAATGAAGGAAACCTGCCTAAGAACGCTCAGGGCAGACAGGATCTTCACAGCCACTTCTCGGGATTGTGCTTCTGCCTGGGCCTCTGCATTGACCGCTGCCATTCCAGGCCTTGTGGCATAGAACATTCCCCCTGACATTACACCAGAATCAGGCTGTCTCTGCTGGTCACTAGAAGCCAAAAGACAGTATTCCACTGCATCAGAAAAACATGGTACCGAGGGATGCCAGGAAAAATGTAATCCTGGGGCCAATTTGGGAAGTAAACCACCTCACAGATTCTAGCTCAACCCACCAACAAAACTCCTATCATTTGAATGTCCAAAGACACCGTAATCATTCTGTATGTTACAGATTCCATCCTGCTAGCTGTTATGTTTATTTATCAAATAAACAAAGTATCTACACACTCCATCCTACATTCCTTCCCAAGAGACCTTCCTAAGGTCATGAAAGAAAATCAGTGTATCACCCTCCTTCCACCAATCAGAAAATAGGCTTGCCAGGTTCTTTCCCATGTACTGGAAACATGTGTCTCTGATCCAAAGATATCAGTCTAAGAATCCAAACATATATTGCAAATGTTGATTAAGAAAATATGTGATTAAGTTCATTTAGAATCAAAAAGTTAAAATCTAAATATATTAAAAATCTAGTTCAAATATAAATTTCATGAAAGCCAAAAATTTGAAATATCCAATTAATTATTACAACAGTCAAATTTGTATAGTCATTAAACATTCTTTCCACTGTGCAATAAAATTTATAGGGTAATTTTAGTGCCATCTGTACTTTTACTTTTCTCCAGCCAAATGGTCACCTTCTTTTCCTCAATTCCAATTTCCCAAATCTCTTTGATGTTGGAATTCTGTTCTGAAACCCACTAATATTTGGATAAATGTCTGAAAAATGCCAATAATCTCACAAAATAATCAAAATTATAGTGCTCATGATATAATTCTTTATGCATCAAATGTCACAGCCATAGAAATAAACTTTTTTTTTAATTTGGACATGGTTCAACTTGATGAACACATTAATTCTTATTATAGGTTGGTTCTAAAACTAAGCACTATATACAATAAAATAACCTCCCTCAAGGAGCTTATAATCTAACAGGTAAAATAAACATGAAAATATCTAACGATAGCATACAGCGGAATAATATAAAGTGAACTGTAAACATGTTGTAAGAGTAAAGTGGGAGGAACTACTTATCTTGATGAGGGGAACCAGGGAATGTTTCACAAAGGAAGTGGCACCCAAGCACCTTGAAACATCAGTAAGATTGTGACAGAAGAGATGAAAGAATATTCTATGCTCTGGAACATCATGACTTAAAGTACAAGGAAGATGAAGGAACTGACATAGTATAGAATGGCCAGAGTATATGGAGAGTTGGAGTAATAAGTTTGGCTTTAAAGGTGATTAGAGAATGATTATGACCTTTAGTATTTATTTGTTATTTATTTACTATACACTCAGATGTACCTAACAGTGTGTCTGTTATATCTCAAGCAGAGCATTTGGTATTGAGGATTCAATAGGCTTAAGATTCAGCCTATGCCTTCCTGTCTACAATGTCTAGAAGGCAAATTTAAGTTTTACTTTCATTTTTGTAGGCAACAAGAAGCTTCTGAAGGTCCTTCTGGAAACATGGAATAAATGAGCCTGTATTTGAGAGCATGTTAAATAGACTGGAGGTATAAAAGATTGAAATGGTAAGATGGGTATGTCTTAAAATACACTTATTTTCCTCCTGTGCTGTTTCCTTCCTGGTAGAATGAGGGTTACTAGCAGTATTACCCATGGCTTCTCTCCTCACCCCGAGGTGGAAAACTGATTTTTTGGATTGGTGAATTTCAAAGGAGAAACCAGGCACATGGAGCCCTGCCCATTCCTTTTCCTTCCATCTTGGGAGAGCACCTGACCTCAGAGAATTTATGTCCCGCTCAGCTTCCCTAGGCTCCAAGCTGTCCAAAATTGACTACAACTGGGAGGGTTAGGCTGGATGATCCAGGAGTTTATAATTAAGAAAATTTAGCTATCTTTCCACATCGACAGAGTGTCATCAATATTTTTACACCTGAATAGTATTTCCTTTTGAATATACTATAATTATTTAATCTGTCTACTATTGTTGAAATTTGATGTCTGCAAACTTTCCTATTACAAACAATACTACAGTTAGTGACGTGTACATTCCTCACTTCACATATGTATATCTTTAGGATAAGCACCCAGAATCAAAGGCTCTATAGATTCATAATTGTAGTAGATATTACTAAATTGTCCTTCATAGGAAATGTGTTAATTTATGTATGAGAGACTCAATTTGCCCCCATCATGCTTGCCGATACAATGTTTAGATTTTTATTTAGGGTTCCTCAGTTTTTAGAAGATGTCTTTCAATAATCATTTTCTAGTTGTGACACACTGAAATTTTTAATTTTTAATATTATAATTTGCTTCTCAGCTTAAATAATCCATGAGGTTCTGAAATATAAAAATTATGAGGTGAATTCCCTCATTATTTAATTTTAATGTTGTATCAGATGTCATTTATCTCTAGTATATAGAGATAAATTAATTTAATTTAGTATATGGAAGTAAAATAGATTTTACCTTTCTAGATTTTAATTTGAAATGCAGAAATATCTATATCATACTTATATTCTATGTTTATTACTACAGATACAGTAATAAATGTCATCATTGTCATTTAAACATGATATGCAGAGAAATGAACCAGATCTTGGGAAAGAGAAAGAAAAATAACATAATGGCTGTCCCTGGCCTCAAAGTAATTACTATCCATTAATAGATATCATAGAATATCTTAAAAGTAAATCTTTCAAATATAATGTAACCTCAAATGGAGATGTGTATATTTTATCTTATTTAATGAAAAGCCTTTTTAGTTATAGCATACTATCTCTTATTAAAATACCTAATCCCTTTAGTGGTGAAATAAGTATACTTAAGTTTATTGTGAAACTAGAGTTCTGTTGAGTTAATTCCTGTTATTTCTGTTGGGAAGTTAATTTCTGTCAATGAAAGAGTATAGTTTCAGATGAACAAACAGGAAATAACACAAGCTTTGGCAGAGTAATCACCTGCCTCATGTTTTCTTCCACTGGTCCGTAAAAATAAAATATTTGGGGTGATAACTACCTTATGATGTCTAATTTTGTATCCAAAATAATTCATTTACATTGTTCCTTTTTTCCATAATTTTAAATTAGCATCCTTTTCTGAATAGACATCACAGCTGATGACACCTGATTATCTTATTGGAAACAGGAGATAACTAATTCGGTAAAAAATGAAAGTCTCCATCTTTGCTTAACATAATAATTATGGTGCCAGGACTGCTGTAAGAGCAATATGGAGTTTCTTATTTAAGTCCTGCCCACAAGATGAAACATTTTAAGGAAGGTGATATTTGTTTGACTTTTTATATAAAAGAAGGAGACGTGTAATGTTAGAAGGACTTTTTTTCTTTCATATTGGGATTTTATTTCTTTCACTTGAAAGAGGAAGGACAAGAAACTGGAATCTTAGAAAAGTGTCAAAAGGACAGGGAGCAATATGGTAGCGGAGCAATGTGGTAGCGGAGCAAGAGCATGTATCCAAGAGCCAGGAGAATAGAGTCTGACAGTGAAATGAGCAAGGGCAAATCCCCTGGCAAACCTTGACCTGTTTCCTTAGCTGAAAAGTTTGACCAGATGCTCTCCAAGATTTCTTCCTGGTCCAATATTCTAGTCTGTGTTCTAATAATCCCAACTCTATCCAACCCCTGACACTCACCAGCCCAAACAAGTGAAAGCTCTTGGGAGCAATGAGGCATCCAATGAGGCATCCAATGAGGCTGAGTCAAATAAATCTGCTGCCTGTGCACCATGCCAAATCACTACAGACAACAGTAATCTGTAATGAACCCTTGATCCATTTTAGCCCAGAAGTGCCTTTGGTGGCAGAATAGTCACAATTCGGGGAAAAAAAAAAAAATACACTAGGAGATAATTATGCAAGCAGGAAATGTGTAAAATGTGAAAAAAAAATATAACTGAATATTATAAGCCATTCTGAGATTTTCCATTTATAGTCTTATAGTAATATTCATTCAAGTCTAATTTTCCAAGGTTATTTTTAACCTCTCACTGTTGTACTTTACTATGGTAACCATATGCCATCATTTTTCCAAGGCAGCCTCAATTCCTATTGTTTTGTCCCAAATTTTGATCAAGTTTTAGACTCTCTTTTAAGTTTACGGATTATTACTTCCCTGATTACAACAACAAACTTGACATGAGAAGAGACTAGGAGAGACCCAGATTTTCATATATGATATCCTGTACTTGGCTAATGATTTCACAGGCTGAGGTGGTAACAGAAGTTAGATCCTGACATAAGATTTACCTATTAAGTAGATACAGATACTGGAAAATATTTGGCTATGGTTAACTGATCACACAGAGTTCAGAAGGCCTGGGAAACAAGATCAGGATTGCTCTATTGGGAATGGCATTTCCAAATGGAGATATTAGGATCCCTGTTAGGGGAGAAAAGCCATCCAAGTTAGGAAGCTGGACAGACTGGCAGTTGTCTTCTGGACAGAATATACAATGGCCACAGGACCTTCATAACTGGGTTGAGGTCTCAATTACTACTAGTAATCCACCAGGAAGGAGCCAAAAAAGAGCAAAGCAGATTATCAGGTACCAAAGCAAACACCCGCTGCTGGGTAATAGGACATACAGAAGCAAGGAGAATTTTTTTCTTTAATTTTATTTTATAATGACTGTAGATATCATATTACACTTTTAAATCCTTCAGTATGTATCTCTAAAACATAAGTTGTTTTTAAACTTTGTTGTATTACATTCCTTTTTGAAAAACTGCTAAAAGCTGGAGTCAGAGAAAATAAATACACATGCAATGTCTTATGGGGATTTCAGGGGATTCACAACTTCCTATAAAGTTACCCACAGACTTTAATGTAAAACCTTCAGCAAAGAGAGATATGATTTTGTAGGGTGATCCAGGAGCATAGTAGCCAGCAAATGTCAAGTCTAGTTGGCAGCTAAGACTATTTGGATAGCCCACTGACCAGAGAAGAAGCCCCATTTTCTAGACTTAGGAGGATAATTAACAGAATTAGCCTCCAGGGAAAGCTGAGGTTGTTTATTTCCATCTTCTGAGTATTCTGTTTGGTTTAGAAAGTGGAGAAAGGTTGATCTGTGGTATTAGTATCAGTGGTCTCAGCTCTTGAAAGCAATTGTCACAAAATAAAGCATCCAATGAGGCTGAAGCAATCAAAGGATCTGCTGTTTGTGCACTATGCCCAAACACTAAAGACAAAAATAGAGATTTTAAGAGTCAGGTTTGAATAAAAAAGGTCAGAGAAGAGTATTCTGCTAATGGCTTTGGCAAAAGGTGAAAGGAAGGTAGGAAAGGAGGGAGGGAGAGAGAGAGAGAGAAAGAGAGAGAGGATAATTATTCTCCATTTAGAACCAGTAAAAAGAAAATTACATTACATAGTAGGAATTCAGGTTATACAAAAAGAAAAATCTTCCATCCAATGAACTTTGTAATGCATGACACCTAGTTACGAATTCACATTGTTATTCTCTTTCCATGAAATATTTAAAAATAGAACAGACATTTGTGTGTTTTCAGTGACTTGAGTATAAGGTGGTCAGAAACAAGAGATTAGGTCAAACTTAAATGGACCTACTCAAAGTCTTTGAAAACTGGCATATCTATATTTGACATTTACTTAATTAAAACAATTATTATAATTACTTTTGAAATCCATCAAATTTGATACCTCTAATGTTACACTTCAGACTTTTCTGTACAAAATTATTGAGAATAATAATATGCATAATTCATAATTAACATGATCACACAGAATCCATTAATCATCTTCAATGTTCCTATTAATTCAAATTAATATTTATTAATAAGAATTAATAATGAAAAAATCAAGCTGTAGCATTCTAGTTATATACCTATATTTGAAATTACATTTTTTAAGCAAAATGACTCACATTTACATACATACATTGAAAATAATAAGTAAAGTACACTCTGGAAAACTATGCAGAAAATAATGGAAAAGTAAATACAAAAGAAGTTCTGGAAAGACTGTTAGGAAGGTAATGAGATTTACAGATTGACTAAAAACACCAGAAAAGCCTGTCAAAGGATATTTGACATTTGGTCAGTCAGAAAGGAGTGCTGGCAGTTGGTCAGGAGAAAATGTGACTCATAAGTCTATATCCTTCATCATACAATGCATATGAATCAGATGTCGGCTAGCTAGTTCTTGGCCTCAATTCTAAAAGACAATAACTACTTTATATATTTAGCTTCATGACCAAGCTTATATTTCCAGTTCTTTCAACTTGCAATAAACATAACTCACACTCACACAGAATTTGGGGTAGAGTGTCACAATTCTCCCGTCCATTCATACCATCCTTTATTTTGGCCGATTGCTGAGGCAAAATTGCCATGTGTATAACCTACAGCAGAAGTCTGACCTCCTAGCCAAATATTAGGAAGCACAGTAGTGACTGCTATAGCAACAGACTAAACAATCTGAAAGCAGAGTTAGAGAAAGAGGTAAGCAATTCCAACCACAGGGAGGTATAAAAGTAGTTAAAAGTTTTTCAAACATAACCTTAAGGCATAAAAACTAGGAGACTCCACATCACAGTTAATAGTAGTCTTCATAAAAATACAATTACTTTCTATAATTGTTTTACCATCTAAGAATTTACTAAATAGTCTAACTTCAATTTCTAATGAGCTACAAATTCAAAGAATAGTTTTAAAATAAGAATTCGAATCCAAAGTTTCCAAATTCTGACTTTTTACATAAGATTACATAAAAATAATTTGAAATTATTCCATTCCTTTAGAGCTGTTCCCAACTAGCCTTCCAGTTGAAAAGGAAAATATTAGCAGCACAAGTATAAGCCACAAAGGAAAAAAGGCACCACCTTTCCAAACTCTACCTCCTTCAGTTTGTTTTCCTCTGAAGCTTTTATTTAGTTCCTTTAATACTTCCATTGTAAACTCACATACGCACGTGAGTGTGTGCATGCGTGCGCGTGCACATACACACGCAATTATACCATCATCTTATCAGGACAAAGATCAATTTCTGAATCCTTTTAAATAATAGGATATGATTATTGCCACTCTTAGACTGCTGTATATATGGAGTTGTGTGAAACTTTAAAACTGTTTATGAAAAGAATTGTCATTTATATATTTCACCAACTGATTCTCTATTAGACCAGTGATTGTAAATACTCTAACTCAGCATTCTTTTATAACAAAATTTTTAACACTTTTGTACTATCATGGAATGAAGTTTTCAGAATATACAATTTATACCTAATTTTAAATCGCTATAATGTCATAATTACAATGCAAACAAAAAGACATAAAATACTACATATTTCTATATCATCCCATGATTACACTAGATGACATAAGAAATAATAAGATCCTTGTATCTATTCATAATCAACCAATATGGATATAATATAAATAGACAATATTCATCTAATTATTGCAGCACATTTTTATGTTCAATGTCTAGATATAAAGGCTAAATACGTATAGTCATATTGAATATACTTGGCAGTTGCAGCCCAGAGAAATTCATTATATATTAGAACTTTACAGAAATTACTTTGTATTTGCATATATAATGAAGTTGTTTCTAGGCTCAAATAATTACAAATGGATTTTTCATTTACATAAATGACTAAAAAGACCTTTAAATCCCATAGGATGTGGAACAATTGTTCTCTCCATTTCAGGAAATATAGCAACCACAGCTTCCACTCCAAAAATGTTCTTACTTACAAATATTGCATATTTTACTAGGGAGTAGCACCCCACCCCAAACTCTAACCTTGAAAATCACAGGGCTAGGTGGAGAAACCTAGTCCCCTTAGAATTAAACTTTGATTTATGGAGAGATATAGAGTCGCTCCTCTGGGAAGATTATAAAAAAACTTATGTGTGCCATTACAAATATTTTCAAGTTTGAAGAATTGGAATCATGCAAACTATAATCTCTAACTATAAGGAAAATAAGTTAGAAATCAGTAACAGAAAGATAAATTTTAAATTATACTCAAAAATCAATTGCATGCCTACACACAGCTACAAATGGCTAAAAAATATAGGATATAATTTATAATAGCAAAATACAGGGAACCAAAGGAAAACATACTAATATACACTGAAATAGTGCCATAAAACAGATAAAATTTTATTGAAATTCATTAAAGAAAACCTAAATAATTGAGAGATTTACTATCTTACTGAAAATAAAACTCAGTAATATTACCATATCTGTCTATTTTCCTCAAGTGAGGAAAATGTTTAATATCATTCCAACGAACTCTAACAAGAATTTACACTTTATGGCCAGGCTACTCCAGCTAACAAGTAAAAGCTGAACAAACTCAAATATCAACAACTTTTATTGGATATTTAAAAGAGGTGGTATGATAGAGCAAACCACTGCTCCTTAAATTGGAGAGGCCAACAGACAGAAACTGAGACTCATACCCACCTGAGCAGAAACCTCTAACAGTACTGGTGTCATGGTAGAAACCCCGAACTATAATTGACAAACCGCTAGAGACAGTGTGGGCAAGTCTGAGAAATAAAAATTCAAAGGGGACCAAGTCATCTGGGTGGAATCCTTTATTTTGTGAGTTTTACCTCCCGAAGCTCTATGAGGCTTCACAGTGAATTTTGGAGAAAAATCCCCTCATGTTTCTGGTAGGGGGAAGGAGAAAAGAAACCATTTTGAAGTTCACCAGAGCATTCTGTTCTTCCTAACAAGGTCTGCACTCAGGAGAAACTATTTAACCAGAGCCTAAATTGTTGGGGTTTTATCAAAGCCTAACTGGCCTAGGGGAAGAGAAATATCAAACTCTAGCCCAAACTAGTCATCTTGACCCACCTTACGGAGAAAAAAATTGAGAAGCACATGTGAAGAGTCAACGGCACAGAAAAAGACTGAAACTTAATCATGAGACTGTATGATGCTACCCGTCCTCCCACACTTTACCACTGCTTTACTATAGGCCAATTTATAGCAATTCCTTTTAACTGATATATCATGTCTTGCTATCAAGGGGAAAAACTGCAAGACATACCAAAAGGAAAAAACAGTCTTAAAAAACAGAACAAGTAACAGAACAAATTTCTCAGGGGTGTTGGAACTATCAGACTAGGAATTTAAAATAACTATGATTAACGTGCTAAGAGCTCTGTGAATAAAGTAGACATGTAAAAATACATGGGAAATGTAAATAGAAAGAGAAATTCTAAGAAAGAATGAAAATGAAATGCTAGAGATAAAAAAAACATTGTAATGGAAATAAAAAACACCTTTGGTGGGCTTATTAATAGACTGGACATGACTGAGGAAAGAATCTCTGAGCTTGAGGATATCTCAGTAGAAATCTCCAAAACTGAAAAGCAAATGGAAAAAAGACTGAAAAAAAATCCAGAAGAGGCTATCCAAAAACTATGGGACAACTATAAAAACATACACATAATGTAACATACATGTAATACATGCAACATGGGAATACCAGAAAGAGAAGACAGAAAGGGACAGAAGGAATATTTGTAAAAATAATGGGAGAATTTCCCCCAAATAAATATCAGACACAAAACACAGATTCAGGGAGCTCAGAAAGCACCAAATAGGATAAATGTTCAAGAAACTACACCTAGGTATATCATTTTCAAACTACAGAAAATCAAAATAAAGAAAAAATCTTGAAAGAAGCAAGAGGAACAAAATATTTTATATAAAATAGGTGGAAAGATAAAAATTATATCTGACTTCTCTTCAGAAAACATGCAAGCAAGAAGAGAATGGAATAAAATATTCAGATTCTTCAGAGAAAACACCACCAAACTAGAATTCTGTACCCTGAATATTTATTCCTCAAAAGAGAAAAAGAAATAAAGACTTTTTCAGACAAACAAAAATTGAGGAAATTGGTGCTACCTTGCAAGAGATATGAAAAGTTCTTAAGACAGAAGGAAAATTATATAGGTCAGGAACTTAAGTCCACATAAAAACAGAAAAAAGCATCAAAGAAAGAATAAGTGTTTTTTGTGGGGTATTTTTACTGTTAAATTTATTGGGGTGACATTGGTTAGTAAAACTATTTAGGTTTTAAGTATACAATTCAATAATACATCATCTGTTTATTGCGTTGTGTTTTTGGCACCCAAAGTCAAATCTCCTTCTGTCACCATATATTCAAGCCCTTTTACGTTTATCTACCTCTCTTCCTCCTCTCATTCCCTCTGGTAACCACTAAACTGTTGTCTGTGTCTATTAGTTTTATTTGTTTGTCTTGTTTGTTTGTTGCTTTCAGTATTATATTCCACATATGAACAAAATCATACGGTTCTCAACTTTTTCTGTCTGATTTATTTCACTTAGCATGATTATCCCAAGATCCGTCCATGTTGTCATAAATGGCAGATAAGTGAATATTTTTAAAAACTTAGATTTTTCTTATTTTTAATAGATGTAACAGATAAAAATTTGTTCAAAATAATAGCAATGATGTATTCAATTCTGTGTGTGTACATATTTATATATATATGCTTATGTATAAGGAAAATGAATGATAGAAATGATACAAAGAATGGAATGAAGGAATTGAGATCATCTTCCTATTATAAGGTACTTGCACTACCCATTAAATAGTATGGCATTATTTGAAAGTCAGATTAGCTGTAAATGTATATTGCAAAATCTAGGGCAACCATTCTAAAAAGTAAAAGAAAACTAACTCACTCTCTCTCTCTCTCTCTCTCTCTCTCTCTCTCTCTCTCTCACTCTCTCTAACCCCCCCCCCCCCCCCCCGCCTATATATAAATCTAATATGCTATGCTAAGGGAGGAAATTAAAGGAAATAATGTAAAATGTTCAATTAAAACCTTAAAAGGCAAAAAAGAGTAGAGACAAAAATAGGATCAAAGAACAAGGGCAACAAATAAGAAACAGTAAAACATGTAGTATATATTCATCCAACTATATCAACAATCGCTTTGAATGTCATGGTGTAAATGCACCAATGTTAAGACAGAGATTGTCAAAGTAGATCCAAAAAACAAGACCCAACTATATGTTGTCTATAAAAAAAATAAAGATACCTATAGATTAAAGTAAATAGATGAAGGAAAATATACCATGTTACCACTAATTAAAAGAAAGCAAGAGTAGCTATATTAATTTAGAATAGAGCAAACTTCAGAGCCAGGAAAGTTATCAGGAATAAAAAGGGGCATGACATAATGATAAAAGGGTCAATTCTCCAAGAAGACATAATAATCCTTAACATATATGTACCTAAATATGAGCATTCAAAACACAAGTAGCAAAAACCGATAGAACTGCAAGGAAAATAGATGAATCCAGTATTACAGCTGAAGACTTCAATACCACTCTTAGAATAAATGGAGCCAGCAGACAAAAAAAATGAATAAGGACATAGTTGAACTCACCAACACCATTAATCAACTCAATATAATGGCCATCTACGGACCACTTTATCCAACAACAACATCATACATATTCTTCTCAAGCTCATATGAACATTCACCAAGACTGTGTTTTATCCTGTGCCATAAAACAAACCTTAACAAATTTAAAGGAATAGAAATCATACAATGTTTACTTTCAGACCACAGTGGAATTAAACTAAAAATCAATAACAGAAAGACAGTTGGAAACCCCCAAAATATTTGGAGATTAAACAATACACTTTTAAATAACACATGAGCCAAAGAAGAAATCTCAAAAGAAATTTTAAAATATTTTCAACTTTTCGTCCTAAATGAAAATGAAAACACAATTTATCAATATTTGTGGGATGCAGCAAAAGCAATGCTTGGAGGGAAAATTTATAATGCTGAAGGCACATATTAGAGAAAAAGATCTAAAATCAATCATCTAAGCTTCCACTTTACGAAACTAAAAACAAAAGGGGGGAAATTAAATCCAACTAAGCAGAAGAAATAACAAAAGTTAGAGCAGAAATCAATTAAATTGAAAACAGAAAACCAATAGAGAAAATCAATGAAACCCCAAGCTAGTCCTTTGAAAAGATCCCTAAAACCTACCAGCCTCTATTGAGGCTAAGAAAAAACTGTGAAAACACAAATTACTAATATCGGAAATGATAAGGCACATCACTACATTAAAATAATAATAAATGAATACTATGAACAACTCTATGCACACAAATTTGATTACCGAGATGAAATGGACCAATTCCTGGAAAGATATAATCTGCCAAAACTCATACAAGAAGAAATACACAATCTGAATAGGCCTATATCTATTAAAGAAATTGAGTCAATAATTAATAACCTTCCAAAATAAAATGTACCGGGCCCAGACGGGTTTACTTACGAATTCTACTAAACATTAAAGAAAGAAGTTATACCAATTCTCTACAATCTTTTTCAGAAGATAGAAGCAGAGGGAATACTTTCTAACTCATTCTATTTTGATAAAGTCTTTATCAAAACGTGACAAAAACATTACCAAAAAAAAAACTACAGACTAACATCTCTCATAGACATAGATATAAAAATCCTCAACAAAGTATTAGTAAATCAAATCCAACAATTTATAAAAAGAATTACATACCATGACCAAGTGGGATTTATCCAGGTATGCAAGGCTCGTTCAACATTCAAAAATCAATTAATGTAATCAATCAGCTAAGGGGAAAAAAATCACTTTAATAGATGCAAAAAAAGTATTTCACAAAATCCAACAGTTCATGATTTTTAAAAATTGGTAAACTAGGAATAAAGAGGACCCTTCCTCAACTTCGTAAAGAATATTTTTTTTAAAAAAAAATCTACAGCTAACATCGAATTGAATGGTGAGAAACTTGAAGCTTTCTCACTAAGATCAGGAACAAGGCAAGAATGTCCTCTCTCACCACTGTTATCAGCATCATACTGGAAGCCATTACTATGAAATAAGTCAAGAAAAAGAAATAAAAGGTATATAGATTGGGAAAAAATAAATAAAACTGTCTTTCTTTGCAGATGACATTATCATCTTTGTAGAAAACCAAAAGAATCAACAAAAATTCCTAGAACTAATAAGCAATAATACCAAGGTTGCAGGATACAAAGTTAATACATGAAACTCAATTGCTTTCCTATGTACCAGCAATAATCAAGTGTATGAAATTATAAACACAATGCTATTTAATTAGCACCCCCCAAAATGAAATACTTAGTTAGAAATGTAACAAAATATGTATAAGATCTATATGAGGAAAATTGAAAATTGATTAATGAAATCAAATAATTAAATAAATGGAGGTAATATTCCACAGCCAAGGAAAAGAAGACTCAAATATTATCAAGATATCAATTCCTCCCAACTTGATCTATAGATTCAATGAAATCCCAATCAAAATCCCAGCAAATCTCAATCAATATTCCCCGTTATTTTGTTGATATTGAGAAACTGTTTCTAAAGTTTATACAGAGAGGCAAGACTCACAATAGCCAACACGATATTGAAGAAGAACAAAATTAGAGTACTGATACTCCCCAACTTCAAGATTTACTTTAAGGCTACAATAATTAAGATAGTGTGGTATTGGTGAAAGAATAGACAAATAGATTAATGGAACAGAGTAGAAAGTCCAGAAATAGATGAGCATAAATACAGTCAACTAATCTTTGACAAAGGAGCAAAGGTAATACAATGGAGAAAAGATAGACTTTTCAACAAATGGTGAGAACAACTGGACATCCACATACAAAAAAATGAATCTAAACATAGACTTTACATCCTTTATATCCAATAATTAACACAATAAGAATCACAGACCTAAATATAAAACTCAAAATTATAAAATTCCTAGAAGATAATACAGTAGAAAATTTAGATGACCTTGGATCTGGCAATGATATTTTAGATACGATACCAAAGGCACAATCTATGAAGAAAGAAATGATTAAGTGGGACTTCATTAAAATAAAATAAAAGATTTCTGCTGTGTGAAATATACTATCATCAGAATGAAAAAAGCCACATACTGGGAGAAAATATACAAAGACATAGCTGATAAATGAGATATCAGTACACATTTATTAGAATGTACATATATATATGTAAAATCTTCATAGGACAACATATATACATATATATATGTAAAATCTTCATAGGACAACATCTCATGGAATTATTTTCTGTATAAATTTAAAAATTTATTCTAAAATTCTAAAACTCATACAAATATAAAATAAGATGTGGTATTTGTTCAGGAAAAGACAAATAATGTAATGAAACAGCAGGAGAACTCAGTAACAAATTCAGGTATATACAAAAACTTTATATATAAAATAGGGATCATTATAGAGCAGTGAGGAAAAGATAAAGTATGTTGGTATGAACCAAAAATTTTAGAAAAATTATTGACCATTTTTCTGACTTTACTTTTCTTAAATCAAACACAAAAATATAAATCATAAAATTAATTACAAACAAAAAAATTAAAACAAGCTACACTAGGAGAATATATTTGAAAAGCATATAATTGACAAAGGATTTGTTTACTGTACTCTATAATGTATACACCAGGATATATGTACCAGAATGTTCCAAAACAGAAAAAATTTAATAGCCCAAATTCAGAAATAATTCAAAGGCCCATTAATAGTAAAAGTGGATAAATAAATAGTGATATATCTATACAATGAAATACTATGCAGTGAGGAGAATCAACTACAACTACTTGCATTCGCACATATAATTTTTAAAACATAATGTTTATATAAAAAAGGCAGATTAAACAGCATAGTTACTGTATAATTATATTTATAACAAGTTTGAAAACAAGAAAAACTAAACTATATTGTTTAGGGATACATAAATATGTGGTAAAAATATAGGAAAAGCAAGGAGATGTATACAGTAAAAACCAGAATGGTGGTTAACTCTAGAGAGAAATAGATTATAATCATGAATCTCCATATGCAGAGTTTCAATATGATAAATATATATATACAACCCAATAAAAAAAAGGCAAAATATATAAATCCTCAGACTGAAGAAAAACAACAAAATTGAAATTCTGACTAAACACCTCATAGTAAAACTGAAAAGACAAAAGTCTTTTTTTAAAATTATGGTGACATTGGTTAATGAAATCCAATAAGTTTCAAGTGTACAATTCAACAGTAAGTCATATATATATACATACATATTCTTAAAAGCAATCAGAAGACAAATGGCTTACAAAGAACATTTCTCACAAGGTAACAGCTTTAAAGTTCTGAGAAAAAGTCCTTTCTAGAAAAAATTCTCTACTTAGGTAAATTATTGTACAAGTCGAAGAATGAAGAAAGACTGCAGAAGCAGATCTAGTAGAAAATTGAACTTCTATTTAAAAATCACAGTGGTACAAAGGAACATACTGGATTGATATCGGTTGCTTGAACATGGTGAGGGAATAGACAGATTCTTCAGAAGAGTTGGAAAGGATAAAATGTCATTTTAATAATCCCTAGGAGACTAAAACCATATACAAAAACTAGTTCAAAATGAATCACAGACCTAAGTGTAAAAACAAAACTATAAAACTCTTAAAAGAAACTGTGAGAGTAAATCTTAGTGACCTTGGATAAGGCAATGGTTTCTTGTATGACACTAAAGAATAATCAACAAAAGAACAAAATAAACCCTATTCCAAAATGAGGTCACCAGCCAAAGTACCAGGGAGTTAGATATAACAAATATTTTTTAGGAGATGCTATTCAACCCACAGCAGATATGAATAGACATTTCTTGAAAGAAGATACACAAATGGCCAATAAGCATATGAAAAAATGCTTAACATGATTGACCATCAGGGAAATGCCAATCAAAACCACTGTGAAATATTCCTTCACATTCACTAGCATGACCAGACAAAAGACAAACAATAACAAGTGTTGGAGAGGAAGTGGAAAAACTGGAATCTTTAAACACTACTAGTAGGAGTGTAAAATGCCACTTTGAAAAACAGTCTGGCAGTTCCTCAAAAGGTTAAACATAGAATTACCATATGTCTCAAAAATTTCACTCCTAGGTACCTACCTAGAAGAAGTGAGAACTTATAAAGTACTGATATATGCTACCACATAAAGTTAAAGAGGCCAGACACAAAAGGCCATTTTATACGATTCCATGTACACAAAATGTCCAGAATAGGCAAATACATAGAGACATTATGTACACAAAATGTCCAGAATAGGCAAATAGAGATAGAAAGTAGATTAGCATTTGTCAGGGGACAGGTGGGAGGAAAGGTGGGAGGAAGAATGAGATAGGAAGTAACTGGGTACAGGGTTTCTTTTGGGGTTGATGGAACTGTTCTAAAATTAAATAGTGGTACTGCTTGCATTCTGCAAATACACTAAAAAAGAGTAGATTGCATACTTTAAAACAGTGAATTTATTGCATATAACATATCTCAATAAAACTATTATAAAAAGATACTTTAAAATATTGCTTCAAAAGAGCTTTCTATCACTAGTCAATGAAAAATACAGATAATCTATATATATACACACATATACCTATATATACCTATATCCAAAGTTCTTGGATAGTTATAACATCTCTAAAAATGTCTAATATAGTGTAATATGTAGTTCTGGGAAGTTGGAGGTAACCTGCATGTCTATTACTAGAAAAGTAAAATATGGTAGAGGCACACTGTGAGGTATTAGGCAACCATTCTAAAAAACAAATTGAATATGTGTATTTCAATGTATCCATGTGAGTGAATATCAACAATATGATATTTGGCAAAAATAAAATATGTATATATTCATCTGTTAAAAATCTATGCAGCTGGTGAGACTGCAAATTGGTACAGCCACTATGGAAAACAGTATGGAGGTTCCTCAAAAAACTAAGAATTGATCTACCATATGATCCAGCAATCCC
>NW_006442484.1:55216314-55296995 GCF_000325575.1 Pteropus alecto
AATCACATGATATCACTTATATGTGGGATATAAACCTAAAAGCAACAAATGAACAGGACAAACAGAGACTTATGAACATGGACTATATATAGACTAATGGCTACCAGAGGGTAGGGGGTGGGGAAGGAAGGGGGAGGTAGACAGAGTAAAGGGGGTCAAATTTAGGGGAGTAAGGAGAAGGTGAAGTGGGTAAAGGGGATCAAATATATGATGGCTGAAGGAAACTGGACATGGGTGGTAAACACACAGTAAAATATACAGATGTCAAATTATAATGTACACCAGAAAATTATACAATAGTATTAACCAATGTTACCCCAATAAACTTAATTTAAAAAAATCTATGCACAAAAATAAGCATTTTGAAACAAACAGATATAAATAAAAAGATACACATTAAGTACATTTAAATGGTTGCCTAAGGGGAGGGGAAGAAAACAGGAGCAATGGAAATACAAATAAAGGGCAATTAATTAATTATCATGCCATATACTTATTTTAAAATAATAAAGTAAGAATGCCAAGGAATTGAGGGTCCAGGATACAAAATGCAGAGTAAAAGGGCACAGATGCCTAAGTCTGGGCTTTTATATGCTCCCAGAGACATGACTCACAAGGGCAAGCTGACTCCATTTAACAAACCAGCACTAAAGTAGATGCAGCATTCTACTTATGTTTACGAAAATGCTTTTATGGTTCAAGAAAAAGTGGCTTACTAAAAGTCGTTTAGCCAGTTACAAAAATGACTAGCAAATCAAGTAGGCCAAACTCATCACCACAAGAATCTTGCCATTATATTATATACTTTAGTTGGTTTTACAACTCATTGCTTTTAATCAATCCACTTGTTCTTTTGTATATTTTTTATAAATTATGATTCCTTCTATATTGTCTTTATTGTCTTTATTTAGTATAGAAATATCTCTATACTGTTTTCCATAGTGGCTGTACCAATTTACATTTTCACCAGCAGTGTCTGAGGGTTCTTTTTTCTCCATAACCTCTCCAATACTTGTTATTACTTGTCTTGTTGATAACAGCCATTCTAACAGGTGTGAGGTGATATCTCATTGTGGTTTTGATTTGTATTTCTCTAATAGCTAGTGAAGTTGATGGGTGGTGAACACACAATATAATATACAGATGATATATTATAAAACTGTACACTCGAAACCTATATAATTTCTTTAACCAGTGTCACACAATAAATTTAATTAAAAATTAATTAATTTTTAAAAAGATGTATCTCTACATATTTAGGCTTTATATGTCTCTCTACCACCCAACTGGCATTTAAAAAGTATATTATCCACTACTTTATTTTACATTCAGTAATATTATTCAGATAGAGTTCAGGTTTATTTTTTTCCCACACCCTTGGGTCACAGAATTTTTTAATTATTTTAAAAAGGAAGCTCTTCATTAGTGTGACCTCTGTTTAGTAAGTCTTACAATCACCAAATGAAAAAAAAAAAAATTCACCACTTAAAAATTTTGAGAAAATTGGCATTATTTCCACAAGAAACAAAGTTATCATTTCATTTCTAAGATATAATATTCTTTTCTATTTGGATAAAATTTCATTTTGTTGCCTAAAATTGTCAGTAGTTCCAGCACCATTTCTCTGGCTTACTGAATATGTGGCAGAAGTTTAAATTGTTTCCAGACCTCGTGCTATTTTTATATTAGTCATCTAAGTAAATTCTATTCAGCATACTCCTCACTTAGAAACAATTTTTTGGACAAACACCCTACTCCAAGAAGTAAAAAGCAATGAGAATTAGTATATCTCAGGTTTAGAGAAAATCCATGTTTTACAAGCATAGATTTGCTAGTAATGAATTTTTAAAAACTTCTCAACTATGAGTGAACATGTAGAAAACTATGTTTTTCTGGGAATAAACTTTAAAGAATACAAGGAGCATTTTGTCAGTTGATCAAAAGATAAATCATCTCTTTTTAACAAAATTTAGAGAAAAAATGCCACTATTAGTGCCTATTTTGTATAAATTTAATTCTCCATTAAAACGCTATCCCTTTTACATAGAACTACACATTAGAGAAGAGAAAAATTGTGTAGCTTTTGGTCGAGAAGACAATTTTACATGACTCAAATTTGAGTATTAGCAACTAATCAGCAGTTGCTTAATCTCTCAAAGCCTTCGTAAAGAAAAGATATTAAATAAGATGATCAGTTAGATTTCTAAAACTCTGTATTCTCTGAAACCAAAGTCTAGCCTTGTCTTAATGAATGAAATGAGATTCCAAACATTTGGTTAGTTACCAACTCTAATACTTAACCATTTTCACGATCAGGAAATTCTTCTACACTAACCTAAATCTTTAGTCCTTCCAATAATTCTTTCTATAATATGGTTAGAAAACATGATTACTTTCCCTTGTATGGAAAAAATTAATTCCATACTTGAATAGAGCTAATAAATAAGAACTCTCATTTTCTTCTTTAGGCTAAATAATCCTAAACTTTCCTTAAAATTTTCAATTTCAAACTATTTAAGCACGTAGCGACTTTCTGTCATTGCACTCCATGGTTTCTAGATTTTAGCTGTGGATCTCAAACCCAGACACCAAAATTCATGGAGGATCTGAAGAGAGCTGAGTGTAATTCTCTACCAGTTTGTGGATATGGACAAGTAGCATAGATATTTCAGGAACTAAAAAAACCTTTATTCCTGGTATATCACGACCACCAATTTTGTGAAATGATTATAACTTTTCTCTTTGCCAAGAATGCCAGTGTAAATGACTGGGTGGTGCTCCTCTACCATCCACAAACCAGAAGGTACAAATAGCTTTTCTTTACAGTATTCTAAGGAAAGATAGATTTCAAATTAGGTGGATCAAAACACTGGTTATTTTCTGTTCTCTTACAATAGCAATGTGGACATATGTAATTCTTTTGTACATGAAGTATCAGATAAAATTTAATTGCTATTATAGAAGTCATTGTGATGGTAGAAAGTATAGAAAGTTTTGAATATGAAATCTGATTCAAAATGGTATGACTTACTACCACTTGACTGCCTATGTCCTTCCATAGGTTATTACTTAATTTCTCTGGGTCTTAGTTTCCTCAAATTGCAATTGAGAATAATATATACCTGCTAGAATTGTGAAATATTTTAACAAAATATTTAATGTATAACCCAGATGTACATTACCTTCTTGTTCACTCAAGCTAACTCTGGCATAACACTGATACAAAATTAGAATCCTTCACAAACATCAACAAAAAATCCATTACAACAAGCTTATTATGATTTGGGTATTTTTTACTGAAAATTTACAAGATCTTGGGGGTGGCACATACATTTCACTCAGAGTTCTATGCAACCTTTCCCCCAAATTTCGGCCACAAGGTCTTTCTTCTGCTAACCTTGAGTTCATTTCAGCCTTGCAGGTGCTCGTTTCCTTCCTCTTGCATCATCCTCACAACCTTCGTTGCCCCACTCTGTTACATGAACAATTTGGTCTAGCCCTAGTTTCTGCTCTAAAAACAGACCTTGCCTTGAGTTCTCAGCCAATTATTGAAGGCACTGGAGAATTATAGGTCTCTACGTTGTCACAAATAGCAAGATGTCCTCTTTTTTGTATGGCTGAGTAATAGTCCATTGTCTACATAACAGCTACTTTACCTATTCATCTATCAATGGACACTTAGGTTGTTTCCATGTCATAGCTATTGTAAATAATGCTGCTGTGAACATGGGGGTGCAGATGTCTTTTCAAGTTAGTGCTTTGGTTTCTTTTGGATATATTCCCAGAAGTAGAATTGCTGGATATGGTAGTTCTATTAGCAAAGTATTTTTATTAGCATTAAATTATTCTCATTAAAGAAAAAGTATTTCCTTCTAAACATCTGCAGCACATTTTCCTAATTTTCCATTTTAACATCTTTTTTCAAATACTGTATAGTAAATTAATAGTTGAAACATGGAATACCCCTTTAAATTATTTTTCAAATAAAAGAGAATGTTTACTTATAAAATTTCAATCTCTTGGAATTAATGCTACTGTTCATAATTTGGAGGCAAATCTTACAGATTACTATTAATTTACTTTGTTTTATATTTTAAGCCTTTCCCTCTACACACCAACTAATACATTAACCATAAATACGAAAAAATATAGAAAGTTTCTTTATTTCTAAATAACAATACTCTCTTTGATTGTTGCAAGACAACTCTTGACTAACTGATTTAGTATCTGAATTACATTGAGCCTTATGAAATAGCTACTTTTTAAGTCAAAAACAGCCAAATATCAGCAATTTCAGATGGTTCAAACTAATAATTATGTTTCTGTCAAAGTAGAAAAATATTTACACATATTCCTTGTTATCTCTCATGCATAGAGTCAATAGGAAATCATGGTAATCTGTCATATGCACCATACAGCTTGTTTATGATTTCAAATTATTATCTTGGCCAAAACTGACTTCTATATTTCTTTTTTCCAAATTAGGCAGTCTGTACTCTGAGGGCAGAGTTGGAGTAGGTTGAACATTATGACTTTTATTCACTATGCGTAATGACCACCACACTCTATTTAATGTCATATATTTACTGGATTACATGTCTGGTTAAATGTCTTACCCCACGTTGCTTACTTATGGTAAATTGTCTCCTTTGAGGTTAGGGACATAGAAAAATTTTAAGGTTTTTTTCTGGTTTTACCAATGACATCAGTTTTCCAAAAGATTGCTAAATATGTAAGAGAGTTTTAAAGTGCATGCTTACCATATTGCATACAATTATTGTCTTATTGCCACATTTAAATTCTTAGGAATTGCTCAGTTATGACTCATATACAAGTTTGACTCACTTAGGCTGTAGCATTTTAGAAAGTTACTTCAAAAAGATATTTAAACAGAAGTTGGCATATTTCAATAGTATTTCTGGAAAACAGCATAACTTAGATTTAATATATTAAAATAATACAAGATTTATTTCCTCCTATGTAATGTATTGGCTTATTTTATACTGTATGGTAGTTTTCCAAATTTTTAAATTCTCAACTCATTTCTTTTTTAAAAAAGATTTTTATTAAATATAGTTAATATACAAAATTGTATTAGTTTCAGGTGTACATCAGTTATTCAACATTTATATACCTAAAGAAGTGATCATCATGATAAGTCCAGCAACCATCTGACACCATACAATGCTATCACAATATTATTGACTATCTTCCCTATGTTATATGCCATATCTCTATACTTGTTTTATACCTGGAAATTTGAACCTCTATTCTCCTTCACCTATTTCTCCCCCTTTTCTTGATTTTTCAATTATAGTTGACATTCAATATTATTTTACATTAGTTTTAAGCATGGTAATTAGACATTTATATAATTTTAAAAAGTGACCCCCCTGACTAGTCTAGTACCCACCAAAGTTATTACCATATTATTGACTATGTTCCCTATACTTTACATCCCCATGACTATTTCTCTCATCTCATTTCTATTACATCTGTTAGTTCCTGTTTGCCATAAATCATGTCTGAAAATTAAATTCTTGACTTATTAGCACTTTAATTTTATTATTTTTATTAATGTAGAAATGGTAGATTTTATGAATGTTGTTTAAGTTGATTTTTGGAGTAAAACAGATCTGCATTTGAATCTTTACTCTGGCACTCTTTCACCAGCTACTTTGGGGACATCATTTTACCTCTATAACTCTGTTTTCTCATTTGTAAGATGATGATAATAAAAATTACATGTAGAAATTAAATTAGATAACAAAGATAAACCCCACAATTTAATGACTGATCTATATTAAGTGATGAATAAAGGTACTAATTATTAATAATATTAATAATATTTAACCAATAAACCAAAACAAGAAGCCCTCTAGCCCTATATCTCTTAATTATCTAAGGATTATTTACCCATGTGAATGAGTCAATTGAAATGGTCTTAACATGACTCCAAGATTCACTGAAATACATCACGGAATTAAGGTGAAGCAAGAACACGTATGGCTTATTTAGCTAAATAACATGTTGAAAACACAAGAGCTGAGTTAATTATTACCTGTGAGTTTAGATTGTAAATCCTTGCCCCTTGATACCCCTTAATAGCAAAACATCGCAGATATTACAAAGGCCTACCTAGTCATTTTTCTGAGACTTAAGAATCATGAAGGGGCCAGGGGGGCTCCTTTGCAGGTCATAGTTTGAGAAGACATTAGGTTTCAGAAACAAGATGAGCCCTACTAGCCATTAGGTTTCTATGGAAACAATATATTCTAAAATAAAACCAAAGTAGATTACTTCATATTTTCATTACATACAGTTACTCATAGATCCAGTATCTTCTTCATCACAGACTCATTTGAAATTTTCTAAAAGATTAGACATTTGTCAGTGTTTTTACCTGTGCATTACTCAAGCAAATACATTGGACAAAACAACAGTGTTCTGCCAGTCCCCACTGGCAGTATTTGAACTGGGTTTGGCAATCAGGAACTTTCTTTCCCTTTTAGGGAAAATTAGACTCTGTTTAGGTTACAAAGTGGGTAGGTGGGTCCCAGGAGGTCAAAGAACATCCCCAGAATCATTACTTTTACTGCCAAAAATAGGGAGCATCCTCTAAAAAAATAAACAAACACCCTCTACTCCAAGTATGCTAGCAGAAGACACATAAGAGACATTCGCACGAGAACAAGAAATCATAGAAACTGCAGAGGTGCACTGCGGTGGGGTCAGTACTGGCCATAAAACCAAAATAGACAGGGTATGGTCAGTACTGGAAATGAAGCCACACTGATCAGTGGCCCTGACAACTCTGATTAGTGTATCCAGAGTGATCAATATGAAAAATAATCTGTATGAAAGATTAGGTAATTGAGTCTGTAGTCAGTGGGCCAAATCAAGATCCCCTGAAAGAGTAAGAGACTCAATTCCAAACCTCAGTGGTTCAAACAAGGAAAATATTCAATAATGAGAATGAAATATAACACAAAAGGGAAATTAGGCACTACAGGGCCTACTGCATCAGTTTCAACAATGTAGTGCAGCAAACAAAACCCGGGTCTAAAGTGGGGGCATCTGAATGACCATGCAGCTAACTGATATCTTGGTTTGAAATTTTCGACCAGACCAAATGATTCAGAAGAGTAAAGGCTGACCAGAAAGTGACTCAGGACCTTAACACTAGACAATCATGCCTAAATAGATGTAAATTCCCAGGAAGAAAACTCATTTTAAGATAAATATAATGAGTTATATTTATATCTAAGATAGTTGTTGTACAGAATTTACTTTAAATGTTTTATCAACCAATTTTTTTTGGTTTAACTTCAAGTCAACTCTCAGATATTATAACCTGACAATCCAAAGGTTGTTATAAACACATTTAACCAAGAATTGCTATGCAAATGACTTCCTTAAGGTTAGTTCTAGAAATGTTAACTAAACAGAAAACATACCTGACTGGATGTTACCAGGAACATAAAGCTTACATATACGTGTGTGTACACCAATAATTGTATTTCAATTAAAATTCTGCTGAGTAAATATGAAACAATTTTAGGAAACATTTTGTCATATTTCTTTTAAATCACAATATGATAACTTCTTGATTATATTGCTCTTCTTTGTATGCTAAATGGGATATTCTGTTCCTAGCCAGAAACTGAGACAGGAAGAGTTAGATTCAAAAAAATATATTTAACTTCTCATGGAGAATCAAAAACTATTTTAATTTCTGAAAAAAAAATTAATGAAGTCATTTCTTAGTTACAGTAGAGTTTTCTGTCTTCTTGTTTTTTATTCAGGAAATTTTGCTGGAAAACAGTGGATGGTTTTACCTTCTTATTTGTTTAATAATTAAGGAGAATATTCATTGGGGATTGAAAATTTATTGTATATCAACAATCTGAAAAGTATACTTCTGGGAAGAAATAGAAAATAAAACATTAGAAGGCATGAACCCTACCTTCAAATAGATTTTAGAATTTTTTCTTTGCCTTCACTCTAAAGATTCATTATAAAGTGTCTGAAACTGAATTTTGCTTACATTCTACTTAGCACACTCTGAGCTCTTTCAACCTGACATCTCTTTTTTCTTCAGTTCTTGAAAATTCTATGTAATTATTTTTGAAATATTTTTATCTTTTTTTTCTCTTTTTCTGGGACTGCTATTAATTAGATAGATACTTCTTTTGTTCTCCATATCTTTTAACTATTTTCTCATCTTTCTATCACTTTAGCTATTAAGTTCATTGACCTAATATTTCAAATCATTAATTAGTTCTTAAACTGTATCTTTTCTATTTAGTCAAATTTAGTTCATTATTTTAAGAATTATGTTCAACTGATTCTTTTTTCATCAGAGTTTGTTTCTGCCTCACGTTTCTATTATACTCCATCAGCTCTATGAAAATATTATATGCTTACTTTAAATTCTTTTGTTTATTTAATTTGTTCTTTCTCTGGAATGTATCATTTCAGATAAGTACAACATTGAGAAGTTGAGGATATCCTTAAGTTCAATGCATTATCTTTGTTTTCAAACTCTATTTTAATTTTATATTAAAAAATTCTAGTCCAAAAAAGAAAAAAGAAAAGAATGGAAGGACAATAGATGGAAGGAAGGAAGGAAGGAAGAATGGAAGGAAGAATGGAAGGATGATGGATGGATGGAAGGAAGGAAGGAAGGAAGGAAAGAGTTTATGGCTTTATGATTCTGCTCTAGAGAACAGGGATACTAGTGTGTTCTGCACAGTATTTAACACCTTAATAAATTTTGCATAATTATGAAGGAAGGAAGGAAGGAAGGAAGGAAGGAAGGAAGGAAGGAAAACATACTCCACTACAGCAAAAACTTGATAAAGGAAAGGGGATATAGATTGAGAGAAGAGGAATAGCTTTAAAGATAAAAGGAGGGCTAATAATGTATGAGTAAAAAAACATAGATTCCTAGATGATAACAAAGAAAAATCTCTAGAGATTTAAATGACAGATTCTTTAGAAAACAAAGATATGTCATAATATATAGGAAAACAAATCATTTTTGCATTGAGTGATATATACAAAAGTCTCCATATATTTACAAATGTTTGCTGCTACCAAATCTTTAGTATGTATAGTAAATATATAGTAAAAATAGTATTTTCGTAAGGACATCAGACAGCCACAAACACTTTTAAACTGAGCATCAAAACCTAATTTTTAAAAAGCTAATAAAAACAACACTTTAAAGTTATGAATTTATTATTTTTGTAGCTAGTGTTTTGTGAGATAGTTTATTTAGAAGAGTCTACAAAAAAGTTCTGAATTGCATATTTTTATCATTACAAATATAAGTATCAGGATATATAATATGTCTAAAATATTTCACAGAGTAAATCGGTTGGGAAGATACCACTGGGCAAGAGAATACTTTCAAGTTTTTAAGTTTGAAGTTTTTGTAATGCAAAAGTTTATTCAAATGGAAAGTTAAAATTAGTTATTTTAATCTAAACTTATCTCAATACAAATTTCCTTTTTCCTGGGTTTTCACGATCTATGTATTCTTGCCCACGATAATTTAATAAACTTCATTTAAACATTTTTGCAGCATTTACTTTGATATGCTATATATTCTGTCAAGTTCATTCTTGTAGGTGTAAGTGCTGTTACTTCCTACTATGCTTGAAATTAATGCGCAAACTCTATTCTTCATATAATTATTTTAAAATCCATTTTGTGTCTTCTCTTATTTTGTCACAAATCCAGAAAGAGCAAAATTAAAACCATCGAATATATAAAATTAGTAGTTCGCAAGAGTTTATTATGCATTTAACAACAGTTTGCAAACTAGGAGCTTTCAAATTTAAAACTGATATGAAGCCAGGGGCCTGACCTTATAGGGTGGCTTATAAAATGAAAATGAGGAAGCTGTTTAACCTTCACGATTATTGGTTATTACAGTGGGGGTTTCCAGATGGCAGAGATCTGGTTAAAAGTGATTATCTTATTCCATATACACCATTTTTAGAAAGATGACAGGTATTATCAGAGGCATTCACAAGAAATAACCTAAGTTTTGCTTATGTTTATGAAATAAGCTGGATTTAGTTTTGCTTACGTGGCTTAAATAGTTTTGTCTGCTCAGGCTTCGAGCCCATTCTCCATTTTTTATTTAATTTTAACAATTTCTTACACTTTTGGCACAATATCAAGGAGAATACAATAAGAATTTATATTATACAGGTCTACAGTAACAAATCATAAGAGAATAAAGAGACCTGGAATACAGCTTTGTTTCAGAGGATTTTTCTAATTCATTATACCCTAAAATTAACATCTCCAAACAATGTTGTTTCACTCTTTTCTGTATTTTCCAGTACAGTATATACATTTTATATTTGGGTAAATACTGTGAAATATTTCTTATATTGAACAAGTCAAATAGATCAGTTGAGGCTCACGTACAGCCTTAGTGACTTCTATGTATCTGTCATGGTAAAACACAAGCCATTTCCCAGTGAGAATCCAATTCTCAGTCAAAAAGAAGCAAATAATTATTTGAATCAACCTGTAGCCTCCCACTTAAGAAAGCACAGGACTATAATTTATGATTAACCAATAATAAGTATACTATTTTTCTTATTGGAATGAATAACAGTGAATTTAAGACAATATATTTTATAATAAATTTATATACTTTATAATAAATTTGAATATTTATTATATTACTTAATGTTTAAAAAAAATTCTATAAGACTGCCAGAATGGGTATTTTTATTATTATTATTTCCATTTTATAAATAAAAACCTGAACTGCAACTAAATCAAGTGAAATGCCAGCTGTCATATATAGTAGAACTGGATAACATGTCTAAAGAAATTGGATTGAAAGTTCATCATAAGCAGAAAGTGAAAAGAGCTTGGAATTTTATGCATCAAACCACTGATCCAAAAATGCTCCGTGGTTATGAATAATTAGGAAAGAACTATAACTGGGTGGCCTGCCTAGTATAAAATTACAATGAATGAAGTTGCTTAGATGAGTAAAATCTATGAGTGTACTGAATATTTAACAGTGTCTAAAAAAATCAGACTCTCCGTATAACTAAAGAAGGATTAAAAGGCAGTTGTTACCAATTCACCTTTATGTTTGCTTAGTGAGGCAAAGAATCTCAGACCCATATTAACCGTTTGATTAACTACACCCTATTATCAGAATCTCTACCAGTAATATTATGCCTAAGAACAGTAAGTTCAACTGTCGGCAAAAACTTCATTCATTCATCAAATATTTACTCAGTGTGTAGTATATCTAAGGAGATATAACAATGTACAAAACAAAGTCCCAGCTCATTTGGGAATTATATTCCTCTGAAAAGATCAAAAAATAAAGAAACCAATAAGTATATAAGTGCCATTAGGAAGAATAAAGAAGATGAAGGGGTGGTCAGAGAACATCTCTCTAATGAGGTAATTTGAGCAGAGTCCTGAAGGTAGTGATGGAATGAGGTATATGGATGTATGCAAAAAGAAACATTCTAAGCAGAGGATCAGCAACTAACTGCAAAGGCTCTTAGTGTCGTTGGCATATTAAAAATGGAAATCCTTCTCTTACTGGGCCAGGTAAAGCAATAAGACAAGCCTTGCTGAATAGGAGACAAACAGAAATGAGAGATACTTGACTAGAGTATCTGGAAGAAATCTGCAAATACAGTTTCATAAGTTGCCAAAAGATACGCAGAATATTAACACAGGGAGCAAAGTCTCTAGTCATATGTAGTCAAGGCACAAAATGTTGAAAGTGGCAAAGGCACGGTTTCCACTGCATCCTTGGCCCTTTAAAAATGCTCATCTCATCTCCCGCCAAACCTCAGGAAGCTCCAGAGTGTGGACAATCCCTGCCACAAATACCATAACAAAGGGGAAGTACATATGTTGAGAATTACATTCAGATACACATATCAGAAGTCCAATTACAATATCTTAAAAAAACAAAAAAACAAAAAAAACCTTGTTTCTCACACTTTCAAATATAGAAGTTAGCAGTCTCATGCTGGTGCAGCAGCAACACAGCATCATCAGCATCTTCCATAGCTTCAGGGTTACAAGATGGCTATTCCACATCCAGCCCACCATCCCAAGGAAGCTAAATTTACCAAAAAAATCTCCAGTTAAACCTACACTAAATACCCATTAAACTTTCATTTCCCTCTCATTGGCCAGACCTGTGTGAGCTGCAAGAACGTCTAGAACTTAGTTTTGTGAATAGATCTAATGCTATCTCCAACAAAAGTGGAGTCTGAATCATTGAGGAATCGTGATATAAGCAGTCACTGTTCAGAAGTCAAGTAAAGGAAAGGTCCAGATTCTAGTTAATCGGCAAGAGGATCCAGTAGTGACAGTGACAAGTCAGGTGTTCTTTGACCTGAAAATCTTTTACACATCAGAGGCAGGAAGTGAGAACCCACACTATGAAAACCATCACCATTATCGTTCTTAATAATCATAAAATAAAAATATAAGAAAGATTAAATAAAACTTGATATATAATTCTCTACCTCTTTGTTAGCTCTTTATTCAGCTCTGGAAATATATAGCATGTGATAATATATTTAGAATATTCATATTATTTCTCAGTGTCTGGAATGTTGGTGCAAAGATAAAATGATAGTAAACTTTCCAAAAGAAGCATGATATTATAAAACAAATATAAATTTTGGAAATAAGAAATATTAATTCTACTCATATTGTTTCCAGTTTCTTACTGCCAACTTTTGCACTTGTAATGTGGAAATAATAAAACTACGACGAGAATAAAGAAAACTATAAGCAGAGAGGATAATGGAAGGCATATATTAACTCTAAGAAATTTAATGTTACAGGGTGTAAAATGATGAATTTATTTTCATCTGTGCTATACAGAAATAAAATGGATTAATTTCTAGCACACCATTTGTATACATGTTGCCTTCCATTCTTGATTTATGTATCGGACTATGTTGATATCTGTTAAAATCAATCTCAACAACAACTACAAAGTCTATAATAGTTATTGTACGAATTAGGCAAATATAGTTTCTTACACCTGAAATAAAAAATCTGAGCAACAATATTAATTTTTAAGGACTGTCTATTCAATTGTTAAAAATGTATAAATTTGCCTCCCATGTCAACAAAATAGTTAGAGATTTTTAGTTAAATGTGAGAGAATAAAGAGTTATAGAATCTTCATGTAAGGAAATACATTACTAGTATTTAAATGCTAGTAAGTGTTGTTGACTTGTTTGGAGATGAAGAGGAAGGAAAGAAGAAAGGAAGAAAGGAGAAAAACTAGGGAAGAGAGAGAGAGGAAGAGAGAGGGAACCAGGAAAGGAAGGGAAGATAAGGGAAAGAAAAGTAAAGCAGAGAAATTTTTATTTTTTTAATTATCCTATGAAATTTTTGAAAAAGCAAGTTTTTATTTCCTGTAGTTTTCCTCCAAAACACCCATGACCCCAGACAAATCATGAGACAAACATTATACAAATACCAGTTGAACTATTCTACAAAATACCTGACCAGGACTCCTCAAAACTGCCAAGAGTGTGCGTGACAAGGGAAATCTGAGGAACTGTCATGCCAAAAGGAACCTAAGGAGACATCATAACTACACATAATGTGGTATCCTAAATGAGATCCTGGAATAGAAAAAGGGTATTAAGTAAAAACTAAGGAAATCTGAAGAAAGTATAGATTTCGCTTAATAATAATGTATTAATATTGGGTCATTAATTGTGACTAATGTGCCATACTAATGTAAGATATTAACAATATGGGAAATTAGGTGTGGGTTATATGAAAACTCTCTCAATTAGCTTCATAACTTTTCTGTGAATAAGACAGACTCGTTCTAAAGTTAAAAGCTTATTTTAAAAATATGGGCCTAAAAATCACTCTTACAAGTTCAATAACTACCACATGAATCCAAAGTTAGTCTCTAATCTGAACCATATTCACCATTAATTTGGAAAAATGTACTAAAATTACATGCTACAGGGAATAATGCTGCTTAGCCTAACTACTTAGAACAAGAATCCTTAGAATAGAAGGCACCTCCCAGTCACTTCGGTATATATATATCTTCAGCCAACAGGTTGGCCTTTCTTCATCAGGCTCCTCTTCTTAGAAATGAAAGAGGGAAAATATATTATGAGTAACAGGAAATACATAGATCTCCATCTTGATGTTCATCTCATTAAATCTGAACATTGCCAATTGTGGATGTTTTTTAAGAGTGAAGCATGACAACAATTGCTACCGCTGGCATTTCCAAGCCAATAGGAGATCCTGCAGAAGCCCTTCCCGCTGGCAAGGGGACCGTTCATGTTCAGGTAGATGGCTGACTACTCTACTCTGTCACCCTCAGCCCCTGAATGAACATCATGAGCAAGGCTCAAATGTTGACCCATAATGAACGCACAGTAAGAAATAAAACCTGCAGGTCCTGAGTCACTGAGATTTAAGCATAACCTAGTCCATCCTGCCTAATATACTTCAGTTATCAACATTAATAACAAGGCTTTTGTAGCCTGTAAATCAAATTAATATGCCTTGTTAAAAGAGACTTTTATACAGACATGGTTCTGTTAACAAAATAGCTAAAAATGCTAAGAATGCCTAGTTTAAATATAAGAGATAATGAAGTATTACCTGTGCTATATAAAAATAGCAGAATTCTTTAAACACTGTAAGAGAAAAAGAAATGCTTACTAAATCAGATTTACCATGCTATTACACATTTTTCTCTGTCCTAAGGATTTTATCAAACCTCATTTGACATTCATAGTTTTTTTTCAAAGTATAATTAGTGGTCACTTACTTGGAATACAGAAGTCTTTTAACTCTATTTTTTTATTATTTGAATGTTCCTAATCAATGACCACTTTTGGTTTAATATGGCAGCCAAATATAGCTGGTCCTTGAGAACCTAAGGATTGACCAGAATATAAGGCATCCTTGGTATGAATAACAAAAACGTTGCCGGGGTGTTTTCTGGTTTAGAGACAGGGTTTGTCTTGTTGATTTTGTTTGTTTGATTATTTTATGAAGCCCTTTCCTCTATGATATCCATATGGATACCTCTGAGTTAGCCTCCAGTATACTACTATGTGAGCATGTGCGTGTGCGTGTGCGTGTGCGTGTGCTTGTGCGTGTGCGTGTGTGTAAGAATATCTAAAGGTTTAGAGAGTAGGAAAGAGTTCTCTTGAGGCTATGTCCTTTAAGGAGGGAGAAAAATGAAAATACAGCAAAGCAAAGTGAATCCCTCGGCTGGCTGCTATTCTTGAATTGGGCATCTGTCTTCTGAGATAGTCCACAGTGACAAAAATTGACAATGTTCAAAATTCCCCCAAGGCTTGAAAAATCACAACCTTATTTCCCTTATTAGTGCCCTGGACCCATCAACATCTAAACGCTACTTGTAATATCGGGTCCTGTACTTGTAGAGAAAATTAAGACACTTTTAAAGGGTCCCTTGAGTTCTGAATAATAACCTACGTTCAAAGTAATTTTTCATCTGTACCATTTCATTGGGTGCTCGCAAAATCCTAGAGGATAGGCAAAGCAAGACATATTATCTTCATTTTATAGAAAGAAAAACTAAATTTCAGATAAAAACTGATTTTCAGAAGGTCACACTACCAACGTAGGACTAGAGTGATACTGGGTCATCTAACTTGACATCATCTCTCCTCTAGCAATACTGCTTCTTACCAGTGTCAAAGACATAATTTCAGAGTTACTGGTAAAAGTGGCCCTTTAAAGTAAAAAGGAAAAGATTTTTAAAAGTATGTCTCCTTGGGGAAATTCCTTTGATAAAACAGAATGTCCTTTAGACATTACTTTCTTTTACTACTAGAATATTTTTGCATGTTTTTTTCTTAATAACTATAACCAGAATATCTTTCCATGAAACAAATGACTGGCCAGCTGAGGCATAAACATTTATGGTTGAATAAATCATTTAATTAGGATGTTGCCTATCTCTTCAAGTGTTCCAAATGAATGTATTTTATATTAGTATCATACTATCCTATTTGGCATATGTTTCTGATGCTACCTTATTCCACTGGTCAGTGATTTATTTAACTACACTTTGAAATTTGGTGCCTGGATTCTTTGGGTGGCCTAAGGGTGACTCCACAGAAGTTCACACGTGGTAAAACAAATGACTGAAGATAAAAGAGAGCACTGAACAGCATAAGCAGTTCAGATTGCAGTTTGGCATTGCATTTAGTAAATTATAGTCAAGCAGCTTTTAGCTGCACCCTAACTGTCCATTTTCAGAAGGTATTTCTGCCAAACACCAGATCACTTGGGTTGCATTAAAAAGTGCAAACAGCACATTCAAATCTGAAACTATAGGTCTTATTTATTTCTAGTTTTTCAGCTGATGGACATGAAAAGCACTTTTGAGCAGCAAAAGAAGATGAAGAAATAATTTACAGTGAATGGAAAATGTTAGGAAAGCCAAGGCTAGACAATTCTATGAGTCACTACTGAGATATCTAAAGGGATGGAGATTCCAGTCCACTCATTAAAGCGTGGGTTGAAACGTTGCTTTATTTTTCAAGAATTTCCATGGGAGGCACTTGGAGGGAAAAACAGGAGGTGGTCACACTTGACTTCAGCCAGAAAAGGCCTATCTTGAGAGTCGTGAACTACTGGCACAACTTGAAGACACTCTATGACACAGACAAGATTTCCAGTCTTAAATGATTTTAAGAGACTTTATGGCACTATTTCAAAAGTGAACCAAATAGTAAAAAATTGTTCTAAATAAATAAATGTAGCTTCTAAAATTATTTTTAATTACTTCTGAGTTAATGAATACAACATAGAGTCATAGAGTCAGTTTTGTTTAAGATTTAAAATTTTAGAATGTCTATTTCTAACAAAGGAGACAAATATTCCAAGTTAGGAACTAATTTTGGAGTCTCAATTTTCTTTGTAGAAAGAAATTGCCATATATTGTTTTTCAAACAACAGGAGCAAAAAGAAGAATGAACCTAAGAAAAGATATTTACCTTGTGGATATTAATATAGAGTTAATATCACAATAGTATTCGTTACTTACTTCCTGGGGAAAAAAAGGTAGTTTATGCTTTTGAGACAATCTGCATAAATATGAGAAGTGTCAATTGCCATGGGAATTTTAGGAATACAGTGCAACCCTGGCTCTATCACTTATTAAAGTTTCAGTGTCCTCTATAAAAATTAGTAAATAATAGTACCTAATTCATAGAGTTACTGTGAATTTAAGTAAACAACATCTGCAAAGAATTTAGCACATAATAAGTGGTAGTTGTTATTATCATTAAGTTTTGAAGTTTTTTCCCATAAAAAGCTTTAAAAATTTATATAAAAATGTTATTTGCCTTTCCAGTTTTGTTACTGGCCACTGAGATTTGGCATAGTTGCGGCGCAAGTACACTGACACAGGACCAGTGACTTGGGGAAGGATAAGGGAGAGTGCAGGGATGATGTAATAATGTCTATGTGGAAAAGCCTCACTTTCAGGCCCCTCCTCCTTTCAGCTTGACAAGTATCTGATGGGTTCCCACTATGACCCTAGTCTTCTAAAAGATGCCCTATCCCTGCCTTCAAGAGCTACTCTTGCTGATGACAAACTTGCACATATGGAACTAGGAAACATAATTAAATACTAAAATGAGTGGTATCATAAGGGTTATACAGCAGGTACTTACTAACAAACCATGTTAAATTACAAGATTTATAGACATACACACATGCAAAGTCAGCTGCAAAAAGAAATCACTATGATTAATCTTCTTAATATATCTCAAAATGCCATAATCTACTGATATGCAAAAAATAAAAAAGTAAAATTCCAACCACTTTTGGTCACCGTAGACATCTAGTTTATTTATGCTTTCTAAATTAAACTGGAAATCCACTAACTTGAGTTTCATCTATCTGAATTTTAAGTGTAATATTTACTTAATAATTTTACAAACATTTCAAAAATACAAAATAATGATTATATGTCACCTTTATGAGCCCAAACCATTCAAGAATTTCCAAAATTGTGTATTATACATGTGCAAGAAGCAAAGAACAACAGCAGTAGAGAGAGTTCGCCAGATGTCAACAGCTCCACTGGAAAAAAGATCAGAAAAGAAAGTACGCCCCCTGCCGTTTGTGGAATGAACAAAGGTCCAAAAGTTTCTGAACATGTGAGTCATAGCAGAAGAGGTTTGAGTTGCTTCCCTCTGATTTCTTAGATCTTGATTCTAGCATGTTGTAACAACCATGTATATATAACAAGTTATTGCAAATAAATCTAGTCCTCCCTTCTATTTTCTGCACAATACAGAGGTGGTAGGTTGTTTATCTATCTGCTCATGCTGATCTCCTGTTTGAATTTTTAAGTATCTGAAGGTAAAAAATGATATGTTTTCCTATGTATGATTGTGTAGTTATTAAAAAGCTCTACACGCAGTATCAGACATTCAATAATATGCCTGCACGGTGGTGAAAAAAAGAAGAATCCTATCAATTGTCATCATTCCTTCTGCCTTGAATTCCAACAAGAAACCAAGGTAAATAGCACTTAAGAATCTCAGTAAGTGACAGAACTCCAGCACTTAGAAATTGCCCATTGGCCTACTTGTTTCATACAATTCTACAAACTAATAAATACTTTTTATATTAATCATTCAGTCATTTTTGCTATACTCTTTCATTATTTGGAGTACAGTTATAATTAAGGAGCAGTAGAATGCAGTGTTTATGAGCACGGACTCTAGCTGCAGACTGCCTGATTCACATATAAAAAGAACCGTGTCTGGAACATAGTAATTGCTGCACAAGACATTACCAGCATCAACATTATTTGTTATTATTACTATTTATTTCTTCACTTTAGTCTATCATGTATTACTACACTGCTTTACATAAAACAAGGTTTTTGGATTGGAATAATTTTAAATGTACTAGAGCACCCAGGAATAATCAAGAATTATGCATCTATGGGCAGAAAATAAGACAACTTTGCTGACATATATTAAAAAAAGTCTTAAAGAAATTAAGACTCATACCATGTTTATGAATATTATAATAATATCAATGTAAATGCTTTTCTTTGAAAGTGACAATAAACCTAATTCAAGCTGCCTTTAAAACCTAAAGAGAATTTGTTAGATCTTATAACTAAAAAATCCATATATTTCAAGTGAAGTCTCATCCAGTGGTCCAAAAATTACACAAAACACCTGAATTTTTTCTATCTCGGTTCTCTGCCTATAACTTCATTCTAAAGCCACAAGCATAGGTTTATTTTCCCAGCATTTTCAGGGAATATTGAGATGCCTTCTAATTGGATCGACTTAGGTCACTAGCCTACCATTTCTGTGACGAAGGAAGTTGAACATACTGATAGGTTTAGCTTCTCTGAATTCATATGATGTTCAATTTTTTAAAAAATTGAAAAAATATTTTAAGGAAAAAATATTTTAAGAAGACACAAAACAAATATTGCTCCATCTAAAATTAATTTGTAGGTAAATGAAATCCATTCAAAATTCCAATGTAGTTTTTGAAGGGTCATTTAAGAATTTGAATCATTAAGAACTTTAGAAAACTACACATGCAAAAAAAAGTGACTTTGAAGGGAAAAACCAAGAGTAATATCAGGGATAGCAATTTGATCTACATATATAAAAATATTTAAAGCTATAATGATTAAAACAGTATAGTACATGTATAAAAGCAGGCAGATAAATCATTCAAAAAATAATAGTATAAGTAAATAATCACTAATAAAAATTAAATTTTAGATCTTCCATTCAGATTACGTATCAGAATAATTATAAATGGGCAAAGAGTTAAGTCTAAGAAATTAAGCCATTAAAAATGAATATTTATGAGTGAATATAATTTCCCTGAATTGAGAAGGGCTTCATTAATATAAAAACAATAGAAAAAATAAAAATGAAAAGATCATTGGATGTGACTACTTAAAAGAACCAAATTAAAAATACCCTTTTACTTAAATTTTATAACACAATCAAAAAACAAAAAAATTCCAAGAAAATATCTTAAATAAAACAAGTAGAAATAATTCTAAAGATCAATTAATTAAAATAATTAAAAATGTAAAAGAAAATTGGTAAATGACAAAAAAACGTATAAAAGAAGAAATATGAATAATTAACATTAGAAATGTTTTAATTTCACTAGTTGGCAAAGAAATAATATTAAAGCAATGAAGTATAATTTTTAATCAAAAAAGAACAAAAATTTTAAAACATAATAATATTAATGTCTTAGTTTCGACTGCTATAAATAAGTGCTATAGACCAGGTGGCTTATAAACAACAGAAATTTTTTCTCACAGTTCTGGAGACTGGAAGTCTGGGCACCAGCATGATCAGGGTCAGGTGAGAGCTCTCTTCTGGGCTGCTGACTGTCAACTTCTTGTATCTTCACATGGTGAAAACAGAATGAGCTAGCTCTCTAGTCTCTTATAAGGGCACTAATCCCATTCATGAGGTTTCTATCCTCATAATCTAATAGTTCCCAAAATACCCACCTCCAAATACCATCACATTGGGGATTAGATTTCAATAAATGAATTGGGATGGGGGGACACAAATAATCAGTCCATGATAACTGATATATAATAACAAAGTATTGTCATACATATATAGCAGGATTATATATTGATTAGATTCCCTACAAAAAAAAAGTTGATCTCTATCAATAATCTCAAATATACTACAATCCTTTGACACGATTTCACTTTAAGAATATATCCTAAAGATATAATTTTTAAAAGATTTATATGCAAAAATATTCATTGCACCATTACCAAATAAAAAATAAAAACAATAAATTTGTTCCATAATAAGGGAACTATTGTAAATTAAGTTTATTTCTATATTATGCAACAATATGCAAAAGATATATATATATATAAAGAATATCTAAAGGTTTGAGAAAATTTCTAAAAGTTGAGAGAAGAGACAATTTACAAAATGTGTGTGTGTGTGTGTGTGTGTGTGTAATTTCATCAAGGAAAACTTTAGAAAAATAAACAAAAATTGTTCACAGAGTCCCTGAGTGGAATACAGATGATCTTCATTATCTTACTTTTAAGAATTTTCTATAGTGCCTACTTTACATAATACAATCAAATCAAAAGCATTGTTAATATATTAAAAAAAGTTTCATTTGCATTTCAATTATTATGAGTTATCTGCAAAATAAAAAATCCTTTTGTAAAGAAAACACTTAAATATACATTATGTATAAATTATTATTTTCATGCATCAGTTTTATTTACAATGATGTACATTTACAAATACAGTAAAAAAGTACATTTTGGTTCAAAGTACATTATTAATCCAAGAAAAAAATACATGACCAAAAATAAGTTCCCCAAAATAGATCTATAATTCATTTTATTTTACCGGTTTTAATATTACTTTCTAATCACATTTATAATGTTGAAATAGATTCTGTAACTGAGGAATTGGAGATAGCTACAAACTAATTTCCTATTGGCCTTTATGCATTATAGTAATAAATACTGTGCATCAAATTTTAATTTTAAAATAATACACAATATTGATACAACAGTACAGATGAGTAGCCTTTAGATTTGGGCAGCTTGAACTATATCTTTTTACCTCCAAAAATTTCCTAACATTCCGTTTGGCTATTTTAGAGTACAGTGTTGAGTCTAGTACCCAAAAAACAGATTTGGAATGGATAAACAAATTTGAGATTCCTTTTTCCGATAGCAACTGAAACCATGCATATGTGTGCGCACAAACATACACATACACACACACACACACACACACACACACACATACATTATAGGGAACCTCAAATCCCTTTTAGAAGGAGATGTGTTAGACATAACAAATACGTGAATGGTATTAAATCCCAACGCCAGGGAAAATATCTTTGCATGAAAGAAAGTTCCTTTGGTTGAATTAGGGAGGCCATCAGAAATATACAAATGCATAGATAATGGCTTTGTTGTAGATTCTAATGTACTGGGCCTTAATCATTGAAGATATGCATATTTTAGTAAATAAAAAGTATTTCAAAATTTTGTATGCTGTTCTACTTTTATGTTGATTAATCATAACACAATATGTTAAAGAAACAGCCAATTAAAATTTCAGAACATTTAATTAAGGCTTTTAAGAACTCTTATTTAATGAAAGTCAAAGAGACTCATCTAAATTCCATAGATTGATTCTATAAATCTCAATAAACATTTTGATTTCATGCACCTTGGGTATAGAGAGTCTTCTCTCTTAAACGTTTAAAGAAATACAAGCGTTCTGGTAGTTAACTTTATATTCACTCAAGACAGAAGACTGAAAGGTTTAAGTTTTGCCTCTGGTTTCTGGATCAGAGAATTAGCTCTATAATTCTAACTATATCTGGCAGGAAACAGAAAAACAGTTTTTCTCATTTTGCCACACATGTATTTCAACTACTCATTAATTCCTACAATTGCTTAAGAACAAAAAAACAAAATCTATAAAACTTTGAGACTCATTTTCATTTTGTTTTAGTCCCTTATAGTTGAAATTATTTCATTTCTGGCAGCTCTTTCCCCATAACTTTATTATGAAATTTGATTAAATTTTCATTTAAATTTAACGATGGATAAATTCTTTTAGAGTAGGTGTTATTCTCATTCCAGAAAAACCTCAAACATACTATATAATATGGTTCTAAGCCACACTCTCAAAGAAACTCACTTGGAAATTATGACTCATGCTAATGGGCAAGGTCATTTATCTTTATTATGGCTTGAAATATCTTGGTAAAACTTTTTCTCCTTCTGTACTACTGAAAATTATTCTGATGTTTCTCACTATGGACAATTAATCTTCTTGGTTTAGAAAAGAGCTTGGTATATTCTACAATGTTTTGTTCCAAATCTTAGACTAAACTAAAAATATATTGATTTAGTACCTTTGATATATCTTCTGTGCAAATCTATCTAGACATTTTTGAATTTTCTCTATATTATAAAAATAAAGAGTTAACTTCCAAGGAATCCACGTACCTTTTTATTACACAATCATAATTAACATTCCAGAAGGAAATCAGTTTAATCAATGGGTAGCTCTAATGGCCTATGAAATAGAATTTTTGTAATTCTCTAGAAAGAAAAACAGTAGTATACCCAATCCAAGAAACTCCTCTAAGTGGTCTGACTCATGGGAACTTGGTAACCTAATTTGATATAACTGGCTATATACCCCATGGGTAGATAATAGCCACACATATCATATGAAAAGACCACAATTTAAAATTACTTATATTCATTTGTAATTTACTTTTAGGGTGAGAAAAAATATCTACTTAGGATAATTAATTCACATTTATTTGAAGGAAAAAATTATTCAAGATCTAAATTGAAACTAGAAGACACTGTCAGTGTCTCACCCCTTACCCTTGGACACTGACCATTCTGCTGCATGTTGAGGAATAGCATCTAAAGCGTGAGGGCTTCACCTGGTCTGGTCGGAGCCTGCTTGCCACTTGCAGAGTCGGACCAGAAAGGTTTAGGCGTAAATGCCCTCCAGGAGAGATTCTCAACCAATGACTGATTGATGGGAGTTGATGCGTAAGCATCCCAGCCAATTCTTCTCTCAGTTGGGGTAAATTTGAGGTATTCTACTCTATGTCGCAAAATTACTTAATAACATGGAGCAAGTGGTAACTGGCATGATATTGCGCCCTACTGCCTGCTTTCCTGCCTGCCTGTGAACTCCCCTACCAGTGTTTCCTGGAATCGCCATTCAATTTACTACTCACACTCAAAACTTGGTCTCCAGATCTGCTACTAGAAGAATATAAAACAAGATGGAGAATTTTTTTTTCTTCCTCCAGTTTTGAAAACTGTATTTACATAATCTCATGTCAGCTGGCCCTATGAAAATAGATGTACTTCTATATAAAGAGTCAGAAATGGCCACACCATATTTACCCTAATCAACTCTAATCTAATACCAGTTTTTAATGATTAGAGACTTTATTACATTCCTAATAAACTATGATTATTTGGAATACATCACACTTGTCAGTGCAATCAATCTTAACATATTCAATATCCTTAAATGCAATTCATTTCTAAGGCAGAATACACTCATACAAACTCTTAGAAAATTAGTTGATTCTTTGGGTTAACGCTTCACCAACTTGTTTCCATTTGCTTCTCATATTCCCTTCCTTTCTTCTAGATTTGTCTTTTAATAACTTTTTTCTTCAGTGAACTGTGAGTGGTATACTCTCAATTCTTATTTATCTGAAAATGTGTTTAATTTTTTCCCTCACACTTGAATGACAGTTTGTTTCTTCACACTTCGTATGTAATTAGTCCTTCTCTCTGGCTGCTTTGAAGATTTCTTTGCTTTTTGTATTCAACAATTTCACTTTGACATTTCCAGGTGGGGATTTGGTTTTATTTTATGTTATTTTGATTCTTCTTGACACCTGGTAAATTCTCAGCCAATACATTATTTTACTATTGTTATTTTCCATTTTCTCTATTTTTACCACTGAGATTTCCATTAGATATACACTTAACCTCTGTGTTCTATCCTTTATATCTGTTAACTGATTTTTATTATGCTTCATCTCTTTATTTCTCTGTGCTATTGTCCAGATGGTTTCTTCAGATTTCCCACAAATTCTTTCTTAAATTATGTCTCCTTATATATTATACTTCTCTTCTTCTACTTTATTTCATACTGTCCTCTTGCTTCCTTGTGATTACTAACCCCATTGTCATCTTTTAAAACAACTTAAACATACTTACTTTATAGTCTCTTTCAGATTGTTTATTATTTTCTGTTCTTGAGTATTAATCCTCTCGTTTGCTATGCCTGCCTTCTCACCCTCTTAATGCTTCATTTGCTAATGTACTTTGTAATTTTTTATTTAAATTCATCTTCAGTGTGCTTGTGTTTTCCCCAGGAGTCCTATGTTCCCTGAGTTGTGAAATTATCCTGACAAATCAATTTCGCACTTTTTTCCTGACAGAATAAAACAGATTTTAATGGTCTTTCACTAGTTTTCATTCCAATTTCTCAGCTTTTATTTCCCATGCCATTCAGGAAATATCAATTGTGACCTCATTTGGCATAGACCTGAGGTTTCAGCTTTTCACTAGTATCTTTTTTTCCACTTTAATCCCCAAACAAAGAGCAAACTTTCAGGCTGCTTCCCAAAGTTTATGTTTAGGGTGTTTCTAATTCCATTTTTGCATACAGAGCACTACTTCAAAGAACTATTTTTTAAACTGAGTACACAGTACCAGCTCCCCAGCTCATGTGGATCAAATGACATGGCTTTCATCCCATACAGCCTATATCAAGCCTAAAGCCCTTGTGAGCGTTCATCGGCTCAGCGTCCATTTAAAACTCTGCCTTTTATTTCTTCCAATCCTTGGCATTTGTAGATTTTTTTTCTTTCATTGAAAATATTGTATTTTAAGTTATTTTAAATATTTTACATATACTTTTATTTTGAGGATGATGATCTGCATTATCCTAGTCCATCATGTTCTGCTAGTCTCAAAATATAAACTTGAGAATACAGACATAATTCCAAGCAAATATCAAAATAGAGATTTAATCTCTTGCTTGTGTCAAATAGTACTTGCCAAAGAAACAACTGGTTTAGTGATTAGATGAATGAAAGTTATCTAAATAAATTATACTAGGGTGTAATTTATCTTTGGTCTCAAAATCATACTAGATAAGTTTGTAAGACATGGAAAGGTAGAAAGCCTAATAAAAGAATGAATTAAGATAGTACGTGCTACTGTAAGAAAATGTTACAAGATCATAAAATTTACTGAAATGAGGGCTAAAAAAGGCAAGAATACTAGAAAAGATGTTATAATAACTCGAGTGAGAAATAACTGAAATTTAGAAAATAAACTTGGCAGCAAAAATGGAGAGGAAACATTACATATAAGAGATGTTATGCAGGAGGAAACAGGGACAGCATTTAGCAATGCTAGACTTGTGGGGAAAAGATAGTGAAAAAATGCCTCAGGGTACTGAATTTGTAAAATAGGGTATTTGTAAATGAGAATATGCATTTCAGAGTCTACAAAGTTGCATATGACACAAAACTCATAAATACAAAATACAGCTTATCTTATTTTCCTGTAATTTTTTACTCTGAGGCTCCACACTGCCATATGTAAAAACCTAATCTGGTCCCTTTGTAGTAAACTCAACCCAATTGAGTGATTTTCAATGACTTCAGTTTAAAATACAATTGTAGTAGTCTTTATTCCCATTCTTCCTTCTTTGGGGCTGATGCTAATCTCCAGGAATGCATATATAATTCATCCTCTGATAACTTCTCAGATGTCTTTACTTCTACCACCACTGTTTTCAGGGCCTTCTCTAAAGGGCCCAAGTCCTGGCACAGCCTCCTGTGTTAGTTCCTCATAGGTCCCTCTGCCTCCTCACTTTATTTGAATTTTCTAAACTGCTCTACCTATTTCACCTTTCTCATGAGCATGGGAAAGATTTGGCTGTTCTCTTGCGTCCCACTGAGTGCTGTGAGAAATTGAGGGATGAGTGCAGTGTTTGCTTTTCCCCTGACTCTTCCCTTTCATTTCTGTGAAGTTGCAACCATTATTAACCCAGAGGGAACGAGTGTGGAGCAGGGCCCTTTGGTTTTCATATCTATGACACATGGTGGGGGATGTAGGCCAGGTTCAATGGCTATCCTATTTCCTCCTTTTTAACCTCTAAAATTTTCCTGTCCCCAACTTGGAGAGTTCTCTCACCATAGGACTGTGCTGCAATGGCAAAGAGACAATGCAGAGCTCATCTGTAGGTGGACATTGCCACTCGAAATATCCCATCAGACCTGTATCTGCAGTTTAGGAGTATCTGGTATCTTTGTTTGCCATCCATTTCTGACAGAGACATTACTCTCCTTCACTTGCATAAATGATGGTTCCACATTTTACTCTTTGAACAAAGGTGGACAGTGGGGTAACAAAGTTGAGTAACAAAGCACATCAGTATTAGCATATATGATTCTATCACATACGGTTTCCCAAAATGCAGAAGGAACTAAATAAATGGAAATATATTTAAGGAAAGATAGAGATGTATTGTAACCATAACATGATTGAGTCATCTTTCTCAAGGCAGAAAATTCAAAAGTGAACAAAGGCAAAGAAGGTGTGAATAAAAACTAAAAGCGGGAGCTAAAAATAATTACTAAAAGAAAAAAAAAATCCCTAGTAAACAGTAGGAAAAAAGATAGACAAAAAAATCAGAAAAAGAATTATAATATTCTTTTCTAAATTGTAATTTAATGAATAACAAAAATGGAAAGGGGAAAGGGAGAAGTCAAAAGTGGACAGAAATTTCTAAGTTAAACACAGAAAGAATTTCTAAAAACTCCAGTAAATTATATTGCATAGTGCAAAAATTTTGGTGAATTAAATAACCAACTGTTCTCAAAATAATATCTTTCAGTTACAATGCTATGGGCTGCAAGTAATAGAAACCATGCCTTAAGGTGGCTTAAATGTTAAGGAAATAATTATATTGTCTCTCATATTAGGATGTCTAGAAGCTCAGTGGATCCCAGGATAGGACCCACTGGACCTCTGGACTACCTGCTATGCTGATAATAATTCCTTTCCTGGCTAACCTTGTCTTCCAAAACAGATTCTTTCTATTTCTCTACTCTGTCCTCTTACTTCTTGGCTTTATTTTCAGGCTGGTGCACTGTTGGTTATATCCAATCTCAATAACAGAGAAGAAAAGAGAAAACTACAGTTCCTTCCTTAGTGTAAGTAGTAAAGAAACCTCCCAAAAGACCCCAGCGATTCTTTTCAACTCACCTCTCCTGGTGTAGAACCACCACCTTTTGAGCTGGGAGAAGGGTGATCAGAGTCTAGAATTGTCAGCAATGCCATACCCAAGGTAGAGCCTTCAGCCCTTGAGTGGGGGTGGGCAGAGGAAGAGACCCCTCACCTCTCAGCCACAGCATCCAGAACTCAGCCTCACCAGGGGTCAAGATGCAAAATGCAAATGTTGGACTTGCTTCTGATTCCGTCTCTGTCATTGGTTTCTGTCTATGCTCCTTAAAATATCTCTGATTAACTTGTTTATGTCCGTTTACATTTCTATTTAAATCTATATCCCCATCTTCACATTTACATAATAACTAACATTATAGTATGTTCACTCTGTGCTAGATAACTAAGCACTTCATTTGACTGTTGTTTTTAATATTCGCTCAACTATTTAAGATACTTAATGGTCTTCCACTTCATAGATGAGGAATCAGCACTGCGAAGTTAAGTAACACTCTCAAAGTCACAAAGCTAGTGAGTGTCTATTAAGGTCTAAAATCAATCCATTCCTCAAAAAACTAAGAATTGACCTACCATATGATCCAGCAATCCCTCTACTGGGTCTTTACCCCAAAGACTTGAAAACTCAAATCCAAAAAGATATTTGCACACCGATGTTCATAGCAGTATTATTCACAGTGGCCAGGACATAGAAGCAACCAAAGTGCCCTACAATAGATGATTAGCTAAAGAAGCTGTGGCACATATATACAATGGAATATTACTGAGCCATAAGAAGAGATGAAATACTGCCATTTGCGACAACATGGTTGGACCTCAAGATAATCATGCTGAGCGAAATAAGCCAGACAGAAAAGGTTGAAAATCACATATCACTTATATGTGGGATGTAAACCTAAAAGCAACAAATGAACAGGACAAACAGAGACTCATGGACATGGACTATAGACTAGTGGTTACCAGAGAGTAAGTAGAGAGTAGGGGAGGAGTGGGGGTAGACAGGGTAAAGAGGGTCAAATATATGGTAGCTGAAGGAAACTGGACTTAGGGTGGTAAACACACAGTAGAATATATAGATGTCAAATTACAATGTACAATGTACAATTACAATGTCAAATTACAATGTATATAATTATATTAACCAATGTTACTCCAATAAATAAAAAATTTTTTAAAAATAAAATAAAATAAAAACAATCCACTATACCCACCTTCTTGAAAAATAATCCTATAATATTCCAAAGTTTGATTTAGTCCATTATTTTATAATGGACAAAAGCACAAATTTAAAAGACAAACATGTTGGAAAACAAGAATTTAAATAATGATTCTGTTAAACTAATTTGTCCTTTAATTTTTTCCATACTGAAAAAGAAACTCTTTTTGATTATCTTATGATTAGCTTTTACTATAGCAAAATACATAGGCTAACTCAAGTATATAGTTTTTGTCCTTGCTTTTTATTTTTGGGTATATAGATGGTTCCCAACTTATGATTTTTTGACTTTCGCACATAGTGCAAAAGCAATGACCTTTTCCTGGACTGGGGCTATGCAGTATGTTACTCTCTCATGATTCTGCACAGGGACAATGAGCCGCAGTTCCTAGTCAGGCACCTGATCACGAGGAAAAGCAACTGATATTCTATAGCGTATCCATTGTGTTAGATGATTTTGCCCAAGTGTAGGCTATGTAACTGTTCTGAGCACATTTAAGGTAGGTTATGTTACTATGTTTTGGTAGGTTAGGTGTATTAAACACATTTTCAACTTATAATATTTTCAATTTTAGATGGGTTTATTGGGACAGGACACAAATGGAAGTCAAGAAGCATTTGTATTTGGAGATTGGGGTAGAAAGAGGTTGTTTGGTCTGAATGTTTTTCAAGCTTCATTTTTTATATTCATTGGTTGGGATAAGATTTGTATCCCCTCTTATTTCTTACAAGATGATGGTAATATCAAGAGAGAAAACTTCAGTATGCTTTAATAGTGTGATCATATCCATAAAAATATCTTAAAAGCATATGAGAAACATCTGCATTATTAGCATAAAATGAGGATTCCTAAAATATAATGCAAAATGTCACTGCTTAAAAACGCAAGTGTCTGAACTAAAAAGCTTCTGCACAGAAAAAGAAACTGTCAACAAGGTAAAGAGAAAACCATCTGAATGGGAGAAGACATTTGCAAGCAACGTCTCCAATAAGGGCCCAATATCCAAAATATACAAAGAACTCGTACAACTCAATAACAAAAAAAAAAAAAAAAAAAACACGAACAAACAACCCAATAAAATAAATGGGCAGAAGACCTGAACAAATAGCCAACAAACATATGAAAGGATGCTCAACATCACTAGCTATTAGGGAAATGCAAATCAAAACCACAATGAGATACCATCTCACACCTGTTAGAATAGCTATCATCAACAGGACAAATAATAACAAGTATTGGAGACAGTGCAGAGAAAAAGGAACCCTCATGGACTGCTGGTAGGACTGCAAATTGGTACAGCCAGTATGGAGGTTCCTCAAAATCTAAGAATTGATCTACCATATGATCCAGCAATCTCTCTACTGGGTCTTTACCCCAAAGACTTCATAGCGGCATTATTCACAGTGGCCAGGACATGTCCTACGATAGATGACTGGATAAAGAAACAGTCGTATATATATACAATGGAATATTACTCAGCCATAAGAAGTGATGAAATAATGCCTTTTTCAAAAACGTGGATAGACGTCAAGATAATTATGCTAAGCGAAATAAGCCAGACAGAAAATGTTGAAAATCACATGATATCACTTATGTGTGGGATATAAACCTAAAAGCAACAAATAAACAGGACAACAAACAGAGACTCATGGACATAGACAATAAACTAGTGGTTACCAGAGGGTGGGAGGAGGGGGGTAGGTGGGGTAAAAGGGGTCAAATATGTGGCGACAGAAAGAAATCTAACTTTGGGCAGTGAACACACAAGTGTCTGGGGCTCTCAAGAGCTCCAGTTTCTCCGAGGCTGTGTACTTTACCATCTGTCTGTACTCCTTTGGAGTCATTAATGCAAACTGGCATCTCTCAGATGTGTCCACTACACAAACCAATTCACAGTGATTCACCTTTATTCTCACATAACTGACAACTTATTTGTTATTTGATAAAGAAAATTCAAGATGCTTTTTATATTGTGTGAGATTTCTTTTAAATATTCTTACATAGACGTCTAATCCCATATAAAACCACAACCACAAAAATGCCATTCGTGTCCCTTACTGTAACTTAATACTCATAACTTAATACCCAGTCTTGAAATTCTCACTTTTTCCAGAAGCTGAGTGAAAAAGAGGTGGCCCCTCATTGCACATTTCTCCAATTATTTCTCCGCTCTATTTGTCAAACTGTGAAAGACATTTTATCAAGATGAATACTACTGTAATCTCAAACAGTTGGACTATAAACATGAAATCATTTTTTTTTCAATCACTGCTTTCAATAATGCTTTGTCAAATTTCTTTTCCCATCCCTTTGTGTCATATTTGGTAGATTCTATCACTTGTCTATCATTTTTGGTTAATAAAATTCTGTCCAATATAAAACTTCAATCTCAAAATCAGTCTGAATCTCCTTAGCAGCTGACATGAGGACCAACCTAGACTGCCAGGGTAGTGATGGGGTGCGGGTCGAAGGGAAGTCATATATCTGTATTCTTCTTCTCCCTCTGCCACCCTTTTTCTTTAAGGCCTAGCTCCTTCAGTCTGGGGAGTAGGGAGAAGGGAAAAGGAGAGGACCAAGTGCCTCTTTATTTAACTGGCTGCTATTATAGCCTTCTTTGTATGGGCTTTCTCTGTTTCTCTGGCTGGACATTGATGCCCTATGTGTGGCAGCCATCCAAATGCTGATTCTCTTGTGAGGGCTGTACAACTTAGAAAAGCCTAAGTGGTCTCCTCCTAGCACAGTTCTCTGGTGATGGAGATTAAGCTCCAGTTCAATCTCATTCTCTAATCCCAACTCCCTTTCCTGGCAATTCTTCCTGTTGGAGCCTCCCCATCCAGAAATAAGCACTGTTGGATAAGTATCTTAGTCAGCCCAGGCTGCTATAACAAATACATAGACTGTATGACTTAAAAGAAAAAATTTATTTCTCACAGTTCTGTAGGCTGAAGGTCCAAGATAAGGGTGCTAACATTATCAAGTTTTAGGTGAGGGCCCTCTTTCTGTTTATGTCCTCACATGGCCTTTCCATGGTGTATGCATACACAGAGAGATCTTACATCTCTTCCTCTTTTTATAAGGGTAGTAATCCCATCATGGGGCTCTACTCTCATGACCTCATCTAAACCAAATTACCTCCCACAGGTTGAACACTATCAACATATGAATCTTAGGGAGAGGGGGCACAAACATTCCATCCATATCAGTGCACAAAATGGCCTAAGCCTGCTTACCCTCCTTGGAGTATGCTTGACTACACCAGATGGTGAAAGTTCAGGTTCTCTCCATTCTGCCAGTAATCTCTCATTGTGTGCTCCTCGGTTGAAATAGGCCAAGAGGTAGACTAGTAAGTTTGCTGGCTAAGCAGACATGCAATCAAGAACCACAATGACAGCTACCTCTCCTGGTAAGAACCCCCATTCTTTACAGGTAATTCTCTTGAAGCCCCTCCTACTCCTAATTTGGCCTTAGAAAGGAAAACATTTCTACTGCTTCTCAAGGGAGGGGAGAGCGAAGTGTCTAATAGAATAACTGCATTCATGATGATTCTTGTCTCTCCAGTTAGTCATTTTCTATAAAAAGGAGGGGGAGGGGTATGGCTGATGCACAAGGGTTGGTTCTGCCACTTATTATTAATGGCGACAGAAGTGTTAATAGTTCCCTCCTTGAGGCTGTTCTCTCGAAATTGTGAGATGCTTAACACCTCTGATTTTCTAGCTCTGACTCTAGATGCAGAGCACTGAATCTCACTGAAAATACTGTTGCAGGAGGAAATTTCATGCTTTTAATGCTATTCCACAGCTTGTGGCCACCATTTTCTGTTTTTTGTTTTGTTTTTGTTGTTGTTGTTGTTTTGTTATGTTTCCAAAAGCAGTCAGGAGAATACTGCATTGAACCCACGGTTATTTGTACACAACTAATGTTTGAATTTCCCAGATTACCACCCAAGAAGGTATATCTTTAAGCTAAAGCTTTAAGCTAAATTTCTGAAACAGTTTTTAATATTCATTTTGAGCTATGTAATTACATTCTTTTTCAAAAAATAATTTGAAAACTGTATTAATTAACTGAGGTCCTGATTGCTTTAAGGTAACCAGTTAAGATCAACTTGCATTTTTGACATGTGAAAATATCAGGTTTAGGAAATCTCTGCATCTGAATTCATGAACCCCCTTTGATATGTAGCTTAATTCTATCTAAACTGCATGGAAGAACTGCCAAAACTTAATATCAATATTCTACCTATAACTTAGAGAACATACATATTTCAATATTTTAAGAGTACCTTCCACAAATGGCAGAATATAATATTTTTATGCCATTAAATATGATGGGTCCTTGATAAATATTGCTCGAAGATACCTACACATTATTGAGAAAGCATCATTTATACTGATAAATAACTCGTGTTTTGAAAGATAGCAATGCCTTCTAGAGTAATCGGTTCTGTCCCAATTCCAAAATAAGTCACAGTGCTTTCATATTGTACTGAAATATCTGCTTAAGCAAAAACTTAATAAAAAGTGGTCCTAAATCAAGAAGTCCTTTCTTAATGCAGAGCAGACCAGATGACATCTTGGGGGAAAGCAAAAAGCAACACCAAGAATTTTTAAGGGCTAACTCCAGGAGCAATATGGAACTAGAGACTTATGAAATAATGCCCTCTATGGCTTTTATAGTTATCATAAATAAGGACATATTAACAAAAGTTCCCATGGAAAACTATAGGATTAACCCAGTTTATCAAATCTTTCCATAGTGTGCACAAATTTCCAAGTTAGACAATACCTTTTGGTATTAGATACTTGAGCCGAGCAGGATCAAGGTTCTTATGCTTTAAAAATAACACTCACAGTCTTATGACTTAAAACACTTATTCTTTGCTCTGCTATATATTATACTTCCTTTACACTTTGTCCTTTTTTTCCCTGCATGCAAAGTTATCTAGAAATATTTCTGCATATTTCTGTCTTTTCCTCTGTGGTTGTATTTTTTAAATCTACTCTCTACATTCTCAGAAAGGTATCATAAACTATATGACTATGAAACTATCCACCTAGAAACTTCAAAAAAATTAGGAAACTTTGAATGTTCACAGGTTTTCTGTATTTTCTTTACTATATTTAGTAATAGAAAAACAAAACAGCTCTGTGTTTGTCAGCTAACTTGGAGAAATAAAAATAACTCTGTGTTTGGAGTAGCAAGAAAGTAAGTAGAGTGGAACTGTAGCCCACTCTTCAGTCAGTCTTGGGAGAACCCCCCAAATAAGGTGATGACCCTCAGAAAAGAGAAGGAGACGTCTTTAGGAGCCATAGCAAGAGGAGTGGAGAGCCTTGACGACTGGATGAGTCTAAGAAGTGATGCTGGAGTTAATTGTGGAAGGCCTAGATGGCTCCAAAACATGCAAAGTGGTAACCAATACCAAAATAAGCATGGGTTCTGGTGTCAGACATGTGGAAGTTTTCATTCTGACACTTTCCGAAAGACTGGAAATGAGACTATGGAGGTGTCATATATTCTCTCTAAACTGTTTTCTCTCTGAGAAAATGAGCATGTGTATACCACTCAAAGAGTTTTTTGTGAGGATTACAGATGATCTGTGGGAGCATCTACCTCGGTGTCTGCAATTTTATATCGCTTATGGAATAAAAGGCAAATATAAATCTGACACTTAATTACACTGAAACAGTAACATACTTCAAATGCACTCTTCAATACCCTACCCAGCCCCCCCTACCAGTTCAAACACAGCAAAATAATGTATTATTTCCTAGAATCAGAATCATTAAATACTTGAGGAATAAGAATCCCTATAATTTTGTTTGAAGTTATCAAATTGTTAAGTCTTTGTTTATATTCGAAAGGAAAGAAATCGGTTAAGCATTTTGCACTGTTCATTAAATTGCAGTTAATTATATTAGATTTATGTATCTATATGAGACTGTTGCCCAAATTTTATGGTCTTCATTTTACCACGGATTGTCATTGAATAAATAGCTAATAACATAGTTAAACAGCTCCACAGTCTGGTTTTACTGTAACTCAGAAAATAGAAATTTTACCAGAAATTTAATATATTCATTAAGCTAAAATGGAAAATTCCTCAAATCCAGAGGAAACAGCAAAATAAGATTGTTTCCATAAGGTACTTATTTGTGTGTGTGTGTGCATCTTTGTTTCATGAGAAAGTTAAGCAAAGCCTAAAACCACATGGAGAAGGGATTTCCTGAGGAAAGAGTTTTGTGCTATATGTAAATCATAGAAAACACTGATCTGTATCTAAATCATAGAAAAGCAGAAACCAAAACACAAATATGGTTTTGCTTCCATATATAATGAAATTTATGCTGTAATCTAGACAAAATGAAAGTGCATAATATTATGTCTCCAGTAATTGGGAATATTTTATTTGAATAAACTTTGGTACTCAATTCCTCTCCTAATCTGGCAATTTTATAACGGACTTCTCATTTTTCTATAACCTAAACTTAGAATTCACTAAAAATCTACTTTAATTTGTATCATTAGGTTCTATTAACCAAATAAGTGCATTTTTAGAGGTATTTGGCTATTCAATCTATTAAATGTTGAAATTCCCAGTGATTTCCTCATAAATCACATGATTCTAAGATTTAAATGTTTGACATGAAACCTCCCAAAATATTATATACTAATATGTAGAACTTGAAAACTTCCTTGCAGTTAAGAGGGGCCATTTTCTTAGCAGCATTTTAAGATAATCACAAAATATTATGGTGCTAAAAGCCTGAGTTTAAGGAGCTAGCACCCCACTCTATATCCCTCTCAACATCACCCCAAGAAACACAAAAAATACACAACTTCTTTCAAAATTAGTAAGCAACAGTAATGTCTCCCCTCTCTCTCCTTTCCTCTCTCCTCTCCTCTCCTCACTTCTCTCCTCTCCCCTCCCCTCCCCTCTCTTCTCCTCTCTCTTTTCTCTTCTCTTCTCTCTCTCTCTCTCTCCGCCCCCTCCCTCTCTATACCCTTCTCTCTCCCTTTCTCTTTTACTCTCACTCTCTCCCTTCCTCTCTTACCCTCTAGCTATTTTCTTACAGGTCATGCTTCCATTACAAACCTTGACCCAAAGTACACTTCAAAAAATAACATCTAGAATTATACTCATCTTACGTTTCTTTCTTTTATATAAAAGTTCTCTGTAAACTATAATATCATAAGACTTGGTTTGAAGTGGCTTGCCTTCTCAGTGGATTTCCCAGCTACCACAAACTCTGCCACCTATCACAAATGTTCCTGAATGCTCAGCCTGGAATCGGTTCCACTCAACCATCTAAATTGACTATAAACTGACTATCACATAATAAATCCTCTCCTGCTTAAACCAGCTAATAGTAGAGTCTATTCTGTGCAATAAAAGACCTGGCAATATCATGATTTTACATTTATATCCCATAAGGTCTTCTCTATCTCAAAGTTGTAAATATATTCTGCTATATTTTAAAGCTTTTATGTATGCCTTTGTAACTATGAGATTGTTTCTTAATAAACTTTTATTTGAGTTTTGCCAGTGTATATAGTCACTTTGCTGAACTTTTTTATAATTTCTAATCACTTTACAATAAATTCTCTTAAACATTATAGGTAAACAAAAATATTACCTGAAAATAAAGCTTTTGCTTCCTTTTTTCCCATTATTAATAACTCTTATTTCTCTACCTTCTTACATAGCTAAGATTAACAGTACAATATTTAGTTGAATCTCTCTACATATCTTCTTCTAGTTATTTAATTCATTTTTTAAAGGGGGGACGGGTAATTAATTGCCATTAGCTTATCAAATCACCTCTGGTAAATAACAAAAGTGTTTCACTGAGAAGAGAGTTATAAACTTTGTCAAATAATTTTGCAACGTCAAGTAAAATGGAGACTGAGAAATGAATATTTTCAAGAGACTCCCTTAAAAATAAACAAAAATATACATGAAGTTTTAAACTAAGAGAAAGAAAAAACAGAGATCAGGAAAATATGAGCAACAAAAGCTAATATGGCAATTTTTAGCATCAGAATCCTAAATAAAAAGCAGAAATATAAGCAATATTTCAGATTGATGCAGCAAAGAAATTTCTGTTGTTTAAGCCCAGTCTGTGTCACTTTCTTACAACAACTTTGGCAAACTAATACAAGGGGATTAAAATACCAATTAAGTTTTCCTCACCAGCAGGGTCACCCTACTATAACATTATTTATGCCCCAATCAAGGAGTTTAGAGAGTTCTACCTATCTCCACCATACATTTTACTAAATTTTCCACTTCTCTCACTTTACCCTGGTCTTTGGTTTCCATGCCAGCCTTGATTTAGTTGAATCTCTCTACACATCTTCTTCTAGTTATTTAATTCATTTTTTTAAAGGGGGGGTGGGTAATTAATTGCCATTAGCTTATCAAATCACCTCAACAAGAAGCCCTTTCAATTTAATCTACACTACAGCATGTTTTTTCTAAAAGTTCTCATTCTCCATGAACTCCTCTAAATAATAGTACCTGACAGATAAATGATGTTTTGACAGAGCTATTTGACATAGTATTATCTTTGAAGCAGGTAAAAATCAAACCATTAAATTTTTATCACCAACTTTTACTTTTAATTAATTTGTGAAACAAATATCTCTCTGTCTCAACCACAGCACTAGCAGATAAAATAGACGAGAAGCTAAAAAGAGTGAAGATCAGGGGTACCTGTTGGTATGCCTCTTCTGTAATCTGGAATTTTGACACAGCTGCTTTAGCCACCTGCAAATAAACCTCTGCCAGAATTAAAACAGCTGCCTCCAAATGCACAAGCTGCACCTGAATATGATTTGTTTACTTATCATTATCCATCTGTGCTTCTCAAAGGTAGGTAAACCCCCAAGATATGATGTATTATGCCAAGAGATCCTCAACAGCAAAGCTAGACATCACAGAGTTCCTTGAGGTACATCTATTTTAATCATATTTGAGAATAAAATAACTTTACTTGTTATTGTTTCTGTATTAAACAAACATAGATATGACATAAAATGAAATGAAAATTTGAATAAATTTTTAAAATAAAGCATGACATGTCTGTGCCAAGTCACTCTTCCCTTTCTCCCAACCATCTATGTTCCCTCTCCTCTGTCTTCAGTGGTCCTTCAACAGAAATGTTTGAAAGCACAGCCCTAACAATTTCTATAGCTCTATGACACACACACACACATCTTTCACATTTTTCACCTACTTAGCATTTAATCATTCGTTATATGTATCTTGTAATCTGCAATAAATTTTTCTAAGTTATTTATTCTTAATTGTTTGCATGTATTTGAAAGTTTCAAATTTCTTCCACTGAAACATTAAAAGAGAAAAAAATGTACCTATACGCTCACTCTAACACTTTAAAGTTCCCAGAGAACACAATTCAGAGAGTTCTTGACCATAAACAGGTATTCCTCTAAAATTTTGTTTGTAGGTCAAAATGTATTTACCAAATAAATGTTATAAATCATGTAGAGAATTGTGTATAAGATCAGTAAACCATATTTAATCCATTATATTGAAAACTAGCTTATTGTAATAATGATGGTTATGCAAAAGACAAAAACAAGCAAATTGATTAATTTATTTTAAAAGGTTAATTTACAGGCTGACGGGGGTGGTACAAAAGAGCAACTTCAGTGACAGATTTAGAAAGTAAATTTTAAGGGGAGTCTGAAAAAGACTTTTAAGGTCTTTGGACAAGATGCTGTGATTTGTACCACCTCTCTCCCCCCAAAATAACATTCATAAAAACCAAAATGAAGAATAAGTTAGGTCATGATCTTACCAGCCAGATAAGCTTAATTATATTCACTTTCTTTCAGATTTTCTTCCAGTCCTTATATATCTGACTCTAGGAGGTTTAAATTATGGTAATTTCCACTGCAAAACTTATGCTTTCTCTTTCCTCCAAGCTAGCGTACCACTAACACTACTCTTACATTTTTGTGCCATGTTTACATAACATATTTAGTTCAAAAATAGCAAAAAGAAAGAAAAGTATGACAAGAGAACAAGAAAGGAGAGTAGGGAGAAGGAAGAAGTCAGAAGCAAAAAAGATAAAAAGAGAAGGGGGCTGAACATACAAAAGGATGAGTTGAAGAAAAGAAGAAAACCCTTCTTAGGTAACTAGGAAAGAATCAGAAAAAGAGAGAGAGAAGTATGGTTAAAGAGAAATGTAAGAAACAAATTATCTAAGATGGATTTGAAATTTGAAAGTGTACTTTCTCTGAAAAGTTAGTAAAGGGGCCAGGTAAGAAAAGTCTCCATACCACAACTTGGCTGTCCATTGATGACTGAATGATTAAAGAAAAGGTGATACATATATACAATGGAATATTACTAAGCCATAAAAAAAAAATGAAATCTTGCCACCTGCAAAATCATGGATGGACCTAGAGGATATTGTGCTGAGTAGAGTCAGATAGAAAAAGACATATGCTGTATGATTTCTCTTACATGTGGAATCTAAAAAAAAAAACAAAATAAACAAAACAGAAACAGACTCATAGATACAAAGAATATTCTGATGGTTGCCAGGTGGGAGGGGGGTTGCTGGTGGGGAAAAAGGGAAAAGGATTAAGAAGTATGAATTAGTAGCTACAAATTAGTCATGGAGATGTACAGTATAAGGAATATTGTCAATAATATTGTAATAACTATGTATGGTGTCAGATGGGTACTAGATTTATCAAGGTCTAATATAAATATCTAATCACTATGTTGCACACCTGAAACTAATATAATATTGTATGCCAAATGTAATTAAAAAATAAAAATTATTTTAAAGAAAAGAAAAAGTCTCCATACTGGTCATCAGAAGGTTGATATCCAGAGTAAAAGCAAACTAGATGACAAAAAGGAACCTCCAGATGCGAGAGTAACGGAAGGCTAGTACCCCTAGACCTTCATCAAAAGGGTGTGTCTAACTTCCTACTGCACATTGTGCAAGCACAGGGCTTACTTTAAATGACTGATTTGGCATTATTCCCAGAGACCTTGCTTTGGTTATTAATTAAATAAATGTGCTGTTTCATTATTTGTAGCTCTAGAACTTACTGAGAATGAGCTAGTGATGCTATTTTTCTTGATAAAATATCTATGTGAAGAGGTGACCTTGTGATAAACTTAAGGAATTGTATTTCAGAGCTCTGAGGTCACTAAATGACAAATGAGTGTCTTTTAAATAATAACAAGAGATTGTTTTAATAACATGCAAAGTGTCTTAATAGACCATCTACGAAAGTTACATGATAAAAAATCAGAATTCTAGCATTGTTAAAGGGTTATCTGCATGTAATTCCTAAAGAACTGCACATCTACATAAATAAATGGAAATTCTACATTATCTAAAAGCAAATAATATAAACATCAACTTAATGCCTTAAATTAGTGCTTAATTAATGTTTAATTAATAAAAATACAAGAATTCAGAATTCAGATTGCCCAATATCAAGAGTAAAACATAAGTCCACCCCTCTAAAAGAACAAAACATTTGTTTAAACACTACCCAGCCTTCATATGCTATCAGATTCTAACTCTTCCTATTTAAGGATAATTATAAGAGCTTTTTTAATATGTGAATTTTATGTGGCTCTAACAATAATGAAATTTTTAAAGAAATCTAGTGAATATGTATATTAAAATGCACATTTCCTTATCACCCACATAAAAGCCAAATAAACACTCGCCCTTCAGTGCTTCCTTTCGGCACATTACTTTCAATAAAATAACCCACCTTAATGAAGAATTAAATTGAATACTTGAAAGATACTTGAAATAGATTATCACATAATTCGATAAAATTTACTAACAGCCATTCATGTGTAAAAATTACTCAGGATACAAATAACCATATAACTAAACACGATTGACTTTTTTAGGTAGAAATTTAAAATAATCCTGAGTTACAGACTTAGACATTTATATTTAATAAAAACATCTTGATCTGACATAACTGGAATGTTCAAGTGCTTATTCATGAGAGTTCATGCTGAATCAATTTAGGGCATCAAATTTTCACAACAAGAAATAGATTGTTATTTTCCAAACCATTGTACATTTTATAATTCATTTGTAACACTTCTGATGTGACTTAAAAATTTCAGAATTTAACAGCATGTTTATCCTCTAAGATATTCAGTTTGCACATGCAGACAGAGAAATTCCTACAAAGTCCACATAAAGAACCAAATTTGTTCTGTCCCTATTATATAACAATGCTTTTAACTAAGCTCTCCAATGCCTTATCCACCTAAACTGGCATTCTGTAGTTCTTAGTAGATTCCAATAACAATGAACACTTTTTGAGCGCTTACCATATTTCAGTTCCTATGCCAAGAAATTCATATTTGTTAACTGATATCTAAGTAATAATACTTTGATAAATTAACTACTTAACTAAATATCTTTTATACATAATATTTTTGAAACTGCATTTAAAAGTTACATGTCAAAAAGTTGATAAAAACAGACATGTTATATTGGCAGCAGGTGTGCACAGGTTCAATTCCCAGAGAGCTAACTCATATTACAAAATTCCACATTGAGGTTCCTGTAGGCAGTGCCACCCTCAGGCCAGGCAATCCAGCATGCAAGTGGAGGCGTCAAAGGCATCTTGAAACCTAGTGTCAGAAGACAGTCTGCCCTTTTGGAGATATCAGTTAATACTCCTACCTCTGTGTGGGAACTGAGCCAGATATTTCGCATTCCCACAGAACTGCCATCACTGCCTCCAAGCCTTTTGTAGAGGCCAGTATTTACACCATCACCTCCCCAGGTGCTGAGGCTTTTGGACTAGGAGTGGAATTACATCACTAGCTTTCATAGGTATCTAACTTGCATACAGAAGATCGTGGGACTTCTCAGATTCCATAATCATATGAATCAATTCCATATATTAAATCTATCTCTCTGGATATATATATAGGTATAGATTTTGTAGAGATAAAAGAGAGAGAGAGAGAGAGAGAGAGAGGAGATGAGATGATGGAGGTAGAGACAAAGACAGAGATATATAGATCTTATTGGCTCTATTTCTCTGAAGAACCCTGATCAATACAGACATCAAGCCATAAATCTAAGAACATCAAAAGCAATGCAGAATAAATACAAAAAGGGTATATATAGGTATAGATTTTGTAGAGATAAGAGAGAGAGAGAGAGAGAGAGAGAGATGAGATGAGATGATGGAGGTAGAGACAAAGACAGAGATATATAGATCTTATTGGCTCTATTTCTCTGAAGAACCCTGATCAATACAGACATCAAGCCATAAATCTAAGAACATCAAAAGCAATGCAGAATAAATACAAAAAGGACTACATCTAGGCATATCGTAGTTAAACTACTGGAAACCAAAAATATAGAAAAAAATCATTTAATGAAACAAAAACAATGACACATTCGTTACTTTCAGAGGAACAAAATAAAAATTACAGCTTACTTCTCATCAGAAGCAATGGAGGCCAAAAGATAATACAATGACATTTTTAATGTTATGAAGGGAAAAATATTCTCAATCCAAAATTCTATGTCAAGCGAATAATATCTGTGAACAATAATTAAATTTTCAGATAGGCACAAAGGCTGAAAGAATTCACAAACAGCAAACTTTCATATAGGAAAGGCCTCAGGAGGTTTATCTGGATAAAAGAAAATGATACCAGATGGAAGCCCAAATCTATGAAAAGGAATGAAGATCATCAGAAAAAGTAAGTATGTAGATAAACATTTTTGCTATTTTTATATGTAAATATTCTAAAACTTATTTTTAAATTGCTGGCTTTTTAAAGTATAAGTAAAATGATATTGGGTAAGGAATATAACATATAGAGAAGTAAAATAAATGACTAATACAAAACATGGATATCGCAGAATTCACACTGTAAAGTTTTTACATTTCCCATAAAATAGATAACTATTTTGAGGGAGACCATAATAAATTAAGCAGGCATACTGCAATTAGTAGAATAACCACTAAAACATAATTTAAAGAGGTGCAACAAAGATATCGATAGCAGAGAAAAAAATTAATAGTAAAAAAGTCTACATGCCACCCTGAACACACCCGACCTCATCTGATCTTAGAAGCTAAGCAGGGTTGGGCCTGGTTAGTACTTGGATGGGAGACCACGTAGGAAGACTGGGTGCTGTAGGCGGGAAAAAAAAAAAAAACTTGAATAACCCAAAAAAAGCAGAAATGGAAATCATAGTAATACGTATAAATATATATGTGTTAATATGTACCAAAGTAGACTTCATGACTAGAGATAAAAAAGAAACATCTTATAATGATAAAGCATCATTCATCAAGAAGATGTAGCAATAACAGAGCCATGTGAAGCAAAGATTGACATAACTAAATAGGTAAATAGACAAAATCACAAACATAATTGAAGATTTTAGCACTCTTTTGTCAGTAATTGATAGCACAAAAAATCAAAAACAGATCATTAGAGATATAAACAATTTGAGTACTATCAGCCAACCTGACCTAATTGGCACTAACAGAACACTATAACCAACAACTGCAGGACACACATTCTTAAAAGGTATGTGGAGCATCACCATGACAGGCTATGTACTGGAAAATAAAACAATTCTCCATACGTTTCAAAAGATTAAAACTTTAAAATCATGTTTTTTAAGACAATATAAATAAATTAAAAATCAATAAATTTTCTTAAATATAGCCTAGTACTTGGAAACTAAGAAACACTTCTCAATAGCTCATGGGTCAAAGAAGAAATCAAAAGTAAAAATTGATTTTATTTTTAATAGAATGATGTTAATACATATCAGTGTTTCACCTAAAGCATCACTTATAGGGAAATTCATAGTACTGAATGGAGTATATTAGTGAGGAAAAGACTTTAAATTCAATCATCTAATCTAACTCTTACAAAAGTTGAAAAAAGAAGAGCAATTAAAACCAAAGAATGTAGAAAAACATGAAATTTTAAAAATAGAAGCAAAAACCAACGAAGCAGAAAACACAATAGAGAAAATCAACAAAGCCAAAAGACAGGCCTTTAGAAAAAGATTAATAAAATTGCTAAGTATCTAAAGGAGTAATCAAAGGGGGAAAAAAACAAAGTGCAAATTACTAACATTATAAATAAAAGATGAACATGGCTTCAGAGCCAGTAGATATTAAGAATAAAAAGAAATTATTATGAACAACTTTATGCCAATAAATTTGATATTTGAAATAATATGGTCAAATTCCTTGAAAAACACACTTTAAAACTGACACAAGAAAAAAAAAAGTAAAAATCTGAGTAGCCATATGCTATGAGCTGAATTGTGAACCCCAAAATTCTATGTCGAAATCCTAACCTCCAGTACCTCAAGATGTGACTCTATTTGGAGCTGGAGTCATTAAAGAGGTAATTAAGTTAAAAGGAAGTTATTAGATTAGGCTCTAATCCAACATGACTAGTGTCCTTATAAGAAAAGGAAACTTAAACACAAATTTACTGAGAGAAAAGACCATATGAAGACAGGCATAAGACAAGCCAAGGAGAGAAGCCTCAAAAGAAGCCTGCTGACACCTTGATTTTGGATTTCTAGCCTCCATAATTGTGAAAATACAAATTTCTGTTGTTTAACCCACCCAGTCTGTGGTACTTTGTTATAGCAATCCTAGACTTAATATACCATACTTCTAATAAAGAACTGGAATTTGTAATGAAAAACTTTCACACACATAAAACCTTAAGGCCCTGATGGTTTCTCTGGTGGATTCTATCAAACATTCAAGGAAAAAATAATACTAATCTTATACAAAATGTTTTAGAAAACAGAAAAGGACAAAAACACTCTGAATTCATTTTATTAAGGCAGCATATCCCTTTATAACAAATCTACCAAAGTCGTTACAAGAAAATTCCACACCAATTGTCCTCATAAATGGCACTGAAACCTCAACAAAATTTTAGCAAATCAAATCCACCAATATTTAAAATAAATAATTCATATGACCAAGTTGGACTTATCTAAAGAAAGCGAAAATGGTTTAATATTCAAATATCAATCAATGTAATTCACCAAGAAAATGAAGAAATAATACATTTACTTCAATAGACTTTTTTAAAATTAACAATATTCAAAACACATTTGTGATAAAAAATTCTCAGCAAATTTGGAGTAGATAGGAATTTTCCAAATCTGACAGAAGTCATTTATGGAAAGAACTAACAACCTACAAATAATAAAACACTAAAAGCTGTTATCCTAAAACTGGGGATAAGATAAAGATGTCTAGTCTCACCACTTCTTTGCGGCACAATACTAGACATCCCAACCAGTGTAAAAAAGCAAGAAAACAAAATAGAGAGCCAAATATTGGAAATAAATTACCAGTATTTGCAGATAACATTACGGTATATGAAGAAAATTCTAGGGAACCTCCAAAAAATCTACCAGAACTAATAGGTATATTAGCAAGGACCCAGAACACAAAAATGATATATGAATATTATATTTAAATGCTACTAACAGACAATTAGAAAGTATACTTTAAAAAACAATACCATTTACAATACCATCAAAAACTATCATATACCAAGGACTAACTCTAACAAAAGAAAGACAAGATCTTTACACTAAAAAACTATTGCTGGAACTAATTAAGACTTAATAAATGTAAAGATATACCACATTCATAAAATTGGGAGACAAACTGATAGGTTTAATACAATCCCAATTAAATCTCAGCAGATGATTTTATAGAAAATGACAAGCAAGTTCTAAAACTTAGAAAGAAAAAGGACCTAGAAGAATTGAAGCAATATTAAAAGAGAAGAAAAAAGTTTGGGGACTTATATTACCTTATTTCAAGGATACAAGAATTATGTGGTATTGACATAAAGACAGACATACCTATCGAAGGAACAGAATAGACTATACATCATATATGGTCATTTGGTTTTTTAAAAAAATATTAAGTTAATTCAATAAAGAAATTATAGTCTGCTCAATAAACTGTGTTGTAGAATATAAAGAGGACTTCTTTAAAAAATATAAAGACAAAAAATGTTTTAATGGGTAAAAGAACTGAAGGAACACTTCAAAAGGGAAGATATAGAAATGGCCAATCAACATACAAAATGTTCCTCAAAATCATTAGCAATCAGAGACATGAAAATAAAACCACAGTGTGATAATGTTTCAATCTCACTCGAGTGGCAAAGATGTGGAATAAATGGAACTCCATGCATTGCTGGTTAAGATTGTAAAATCATACAACCCTGTGAAAAACTGTTTGACAATTTCTTACACAGTCCTGTGACACAGCAGTCCCTCTCCTAGGTGTTTACACAAGAAATATAAAAATATACATCCATACAATGACTTTCACAAAAATGTTTTAGCACCCTTATTTATAATAGCCCAAACTAAAAACAAGGCAAATGTCCAGCTCTGAGAATAAAAAGACAAGTAGTGGTGTATGCATAGGATGGAATACTACTCAGCATTTAAAAGGAATGAACTGATACACACAACAATACAGATGAATCTTAAAATCATGTTGGGTCAAAGAAGCCAAACCCAAAAAAGTACATACTGTATAATTCGATTTATATGAAGTCCAAGAATATGCAAGACTAATCTATGTTATTCCTGGTGTTGAAAAGGCAGGAGAATGACTAGAAAGGGGTACAGGGGAGCTTTCCAGGTGATGCAATGTTCTATATATTGATTTGGTTGGTGATTACACAGGTATGTACAATAGTCAAAATCTTTTAAACTATACACTTAAGGTATGTTAAGTATACCTCAATTTTAAAAATTAAACAAAAAAACCTGTGAACACTAAATCAATTTAAAAAGTATCTGGACTTCATCAAATATCAAAGAATTTAGTTTCAGGATGAATTTATGAGCAAAGGATTAAGTACTCATTTTTTTCTGGCCTACTTTTTGGTCCATCCATTACCATGTTTGTAAGATATTCATTGGTGTCCATATTTTGCCAAATGCAAGCACTAATATGTAAACTAAATTAAAAGACCCCAGAGCACATATGCATACACACATTTGGAAATACCCCTTTTTAGAAGCATTATGAGTGTTTTTTGACATCCTTTTTTAATAATTTGAAAACATATGTCTTCAATTACCAGTACTATAAGCTTTCAAAATTGTGGGAGTAATACAAACTAGTTCCTTCAAAGACAACTGAATTAAATATACGGAGGAAGCATAGATTAGGATCATGATTTTTATCTATCTTACGAGAGCAGAATAAGAGAAAGGGTTACAATTTTGTCATATTATGCAACTCTTCTGCCCCAATATATCAAAAACTTGATGAGCCAAGCTCATGCAAGACAGCTGAGAAGGAATCAAAGTAAACAGTATACCTTGTTGCCAATTGAGCCTGCCAATATGAGATTAGAACTCTCCATCCTAGCAAGAAAATGTCTTTGGAAAGTTCTTTACAACATTCTATGACTCACAGATATTCCCAGAGGTTCCTGTTTCCATCCTGCAGTAGACAGTATTTGAAGACGTGCAGTTCTAGTCAACTGTTGTTCTTAGGCAACTTGGCGGAAAGCTCTGTTTAAAAAACATTTGTTGGAAAATTGATATGTTTGCATGTTTTCTTTTTTTTAAACAAAATTCCAAATCTTAAATGTGTTTAACTCTTAATTCAACACTGACTTAAAGAATAACCTAAGAATTACTGTGTCAGCTAATATGTATTATGATCTCAGCAATTTTCCCATTTGAAAACTCCCAAACCAGGGAGTACATATTCTTGGCATTGCCCCCCTTGCATAGCCTTCCAAACTACCTCCAGATCCTTGGCTCTGTAATCAATAGTTCTGGCTCTGATCTTGGCCACCCAGTTCAGTGTCTCACCTTGGCTTCTACTTTGACCAATACTGCCAAGTCAACTCCCAACCCACGAGGACTTGATTCCTGGCTAATGACCACTTTTGTCTAACCCCAGTTCTCTCTTTCTGTTTTATGTATCAAATACCACTCCTGAGGCATATTTCCCCCCATACTCATCTAACTCTATTCCATTCTAGTTACTAATGATTAGTATTCTTCACCCCAAAGCCTATTCTCTACTTCTAGCCAGCTCCCCCATCATTTATATATGGTCTTGTTTGTTTCCTGACAACAAGTATAATGATATGGACATGAGGAAAGGTATAATATTATAGAATATTTTAGCATTATCCCAATAAAAGATATTCCTTAATTTAATAGGCATGTTAATTGAAGAAGCTTGATCTCTCTTGACTACTTAAGTAACTGATTCCTGCTCTACTCCCTAGCCCAATCCTCCAACTCTTCTTTACTCTTGGCATTTCCCTCCCACATGCTTTCTCTGAAAGGCAGGTCCTCTCCCAGGTTCCACACCCATCACTCCTTTGACTCTGTTGTGGATCAGACTCTGCACAGATGCAGCAAATTGGGTCCAGTCCAGACACATTTAGTTTGACTTACACAGCATTTTAGATTTTTTTCAGTTGTTGACAATATTTAAAAATTGGAACAGTAAGCCTAAAAGTAGAGATTTCCAAAGAAAATGAACACAGACTATCAAAGAGATATCAGCACCCCCGTGTTCATTGCAGCATTATTCGTAATAGCCAAGACATGGAAGCAACATGTCTATCAAGGGATGGTTAAAGAAGACATGAGATAGATAGATAGATAGATAGATAGATAGATAGATAGATAGATAGACAGACAGACAGACAGACACACACACTCACACGAGAGAGAGAGAGAGAGTGTGTAAACCCTGCCATTTGCAACAACCTGGATGGACCTTGAGGGCATTATGCTAAGTAAAATAAGCCAGACAAAGAAAGACAAATACTGCAAGGTATATTTATAGTCTGCCTTTAGAAATTAAAAAAAAAAAAAAAAAAAAAAAAAGTAAAACTCATAGAAACAGAGAATGGAAAATTGGTTGCCAGGAACTGGGGGTGAAAGAAATAGGGAGAGGTTAATCAAAGAGTATAAACTTTCAGCTTCAAGATGAATAAGATCTGAGGATCTAATGTGTAACATGATAACTACAGTTGATACTGTATTGTATAATTTTTAAAATTTTCTAAGAGAGTAAAACTTAAATGTTCTCATACACACACACGCACACACAAAGTTAAAAATGTGAGGTGACAGGCGTGTGAATTAACTAAATAGGGGAAATCTTTTCACAATGTATATGTATATCAAATCATCACAAAGTACACTTTAAAGATCTTACAATTTTATATGTCAACTACAGAAGAGATGACTTTTTTTTAAATGAGGAGTTATTTGTTTAAGTTCAGGTTTGGAAAATTTAGTTTCAAATCTGTTCCCATAAATAAAGTTTCATTAGAACACAGGCATGTTCATTTGTTTATGTTTTATCTATGGCTACTTTTGTACTACAATGGCACAGTTGAGTAGCTGTGACAGAGACCATATGGCCAAAAATATTACAAATAATAACCAAAGCCAAAAATATTTACAACCCGGCCCAGTATAGATAACATTTCCTACTTCTGTTCAAGATGGTCCTCAACACTGGATGCCCCATCCTCAAAGATTCTAACATGATTAGTGTCCAGTGGATGCTGGTGTCCAATGCCCAGAGATTCTGATGTGATTGGTCTGCACTGGGTGCTGACATCGGCATTTTCAAGCTCCCAGATGATTCTGATATACATACATGTTTGTGAACCCCTCAATTGGATAACCTGGATGTCTTCAACAGTCTATGATTCTTTGTTCTCTGGGAATATATACTTCCTCTATTTAGATAGGAAAAGACTATGTTATACTGACCTTCCAAAGCGTTCTCAGCAACACAGAATAGCATATTACTTTGCATCATCAGAAAGACATCTAGATCCTGAATTAGTACTTTATAAAAATAGATTTCAGGCTCCAACACAGATTTATCAAATAAAAGTCTCTAAGAGTTAATAATGTGGAAAAGCTCCCCTGATGATTCTGATGAGTAACTAGATTTGAGAGCTACCATTCAACAATGATGAGGACATTCACACAGCTACATTAACTGCAAGCTCAAGTAGGGCTGAAATGTCCATGATAGCCTCTCATCCTCCAGGGTTTCTCTCTACATGGCTTCTAACCATTCAGAAGTTTAGTGTGAACATCTTTAAAGCATGGCAACTAGGCTTCAAAGGGTAAGGACAAAGAAGCTGCAAGCCCCTTCAGGCCTGGACTACGACATCCCAGCATGTCACTTCTGCCACATTCTATTGGTTAAAGCAGTTCAAAAGTATAGCCCATATTGAAGAGGACGGGAAGTAAATTCCATCTCTTGATATGAAAAGCAGCAAGCATGTACAGGCAGGTGACGTATTGATGGCATCCATCTTTGGAGACTACCAGAAGAAACTAGTAAGAGAGAAAAGAAAGTAAAGCGAGGATGACAGTCAAGTGTTAGGATGGTGGAAGGAATATAAAGGTATGAACAGAAGAAGTATGAACAATGGAAATGGGCATCGGTCAGGAAGGTTTCTCAAAGAAACCTTTCAACTAAGACATTTAAACTGAGATATCTGTTGTGGTTTTGTTTTTTTGTTTTTTTTAATTAGACATTAGTTTAGAACTGAGTTAGGCATTAACTACACGAAAAAAGTGAAAAAGAAGTGAAGCATTCCAAAGAGGAAGGAACTTGTGGAATGCAGAGGTATGGAGCATGATGAGAGCCAGAAGCTGTTAGTAGCTTGGTAATAGTAGAGCAAAGATACATGTAGATAGAGTAGTTTCCCGACAGGCAGCTTTACCTAAAGACCTAGAGCTTATGGAAGACAGGCTAGAGATACGGACTTAAGTGTCTTCAGAACATAAATGGTGGCAGAAGGCCAGAAAGTGGACTAAAATTGGGTCACGTGGGAGAGAAAATACAGTGAATAGAGCACAGGCCAGGAACAGAGCTCTGAACATCATTGATATTTGAGATTTTACATAGGAGATATGAGAAATAGCAGTAGGAGGAGTAAGAAAATAACTTATTACAGAAGCATCTAAGAAGAGAGAATTTTCAGGAAGAACGGATTGTCCAACAGTGTCACAGAAAATGGATCAAGACAAAAGCAGAAAAATGTGTATTTGATTCGATGATATGCGCGGGTCAGTGGTAAATTCAAGCGTTGTTTCAATAGGTAGGGAGCAGAAACTAGATGTAGGGGGTTTAATAGAAAAGAATCGAGACAGTAGAAATCAGAATATGCAAGCACTGCTATGAATAGAAGGAGAGAAGGCTGAGGGATCTAAGAGTCAAAATGTTATTAACATGTTGACTGGTATACATCACTACATTAATAAGTGTTGACTGAATGTGAATGAATGAATAAATATATGATATAAAGAAGTACTTTACTTTCATAGGAAGGCAACAAGTTCTTTAATTATGGCCCTTCCAAATTAAAGTTCTTGGCCATGGCACATTAATATAATCATGATTAGTTCAAAGAAACCCATGTATTACTTTACTTATGCTCATTTCTTGCCAAATGCTAACAAATCCTTGCAATGAACACATGAGCAGCTAAAGGAAGCTTGAGGCAAAAGAAAGAAAATCAAACTGAGTACTGCTCCAGGTTCCTAATCACTTACTTACATGACCTTGAGTAAGTCCCTTCATCTCTCCAGGTTTTGGGTTGCTTTCTATATAATGGAGTATGATCTAGATCAAGGAGAGAAAATAGGCATCAAGTCATTTCAGTAATTTGTAAAACCTTACTAGAACCCCACTGGCAAGTATTAAGTATTTTTGCAAGGAGTAGTTACTAGCAGCATTAACATCGTTTTTTGCTTTGATTGTATCTCAAGGTGTACATGCATTTCACAAAACATTCCATATCAAGTAGTCAAAATCATCACAACATACTACATGCTAAAGGCCCAAATCGGGGAAATACTTTAAAAATATAAATCAGAAACACAATGCAATTAATTTGCTACTTGCTTTGTCCTATTTTCAACATTAAATAAAATTTGAAATATATATGACCATATATATGTAACAGACAAGTCAGGAAAACAGAAACCACTCTCAACAGAGGATTTAATGGAGGAAACTGGTTTCACAGGTATGGAGGGCTGAATAAGCAAAAAGGGAACACTGAGGTAACTCAGGAAGCGGCCACAATGACTGAGGTTAGGAGAACAAAAGGGAAAATGTGGGGATAACCAAAATCTAAGAGCTAGAAGAATGAGCCCAGGATTTGATGCTTTAAAGAAGAGGTTTAGACATGGACAATAGACTAGTGGTTACCAGAGGGGAGAGGGGAAGGGGGTAGAAGAAAAGTAGATGGGGTAAAAGGAGTCAAATAAGTGGTGACAGAAAGAAATCTAACTATGGGTGGGGAACACACAATGCAATATATGCCTTACTGCTAAATTGTACACCTGAAACTTGCTGGATTTCACTAACCAATGTCACCAAAAAAATTTTTAATTAAAAAAATAGTTTTTTAAATACAGGCTTCCAAAACTAATTCATTTAAAGGAAGAAGAGGAAGAGAAAGAGGAAGAAGGAAGAGGAAGAGGGAGGAGGAAGAAGAGGAGGAAGAGGAGGAAGAAGAGGAGGAAGATGAAGAAAGAAAAGAAGGAGAAGAAGGAGAAGGAGGAGGAGGAGGAGGAGAAGAAGAAGAAGAACAAGAACAAGAACAAGAAGAACAAGAACAAGAACAAGAAGAACAAGAAGAAGAACAAGAAGGAAGAAGGAAGAAGGAAGAAGGAAGAAAGAAAGAAGAAAGAAAGGAGAAAGAAGAAAGAAGAGGAGGTGGAGGCTTAGGCTGGCTCCTGCTGGTACCTCTGAGGTAACACGATGAGGCTGGTTCTGGAAGTGCCAAATGAAGTCACTTCCAGAGCTGGGGCCACCAGCTGATGCTTGGGAGAAATGCTATTTTCGAATCAAGGCCAAGAAGAATGGTACAAATTGAAAAAACAGGAAGAAAGTCTCATCTCCTCTCCCACTACCTAACCTCCAATTCCTTCAAGTCCTACTCTAATGCATTCTAGAATCTGGCAAGGAAATCTTAGGAATAAAACTGACAGAGTCACAGCCCTAGCACCAGAGAGTAAAGTCAAAACCAAGGACATGGAGCTGAGAGACAACAGGTAAATAATTGACAAACTTATTTACTCAGAAAAGTGAAGGTTAATTGCATCGTAGTTAATGGCACAAAAATCAATGTGGAATAAAGTATTTTAGAGAATATAAGAATTATGGAGATTTATACATGAACAAATAAGCACATTCGGGCAGAAAAAAGAAAGCTGTCCCATGCTTACAGAATGACATACAGAAAGATGGAAAAAAACAAAAGAAAATTTGAGCCTAGTAGGGAAAAGCTCTATTTAAAAAGGAAAATGACACTAGTATGAAAATCATAATCATAATATTTAAAGTTTTATATAATTACATTACATTCCAGGAGTAAAAATTGTCCCTTATATTAGTGCCACAGACCATCATGAAATGTCCCACAAGACCCTGCTGCCTAATAACTAGGATTACTGGGCTCACATACCCATGAGTAAACACTACTCAAGAAGTGCCCTAAAGTTAAGATAGACCAACAGTGACATCTGCTGCCACGAACTTAGTTTTAAAAGGGCCACTCTTAACATTTTAAAGTTGTCTCTGCCAAACCACTGGACTTCTGCTGTGATGAGTCAGCATTTCTGGAACTTCTGTTTGTCATCTGTGCTATTAGAGGATTTTCTAAGTGAACACAGAACATGGGAAAATGAGAGAATATTTGAAAATGTAACTAAAACAAACAAAAAACAGTGGAGGGGGGAGGCATGAGTGATGAGAAAAAGAGGCTTCACATTGTCTTCTCATCCTGTTTTTCTTTTGGCTAGTAAGTCTGAATTAATTTTGTAGTTGTTAGCAAGTACAAGCATGTCCTCAGTAAAAAGAAAGATTAATTGTTGCCAGCTTCAATGGATTCCAATCCAAAATTTACAGCATAGTATTCAGACCAGACAAAAAAAGTCAAATGATCAAAGGAGAGTATGTGGAAATTGTTTAGAGTTACTTGCTTAGGAAACCTCTTCCTAGTTATCTAATTGTTTACCTTGATTATCCCTCCCTCAACATCTGCTGACCCCCAGGCTTTTTCTTTTCTAAAAGCCAACAGAACAGCAGTTTTGAATCAAACACCAAAGCTGAAAAAAAAACGTAATCACCAGTGTAAAGTGCTCAGTGTGGCTCATTTATATAAACTAACGAATTCAAGAAAATCATGGGTTAATTTATTTGCTTGAGAAAAAAATGGCAACTGACAATGAATCCCAATTCTGGTTATTATGAAAGAAAATGAACAAGAAAGTCAGATGTTGCAATGAAAGAGAAATAAATTAAGAGTTCTAACTTCTAATACAGGTTCTAATCACTCACTAAATGTGTCATATTGAGGAAATCATATGAAAATCCTGTTGTCTCTTCTGCAAAATGAAAGCATTAAACTACATGAGGGATGGAAAATGGGTTTTAACTCATTTTCCTTCTTTGATTAACTAGCGATGCTGCTTATAAGTAACTGTAAGCTGCATCTAGACTCACTGGAAAAGATGCTGACCAATTAGTGGAGTCTGCTGTGAACAATATAAACATGGAGTAGCAGCATGCATGCCACATGTATACCAAGCTCACACTAAATTATTTCTCTCATCTTTTTTGCAGCTATAAATTCTGCCGTTGGCTCTCATTTTTAGTGCCTAATATGTTTCAGCTCTACAAGATGCTCAACAGACATTATTTCCAATCTTCACAATATTTTTGAGTCAAGAAAACTCAGAAACATTAAATAATTTTCTCAAAGCTACACAACATAAGTGGACTCAGTTACTAACATAATATCCCAACATTCTCTATTATGAATAAAATCATAACTTCTCATACTTTGGATCACATCCCCTACCTAGCGTCTTCAAACACAAAAGCTATATTTTAAGATTGTTGTCTTGTTTGATGATGTGTTAATACACCCATATTCCTACAGAAAAAAAAAAGATGAAGATTTTGACATGAAATTTGCCTAGCCCATATAAACATGAAAGGGCAGGTCAGGAGCTTCAGGGAGAAAGTGTCCAATAAAGTGTTTATTTCCCCCCCCCCCAATGAATAGACTAAGAAGGATTGTATGTTGAAAAATTAAAAGTGACGAAGTAAGAAACAATAGCTAAAAGTCAAGCTCAACTTTAAAGCAAATAGAATTCTAAACAAATAAAATCATAGGTATACCAAATCAAGAATTTAAAAGAATCACAAAATCAGGACATTGTGTGCTACATCAACTGGGTCCACATGGGCAATTTAACTGGTACAGTGCTCAGGGATATGCTAAGTGCATGTCAGTGCTCAAAAAAAATTCTTTGATGATGATGGTTTACAAATAATTCAGTAATAGAAATATTTTTGGAAGCTTTGTTGCAACATTTTGGACATCTTTTTAGGTTATAATGTTCAGGTACGGTAGTAAGCAAGACACTCTCATTTTCAGTTAGAACTAACTCTTCCCATTAGATAGCAGAATCCTCAGAAGTCTTTGAAAATTGCATCACAAAACTGGTCTATGCTGACTAATTACAGAATTACACACTGATGACTTCAGAAAATATATTCAGAAACTTTGGAAATTACCCAGCCATATGGATCAGTTAAAAGTATTAGGAAACCAAGTGCAAGAATATACCCATAGGTGAAAAATTATTAGTAGTAGCAAGATTGGATTTCCTGTCAAAGTACCTCATGGTCTATGATTAGATGACTAATTCATTCATGTTTTGAACATTTACAGTTCACCTAGTATGAGCTAGCATTCTGATAGTCATCAGGAACACATAAAATAGTCCTAACTTTGAGTAGACATCTAATTCGAGACAGGTACATAATTAAAATACAAAGTGATAAATCAACTGGATTATGTCTGAAGTACATATGTATTACATGTATTACATGTATCACATGTATTACATGTATTACATTTATTATATGTATTACATGTATTACATGTATTACATGTATTATATGTATTACATGTATTACATGAAAGTGAAGTAATTAATTTTCTCTTATGAGATAAGGGAGGGATCAGAAGGGTGCATAAGTACAGGGCTGAACTGAAGATGCTCAATGTTTCTTAGACCAGTAACTTGCATGTTATTTATGTGATATTAAGATAGCAGAAAGTATTACAATCAAAGTCATAGACTCTTGGACTGGCCTCACTCATATACAAGATAGCTCTGCAAAAAGTAGTTAATAACCGCATGGGGGAAATGATACTTGTATAATTATGTAAAGCAAAGTGTTACATTATTTTTCATCCTTGCTATTATAAGACAATATCATTCCAAGATGTGAGGGCGCATCATAGTATCATGCACTAAGAAAGTCAACACAAGAAAGTCCTGCAAAGAGTGTTATTCCACATGCGCTCTGTGACTAATTCTGTTTGTGGAATGAACTGAGCCATGGTCACAGGTCACATTCAGCCAGCCAAGAGAATGTTTCCAGAGTGTAATTGTTCTGGGCATCAAGACACTTTACAGCGTGTTCCCATTGCTTTTTGATACTTTGTGGCCAGGAGACTGCTGAGAAAATATTATTCACCAGAATTAGACTGGACTAGTCAACCGCCTAGTTATTACATCTCCATGTCAGCACAAGTGGTGTCTGCAACCGAACTTACCAGATGTTTCTAATTTCTCTACCTTCTGAACTACAAGTTGGGTTTTTTCTCCCCGACTTTGAAACATTTTAAACAAAGGACTTTCTGTAACGTCTCAGGAAACTTACAAAATTAAATCCTGGCTAATATCAGAATAAGAGTCCTGGCTCTCCTGCCACTGCCACATTGACGCAATTTCTACCTTTGCTACTCACTACCTGCGAAATTCTCTCAACAGAGTTGCTAGCTCTGGGAGTCTCATTCACTCTCTAAAGATCTCCATCTGGCTAACAAATAGAAAAGCATAATTGAATTTGGAAGATAACTACATGTTCTCAGTTGCTATACAACCTAAAATAAATGCTACTTCAAACTAAGGCCTCAATATCGATAAAAATAATCAAGTCACATACCTCTAAAACCGGCAATTTCATTTATAGAAAATTCTCCAAAGATTTTCACACACGTTCACAAGAAAGCATAAACAAGGATATTCACTGCAGCATGGTAAGAGCTAGAACTTGGAAACAACCTAAGCATCTCTCAGTAGGGTACTGGTAGAATATTTTATGCAATATTTACAAAAGAAATAATATTCGGCCTTTAAATAACTAAGTAGCTCTCCATATAGAATTATATAAAAAATGCCTATAATAATTGTTAGATTAAAAAATAAGAGGGAGAAGCGACCAAAATGGTGTAGATGATAGAGGCTCTGTTCATCCCTCTGGTGACCAAATCAAAGTTGTGACAGAAACAAGGAGCAGCAGCAAGGAAAAATCGCCTGGGATCTTGATGAACAAGCCATACAACTAGGGAGAAATCCAAGAAAGCACCCTGCAACGGCAGAAGGTAGGACAAGGCGAGGATGTGGGGCGACCCGGTCTCCAACAGCTGAGTGAGACAGAGGCTGCGGCAGCAGCAGACGCCTCTTGAAGGGGCTGCATCCACGAGCAGATTTTCGCAATGACAAACCTGCTCGCTCTGAACACCAATCCCTGTTTGGCTGCACAGAGAGGGCACCAGGGACTTACAGGGAGACGTTGCTGGAGTGAGGGCCGAGGCAAGGCTCACTCTGTACAGAGGTGCTGGCGGTATCCATTGTTCCCTGTCAAGCCCTCCCCACCAATGCGTGGACAAAGCGCTACCATTGCTGTGAGGTCATCAGACTGGATAGTCCAGGATTATTCTCAGCGAGTCAGGTGCTCCTTGCTGAGCAGCATCTAGACTCACACTGGAGGCAGCTGGCCTCAGTTTCTGGCGTGACCTTTTGAGGCAACTATAAGCACAGCATCTGGAGATTGCTTGCTGAATCTTAACAGGTGGCCCTGGAGGGGCAGAGGCTTGAGCTAAATTTGGCCTGTAGCTGAGCTCCTCTCAGGACTGTGCCACTGGACACCTACTTCACAAATCCACACTAATAAGACCGGGAGAGTTAGGAGCTTTGCTTAATACATAGAAACAGACACGGAAAGGCAGCCAAAATGGGAAGAAAAGAAGCAGAAAGCATAAGACCATATGACAGAACAGAACAGAGATCCAGATATAATGGAGTCAAGTAATCTAACAGGTGTAGAGTTCAAAACACTGCTTACAAAGATGCTCATTGAACTTTTGGTTAAATTCAGTGAAAACTTCAACAAAGAGATAAAAAAAATAAAATGAAAATGGAAATTATAAAAGGGAACCAGTCTGAAATGAAGAACACATTATCTGAGATGAGAAGTATGTTAAATGGAATCAACAAAAGAATAAACAGAGTGAATTAAAAAAAAAAACCAAATGCCCTATCTAGAGGATGGGAAAGCCAAGGACACTCAATCAGAATGGCAAGAGATAAGATGCCAAGACTATAAAAATAATTTAAGAAGCATATGAGACACTATTAAGGGTCCAAATATCTGTCTGATCAGCATAACTGAGGAAAATCAAGATGTTGAACAGCTGTTTGAAGAAATAATGATGGAAAACTTCCCTAAACTGCTGAAGGAAATGGACATAAAACCCCAGGAAGCTCAGAGAATTCTAAAAATCAGAGATCCAAAGAGGCCCACACCAAGACACAACATAATTAAAATGCCAAAGGTTAAATACAAAGAAAGACTATTAAAAGCGGCAAGAGAAAAACAGTTAGTTACTTAAAAGGGAAAATCCTTAAGACTGGCAGCTGATTTCTCAAAAGAAACTATGCAGGACAGAAAGGCTTGGCAAAAAATATTCAACAGAATGAAGACCCAGGATCTACAACCAAGAATAATTTATCCAGCAAAGCTATCATTTAGAGTCGAAGGACAGATCAAGAGCTTTTCAAGCCTGTATTACAGGAAATGTTGGAGGGCCTTCTTTAAGAAGAAAAAACATGTATCAAAAACAGGAATAATGAATGGTAACAACTACATTCCTATCAATAAGTACCTCAAATGGAAAAGAATTAAGTGCTCCAACTAAAAGAGTGGATAAATGGAAAAGAAAACAAGACCCTTACATGTTGCCTATAAGAGACTCACTACAGATTAAAAGACACAGACTAAAACGAAGGGGATGGAAAAACATTGCTTTGATGGACCTAAAAGGTGTTTAAGTCAGACAGAGAAAGATAAATACTATATGATTTCACTTATACATGGAATCTAAGGGATAAAAAGAACAAACAAATCAAAAACAGACTCCCAAATGGACAATTTGGTGATAGACAGAGGGGAAGGGAGTTTGGGGGCTGGGAGAATGAGGCAAAAAGTTAAAGAAGTACAAATTAGTAGCTAATGGATGGACACAGGGATGGGGAGGACGGCATAGGGAATGTAATTAGAATGAATACGTTGGCTAGATGGAGGGTCAGGGGAGGGAGGGAGCAATTGGGGCGAGGGACCATTTTACAACCTATATAGATGTCTAACCAATGTACTGTATACTTGAAACTAATTAAATAAACTAAGTAAATAAATAAATGTTTAAATAATAAGATAAAGAACTAGGTCAATAAGTACGTGAATACATACAATACATACCGTGCTTAACTTTTTGTCACTTTCAAATTTTAAAATCTTGTCAAATGCAAGTAGTATCTATTCAAAAATTAAGTAAGTGTGGTGAAAATAAAGCAAAATCAAGGTTTTAAAAAATGAGGCCTTGAAGATCTACACACAAGAACTAATGAAAAAGGGACATGAGGGATATGGTGCAAGGAGGGAAGAAGGAAGAAAAAGAAAATTGGGAATGCTAGCTTCCAAAACCACAGAAGGATCTGTCTCTAATTCTCACCAGTGAAATTTCCACCTTGTGTTGCAGGCTGGCCTGTCTCAGCTCTGATTCTTTGCAACCCCTCAGGAATGGCGTCTGACACTTGACTACAGACTCTCCTCTTCCGTGAACTGCCTACCCCTGACTCCTGACATGGTCATCAGTCACTCCTCCTTGCTTTCAGAAGGTTTTTCTTCTCCGTCCTCCCTAAGATCTTCCTTCAAGGTTTTGGCAGTGGCCATTTCCCAGAGCTCAAGGACTAGTCCTCAGTACTCCGAATACTCCCTTGATGACATATTTCACTCACATTTTATTTGTAAACAATTGCAAAACTACACCTCCATTTGTCTACTTTCTCTCATTAGTCTCTTGTCTTCCTTTTCCTGTTTTCATTCTATCACTTTCCAATATATACCAATTCTCTGTCTGCCTACAGAGAATTTCCACCCATTGCTATCTGAACACTGAACACTGAACTTCCTCAATCTCTCCTGCTCTCATGTTTTATGTGTATATGCATCACCTGTTTTATATGTGTATATGCACTGCCTTCAAAACTAAACATCAAATTCCTCAAAAATAGGAAGATTCTTAGTTGTCTTAGTATTCATGCCCTCCTTCCACCTTTCCTCTAGCCAAGAATTATGTTCTATACCAGACTGTTACCCAATAAATTTTTTGAATGTATTTTTATGAATAAATGATTCCCTTCTCATATAAATTCGAGATTTAAGATAAAATTCAGTATGCAAAGTAGAATACAGGAATTTTATTTGTGCATTATTGATTTCTAAATTATTCCACAATGGATTTGAAACAGTCTATGTTAGAATCATTTGTTTAATGTTTCCTCCTTCACTAGCGTAAGATTTTTGAGGCTAGGGCCTATGTGCTATTTATTTTCATATTGCTAGGCACTAACTCCCATTAGGAGCTTATAATAATGCTTTGAAAAGAGTGAATATAAGAAAAAAGAAATTACATGATCAGAAGTATTTTCTAAAAAGGATTTTAACATTTAGTAAATTAATCCTTTTCTAATAAAAGTAGTGTGTAATTCACATGGGATAATGGGTCTGTCACTATTGTAGCAGGGATGAGTGAAGCCCACAAATTCAGATGTGCAATAAATGCAGATTTATTTCCTATTACTCCATTAAATCATTATTGCAGAGGCAAGCTGGAAATGTCAACTTGAGCCTTTGTAAAGGTTCCCCCAATTCTCCAGGGTGGTTTTGAGGCTTAAAGAATAGGAAAAGGTTCTGTAGGGTTAAGGATGAGGGAGATAGAAAACTAATATGGCCCTGAAGTCACTTCACTAAGTCCATCATGTCACAGCATCATGGTGCAGCTTCTTTACCATTCTTGGAGCACAGGAATCTGTCCACAAAGTTTCCCATTCCCCATCTGCTAAAAGCCTCATGGAGTTATTTCCTTGATAGTATCTTACCAAAGGCCACCTTCTCAAGGTCATTGCCAGGAGGCATACTGGACCACTCATATCTTTAGTACATACTGGACCACTCACATCTTTAGTACACCATGGACCTTCTAGGCTTTCTCTTCCCTGCCCAATCTATTTCTTTATAGTCTCAAAGCAACTTTCCCTTCAAAAATCCAGCCAAGACACTTTCCTTTGCATTCATGACCACTTTATTTTACTGATTTCACAAATCCTTCCTCCATTATGAGGTTTAGATTTCTAAAACAAAAGCCAAGTTTTATACTTGCACCTGGCCACATCCCTTCACTGAGCTAATGAGCCCAGAACTGAATATTACTTGAACAGAAGGAAAAAAGAAAAATACAATGTGAAGTTTAAAAACTAGGTTACTATGTCAATATATTATCCCACTCTGTTTTTCCCAGATCTTTCCATCACTTTCTTGTCTTCTCTTTTCTTTTTCATTTTCACTGCATTCTCACTTCATATCACCCTGTTCTGGACACTCATCATCTCATACTTGGATTACAATAGCCTCCTTGAGTCTCCAATTCATCCAGACTTCATCATTCCTTTCCTCTACAAAAACAGTTATCATGGCTCTGTATAATCTTCTGTTGTCTGTTGCAGGAAACATAAATTCTTCTACCAACCTAAAGAGCAAGTAAGTTATTTTCAATCTAACTTATTGTCACCTGATTCCAAGCACTCAATCTCTTTTCCAAGACTAGTCCTCATGCTTACCATACTCATTCTTGCTTCTGTACTTAGCTCACATTGTTTCTCTCATCTTAAATGTCTTTATCCATTTTCTCCTCTCATGTAAATTTTATCCAACTTTTAGGACCAATTCTAGATTCACTACCTCATGCAGTCTCTCTCTAATTTTATTATACACAATAATTTCACCGCAGAGCATGCTTTATCCAAATTAATATTTAATTATATATTATGCATTTCTTGAATTACATTTTAATTATTTCACATATTTTGTTCTTTGCTCCCTCCGCTAACTGCAATCTCCCTGAAGACTGTGAATATACCTTCTAAACTCTTTCCTTGTACCCAAAATAGAATCTGACATGTAACAGACATCAAATTAATATTTGTGTGGTGGGATGATGATGTAAATTCCTTACCAATGGGGCCCCTCCCAACTTCTGCCTGCTCCCCTGGCCCCCAACATTCACACATACACCTCCTTCTAACTGATATCCTTCCTCAAATCAGGGGGCAGGGAAGGAATTTAACACATCAGAATAAAGTTGTTTCAGCAGAAATGCAGAAAGAAAAAAATTAAGGATGGAACTCATTCTCAGCTCTTGACTTTCAAAATAAAGTTTTAAAGCCTACACAGAGTCAACAGAGAGTCTATAATTTAGAGCATAAAATATATGCTTTAAACAAAGGTAGGGTGGTTAAGGAAGAAATAAGCTTTCTCATTTACAAAGAATCTTTTTAAAAGAATAATATAGTGAGATACTTATGTGAGTCACTTAGAAGGGACTCTGCCCTCCCTTACTCCCACTCCAAGTAGTGTAAATAGAATCTCTAAGTTTGAGTACTGAAAGCTCATTCTTTGTTTCCCACCAATTGCCTTGAGAAGAAGCAAGCTATCAGGCTCCAAATAAGCAGTGGCATGAGAGAACAGAGATGGTTGCATGGATACTTGAAGGGCTTAAAGGGTTCAAGAAGTATGAAGTAATTTAAGCTAAATGAGTGAATGAAACTTATTTTCACTTTTGAAAAAAGAACAGGCAGAAGAATATTAAGTCCACTGAGTGTACTGCAAAACAACTAGATTAAACTTTCTGCCACTAGGTAGAGGTGCAAAATGAAGCTTAAATTGAGTTACAAAACAATAAAGACAGTTACTTTGCATATTCAAATTTGTTGCCTGAGAAATGTCATATCTACTATATTGATTGATTGATTCGTTGACTGATGGATCCATAATAAAATAACAAAAGTTAAGGCTGGACTGAGAAGTTGAGGATGATTTCTAAATGGTTCTAAGTTCATTTTAAGAACTCTGTTAAAATTTTTATAAAATTTAAATAATACAATCATATCTATCAGAAAAAACTTCATCCAAAAAGTACAATGCTAATTAATAACGCTTATTTTCACACCTATAAAGATAACATTTAGATGAGAAAACATGTGATCACATAATAGAAACATCATGACAGGATGGGAGTATATTAAATCATATTATTAAAGCATTTGTTTTCTTACACAGGCTAGGATGCATAGAATATAGGCAAATGAGACAATGATTTTAAGACTATAAATAAATTTATCATCTTGAGTCTTTTTAAAAAGCTATCAATTGCCACCATTCACAAAGCTTGAAAAACAAGAATTTTACCTATGTAATCTTTAGATAATCATATAATGGGTTTATAAGGCCATGGGGCTGTTGAAGAAGAGTATAGAATGTTGTAAATGTTTCAAACCTGTATAAAGTATTCAACTTATGCCTGAAATATATAGACCATTTCCCCTTATGCATAATTTTTCTCCCAATTTTACCAACAGCATTCTGTCAACCCAGTACCCTAAAACCACAATGATGGGATAATATCAGTCATTTGTTTCCTTCTACAGTCTATGAGTTATTAGCCAAGAGCACAGCTGGATGATTAACTACTTGTCTTAGTGTAAACTGTTCCAGCTGTGTCCTCACTGCCAGAATTCTTTTTTTCATTTTTGATTTATAACTTTTCCTGGCAAGCATATTATTAGCCTTCTATCTAGGTAGTTAACTGCCAAATGTAAACAATAAGTTATTCAAAGTATCAGCTTCCTTATTCTGAATAAGCCTAGTTTTCACTTGGTGAGGAAATGCTCATTGTAAACCACTAAATATTAGTAGGAAAAAAAATTCCATTTTTTGAAATTAAGAATCCAAACCCACATCCAGGTCAACAATTAAATGTTATGAGCCTGATTTAGATGCATTTTCACTTTAAATATTTTAGAGGTTTTCCATCTCACTGAAAAATGTTTAGATTACATTTTTAAGTATCAATTTTAAGTCATTAAAAAGAGAAACAAAAATTCAGATCTTATACTATGTATAATCTTTGAAAGAATAGGTCTTCCTCAAGAAGATATCCTTTGAAACAGAAGGAAGGAAATTATATCATCTCTTCTAACATTGATGTCTAAATAGTAGCCTGAAGACTATGCAGAAGCCTCAACTGAGGCAAATGCCTTTCTAGAAAATACTGCCCTCCTCAGATATGCCTCCCAGATCTTCTCCTGGCCACTAGAGTGACATTTACGGCTAAGTCTTACTATGAACTGACTCAAGAATTTCTCTTTCTGCTGGTGAAAAATGGGATTTTTCACCAAAGTTGCTGTAAGACCTGGCTAATGTGAACTGGTAGTAACCAGGACAGCATGCCTGAAAGTGGCTCTGAAAGGTCCTGAACCAGGAGGGGACCTAAAATTAAAGCTGAATTAGGGAAAGTTTGTTGATATGGGGGCACTCTCTGGAATTCAGGACATAATGCCCTGACAAGTGCTGATATGCTGCTGTGATGGCTCTTAGAAGCTTAGGAAAAATAATAGACTTTTATTAAATAAATTTGAGAAGGCAGAACTGCACTGATAGAGTACTGCAAAAAAAAAAAAAAAAAAAGGAAATTTCTCAGAGACGTGAATATGTTAGAATGAGTCTATTACATAAGACTTGAGATCCCACCAGCTGACTGTCCTTGGGAGGGTCTGAAGAACATTTCATCAACTATGGTGATAAGGAATGCACTGGAAAGAGACATGTCACCATTAATGAGTAGCTTAGTAGTGGCTCTTGGTTACAGGCTGAGGCAGGTGGCAGAACATGCTGTTATGGAACTTGGATCCCTTTTATCAGTGAGGACAGCAGGATTTCAGAGTAGCAAAGAAAGATGGCAGCACTTAGTTGTCAGAGGCAAGGTGCATGAAATAACTAAAGTTGGCAGCATGGCTGAAATGGCAGCCAGTACATCCTGACCCACAAAGAACTATCATGATGACTAAGAGACCACGGTTTGTAAGAGTGAGACAAATAGGCAATAAACAATAGAGTTTCTTGCTACATAGATGATAGATAGATAGATAGATAGATGATAGATAGATAGATGATAGATAGATAGATAGATAGATAGATAGATAGATAGATAGATAGATAGATAGAGTCAAAAGAGATCAAGAACGGATGAACAGAAGAATATAAGCTGCCCCCACCCCATAAAACCAATGGAAAGCTGCTATCTCTCATCGACCTTCTACTCCTTAGCCAGTTCTTAGAAAAGAATTAATTAAAAGAGAGGTCAGATCTTCATAAGGAAAGACCCTAGAATTCCATAGTAAGTGAGATTAGTAACTCTATCTGTCCGTTCCCAGAGTGACCTAGGGTCATTTATCAGATAATATTACATTGAAGAAAGGGGAGCCAGGATTTTTTGAGGGCTACTGAATTCAGGACCTAAACTGACTCCAACAACAGGGACCATAATAGTACATCTCACCACAGGTAAGATAGGAAATGAAGAACAATACTGCATTCCAGGTGGAATGACAGAGTTTAGTGCCAATTTCAAAGACTTGAAAAGTGAAGGAAAGGTGCTTCCCATTAAGAATCCATTTAAATTCACCAGTCTCACCATATAAAACTCAGATGGACCATTACAGGTGACAGTGGACTCTACCATTTCATTAAATATTTGTCACAATTTCAGTTTCAGGTTTTTTGTTTTGTTTTTTGCTTTTGTTTTATTGTTTTGCTAAATGTGGTATTTGTACAGATCAACATGGCCTCTAGGGTGTGGTATGGAGCTACTGATTTGGTGAATATATGACAGAAAAGCAGCTCAAAAGCAGTTCTCATTCACCTGAGATGAATAACATACATTTATTGCATCACCCAGGGTTATGTTGAATCTCCTTTCTTCTGTTATTGTATAGTCCTAGGAAAACTTAATCATTTGGACATTCTATATAACATCTCATTGGGCCAACACAGTGCTAACATCATGATAAATAGACCTGATGAGCAGAAAGTAGCAAGTATTTTGACTATCCTAGTAATATACATGAGCTCCTAAAAATGGGCGACAAGTACTACAAAGACTCAAGGTCCTGATAGGTCCAGTGGTCTGGGGCATGCTAAATCACCCTTTTCAAAATATAGAATAAATTGCATTTTGTGCTTCCTACCACATAGAAAGAAGCACAGCAGTAGAATGCCTTTGTGAATACTGTTTCAACCCACTTTCATGCAACTCAAAAGGAGGCTTTGTAGTATATCTATGCTAAAATACGAATAGCCCTGTCTCTTGGGCCACAGAGCCCATCATAGTACTAAAGGAATTTACATTAATCTACATAATTAATGTTATGTAGAGTTTCTTGCAAGGCCCAGTAGGACAGCTGCAACACAGACCTCTAGGGTTCTGGATCAAAGTCATACTAGCTGCAGAAAGAAATATATACTATTTAAATATCAGTTCTTAGCATGCTATCGGGACATTATATTATTATAAAAGAAACAATAAAGAATATATATCCATGAAAAACATAGGATAAAAAATTTTTATAAATATACACTCAGGTTATACCAAGCAGCAACAAATACAAGGCAGAAGTAGATAAAGCAATAGTTAAGACTGTAATACAATTTCCTCAAAAATGATAGATCAAGCAGAAAAAAAAATGCGCAGAAATACTAAAAACCTAAACAATGAAATTATATATAAAACATATAAAACTATACATATGAAAAACATAAAGTATTTTGTTTTCAAATACCCATAACTATATGAAAACAAAGCAGGGTGCTGGGGTACAAAGCCTCAATTAATTCAAAAGGACCAATATCATTCAGATTCTCTTAGTATAATGCAAGAAAATTATATATTGGGAAGCAATATAGTTTAAAAATAAATCCAGCACAAAAAAAAATTAGAAATGAAGAAACAGGAAACTCAAATAAAAAAAGAATATAACAAATAAAAGGGCAGAAGTACAACAAACAAAATCAGAGAAGATAGTTCTTTAAAAAATATTTTTACAAAATGTCTGATAAGACTTATAAGAATAACAGGTATCTGACACAAAATAGAAAATGAAAAAGGGAAATTAAAAGTTTTTGGATGAGATATACACTAGTAATCTTAAAACCTAGAGGAAATGCATAGTTTCCCAAGAGTATAAAATGACAAGTTGTACAAACAGAAATAGAGAACTTGAAAAGAAGAATAAATACTGAAGAAATTTATATGGTAGTCAAAAAAAAGTCAAAGTCCATAAAATAGTTCTTTTCTCTTCCCAAGATTAACATCTTTCATAAATTTTTTTTAATTTCCTTTTAGGATTATCTAGGACCTTAAAAACGCTTTTAAATATTCTCAGTAATTGTGAAATGATTGTCTTCTCCTCTATCTTAAAGGTAATGCATCTAAAGTTTCTCCATTCAGTTTTAATATATAACATTTATCAAGTCCAAGAAGTTTCTTTCTTCTAGATTTCCAACAGTTTTTTAATCATAAATGTGTTCTGAGCTTTATCGAATGTTTTTCCTCATATATAATTGAAATCATTATATACCTCTACTTTTAGTCAATGTAGTGAATTATTCATAAATTTTTCTGATACTGAAGCTTCCTCACATTTCTAGGATAAATCTTAGTTGACTGACGTATTTTTTATTCATGTTATTTATGAATTTATCATGAATTTATTCAATTTATTTATTTACTGGAATCATCATCTCAATTATGTGATCACCCACCTAGAATATACACTGTCAACAGCCTCTTAGGACAGATTTCAGAAAGATTATCAAATATAAAATCAGTTGCTTTACATTATGATTTACCTCAAGTTGTGGGTAGCACTGGGATTTGGCTAAGGAGAACTGGAATTGGTGATTCATTCACTTTGAGTTTACTGGGTATATTTGGGTTCACAGCCACTCCCACATGTATTCTCAGAATTGGAATGACTTCCAGGAATCCTACTACAATCCACTGTACTGACCCACTTGTCGTTGTGACACAGAGGCATAGGCAGAGTGTCTGACATTTCCCAGTAGAAAATATCTGCATAAAGGAAGGGAACCAAGGCCTTAAATGTACACAGCCAGAAATTCATCTGGGGAAAATTCTGCTAATCATATATTTATAAAATTGTAGGCAGAGGACCCAGTTCTTGCCTAAACAAAACAGAAGCAATCTCCTGTCAGGAATATACGTGATAATGCCACTAATACAGTTATAAAGACACTACACATTCTTCCCTTTCTTGAATTTTGTGAAATAGTATTTATCAGAATTCCTGGGTTTGTAAGACAAAAACCTGAGCTTCACCAGTAACTATGAGCTTATGTGTGTGTGAACTACCTTGTATTCCAATTATCAATAACAATTTTTTGACTAATCATGCAAAAGACTCAATTACCTTTCTATTCATCCTATAAATGGAATATATTATAAAACTGCACTTGAAGAGGTGATTAAAAGCATGTAGCAACTTCCAGTTTCAGCTCTGACATGTAAAGACCTTGAAAACATCATTCCCAACCTTATAATAAGAAAACGATACAACAAATTGAAAATTAATGACTTCTTGGGCCCATCAGAGAATTGAGGTTGTAATTTAGAGAACTGCTGAGAAACACAGCTGAGATCAGTTTACCTGGAGCCGAAAGTGCTGGAATCATAAACTGGTAGGAAAACTCAAAAGGTAATTTTGACAAATTTCTGTAGGCTGAGTGTAAACTAGCCTGAGAGTTGGAAACTCTTGGGGACTGCAATTTTAGGGGTTCCCAACTCTGGGAACCCCACCAAGTCTCGTAGTAAAGAGCCAAGAAAAATCACCTCGTGTCTTTGGCAGTAGTAAGAGGAGAAAAGTAACCATTACAAAATATACCTATTTCATTCACCATAACAAAGAACTACTCTCCAGTGAAAAAGACTGAACTATAGGTTTGTAGGTAGAAGGGCAATTATCCAACTTGTAAAGTTCACAGCCCAGGCCTACTAAAATACTTAAATTTAATTATATGATTATAGAATACTTCCCCTCCTCCACTCCTTATTACTTGCAATATAATAACGCTAGATTAAAGCTGAAAGAGATGCAGAGCTAAGACTTTATTTAAGAACTTCTCAGGGAACCTCAAAAATAATGGCAGCGACAAAAACAAAAACACCAGAGAAATTTGAAGCCCTTGGCACCTATAGCTATAATAATCATTAAACTCACATCCAGATTAACAGAAAATCACACAATAAAGTCCTATTTACCTAAATTCCTGCTACATGATACTCACGTACAGCTTTCAGCAACAACAAAATAATAAAAAAATAAGGTTTTTTAACCATATAAAAAGACAGGAAAAAACACAGGCTGAAGACACAAAGCAAGTACCAGAACCAGACTCAGATATGGCAAATTTTGGAATTATCAGTTAGGGAATGTAAAATAACTATAAATAATATGATAAGAGCTCTAATGGAAAAAGTAAACAAAATATAAGAACAAATGGATTCTGTATATTTCATGCTCATGAATTAAAAGATTCATTAGTGTTAAGATGTCAATTCTTCTTAATTTACATTCAACACAGACCCAATCAAAATACCTGTAATCTATTTTACAGATATTGACAAACTGGGTCTTAAACTTATATAGAAAGTTAAAAGACCCACAATAGCCAACACAATACTGAAGAACAAAGTTCTTCAGTTCAAAGTTCAAAGCAATGAACAAACTGTAGGACTGACATGACCTTACTTCGGTAATCCCTAAAAAATTATAGTAATCAAGAGAGTGTGGTATTGGTGAAAGAAAAGACACATAGATCAATGAAATAGAATAGAGGGCACAGAAATAGACTCACACATATATGTATGCAACAAAACTTTAACAAAGAAGCAAGAGCAATTCAATGGAGAAATACTAGTCTTTTCAAGAAAGAGCAGTGGAAATCCATATGTAAAAAAGAGGAAAAAAACATCTGTAGTTGTGACCCTCTGGCCTCAGTGCTGTCACAGATGCTAGAAATTCAATACATTTCTCTGATTTATGTTTCCAGGATCAAGTACTTAGGATGTGTTTAAGTCATCTTCACAATGCAGTAGAATGAATTCATATTGCCCACCAAGGCCTTTTGAATTACTAAAAATAATCAGTCATCTGTTTTTTATGACAATCTTTACTTGGATAGGTCTTGCTTTTAAGCAATCTGGATTTTAACAGATTTTAGCTTTTAAGTCAAACACTTTCATTTAGGAAAGAGATTTTTTTTTTTTCAATTCTTCTCCCTTCAAGTATCTATTATAATACCCTCACCCTCATTCCCATTCCAGTTTATATAAACAAAAATTTCTATTTGTTTTCCATTGTTTCATAGCAATCCTGTCAATTGACTCAGTTACTGTCCTCTTCATTTTTATAGATGAGAAAACTTTTTGAGGTTAAAGAGAAAAAGATACACAAGTTCTTTGTGAGTATGCACAATTGTGTTATTCTTGTGTTTGCAGTCTAAAAACACATCTTAAATGCAGTGTTGTATTCAATAATTCTGAGTTCTTTAGGTATCCTGTTTGCCGTGATAACATCCTTAATAAAACACCCATGCAAATAACCGTGGGCTGAGTGACAACTGCTGAAATATATCACACTGTGCAGCATACATCAAAGGCTTATGTTAAGAAAAATCAATAGTTGTCTGAGGAAAAAACCTACTACAATTATACTGAAATTAATCACAAGAAAAAAGACCAATTCACATTTAAGCAAATATCGAAATCATTCAGCAATTAAATTCCTGCTAATATGCTTTCCCATGTGCATTACCTAACACTGAATGATGTCAACATCTCTACTGGAAGAGAATTTTTAACAGTCTATTACATAAAATCACCAGTCCACCTAAAAAAGTTTATCTTTGTGGTATTAAATTGGAATAATGCCCAAACTTGGTATAAAATAAGTACACAGTAGCATTAAATGTTAAAAGGAGCTGGATGAGTTTATACCCAAAGGAAAGTCATTAATCTTTTTGCCACAGATGAGACTTTCTTCTTTTCCCTAGTGCATGATGTAGATTCTTATGTACTATCCATTTTGTGGAGGCATCATAAATTAATGCCCCATGGACCACAATTAACTTGGCGTATTCAGGTGATCAAAAGAAAAAGGGAGAGCAGCATCACTTGAGAAGTTTCATCCTTCTGAAGTTACTTCGAATAGAGGTCACTCCTCCACTACAACATAGTAAGCAGAATTGATTTCCTTTGTACCATGAGAACATCCCTATTGTTGTTGACAACGAAATAATAACACTAAATATTTATTTTGTCTAGACAACATACTAAACTCCAGAATTTAAACAATATACTAAAGTCCAGATTAAACTGAAACAAGAAAGTTATTGTGATTTACCAAAGATTTACTTAGAACATGTATCACTAATGCTCAAAAATAATATTATGGATTTATTTTTTTGAATTGGCCCAAGCTAATTTGACTCTGAAAACTGTCAGCTTCTTTTGATTAATATCAATACCCTTTAATAATCTTTAAATATGCTGGCTGACATTAATATAGCTATGCCAACTTTCTCTTTGTTACGTTTTCTTATTTTTTCCATCCTTTTGCTTTCAAACTTTCTGTGTCCCTATGCTTTAGATGTATATTTTGTATATAGCATATAGCTGATTTTATTTTTGTTGTATTTTATTTTTCAATCTGGTAATCTCTGTCTTTTAACTGGGGGAATTAGGTATACTCATTTTGATTGTAATTATTTAAAAATCTTTCTAAAAGATTTTTTATTATCTGTATGTTCTTATTTTTATATTATTTATTAATTGTGTAGTAATTATGAATTCCAATTCAGTAAAACTTTTAAAATTGACTTCAGGATTAAGTAAAATCTGTATTATTGTGAATAGTATAAAACTATTTCACGAACATATGCTTATATATGTCTATTTTTTTCCAAACGATTTAATATCATTCCAAATTTGTATATTATGTATATAACATTAAAATGGATAAAAAATATCTTATAATATTTGTTTAAATACATTAAAAAGTTCTGTAATTATATATAAGAAACTATAAAATTTCTGCAAGTACATTAGTAGGCTTTTTCACTTTTAATTTTAAGCCTTTCTGCTTTGTTTAAGGGTTTTGCAAAGAGCATGTATTAGTCACATATATCAGCAAAAACAGTATAGTTTTCCAAAAAATACAGTCAGTATAAAATGAAATGTATCCTTTTTTCTGATGAAGCGTTTTCACATTAGTATATTCAAAAATTACATTTCAAAGGACAAGACTTGTTGACTTAAGTCGTTACTTCATCTTCTGTTTGTAGACTTTTATTATATTTATACAAAAAAGCTTTATTTCTTGGATACTTTCATGAACTCAAACCTCTCACATTTGAATTTAGGACTGTTCCAGAGGGTGAATTTTGCAGGCCAATCATTTAGTACCGAATGCAATGACTTCACATTTTGGGAAAGTTGACATATTTTAAAAACCAGTTTTTCATATACTACACTTGGCACTAACTTCAGAATGCCCTAGATTGTTCTGGATCATTTCATGGCAAAATTAATTTCTGTATTACCTCACTTTCTCCCCCAGAGGATGCCTTTTTTTTCTGTTCAAGCTAAGCAGACATTAAAATCTCAGCAGGGAAAATATGACTCTTTTAATTTTTATAATAGCCTTTTCAGTCCCAAACATTACAGTGTTGGTTACAGTTACTGCTCGGTAACTACAAAAGGTTCTTTTCAGTTCAGTTCAGTTCAACATTTATCGATCATCTTGTATACTACAAACTTGCTTAAGCTTAAGAGTTACAAAGGCAGTTAAGTGTTCTCTGCTATCAAAATATTCATTATCTAAAAAGTGAAAGAGAATTTCAATATGAGCACCGAAGACTAAGGATCCACAAGGGACAGGAACCTCTCTATACTTTTCAAAATAAGCATACATTCTTTTATTACTGAGATAATTAAATGAACATAAATGTAAGATATTGAATAAACTACTTATTTTTTATTTCTACCTCAATCTACTTTACCAAATAGCAATACTTCATAACTATATTTTGCTAGGTAGCTTGGAGGTCCCAGGTTTATTGATTGAGCAATAATATGCATAGATTATAAATAATCTATTAATTTTATGAGTTTTCTTATCTTCAAAATGGGGGCAATGGCTTCTTCTGTCAACTAATATGTCTGCATTTTGTTTATAGTATAAGTTATACACAGTTTACCAATGCTTAAATTCCTACAGAGAGAATGTTAATTTTTCAAATTAGTCTGGCTTTTAGAATAATATGAGAGTTTACCCAGTACAGTATTACTGATTATTATAGTAGACTTATAGGTCTGGAAAAGATATCATGGCTAAGTTGGTCCAAGATCTTGCTTCAAGATAGTATCAAACTAGTTAATAAGCAACATGATTTAATAAAAATTGTGCCATCTGAAAATAATTACTTAGACATCTGGAATTCAGAATAAAGTAAATAAAAAGGAAAAAATTAGGTTTCTTCTGCATGACCCTTCCTACAAACATGTTAACAAAGTTCCAAGATTAGCGGAGGTCAGTACAGTGGAAAGAAATCTACAGCCCTTCCTGGGAAAGCTTTCAACTCAGCCCAAACTTCAACTTGGGCTCTCACTTTTCTTGTCCTCCACAGGGAGAATAGATCTTTTTGCTGTTTTCTATTTTGCTGGTACACATGGTGACTTCATGAATCTAGCTTTTCCACAATGTGTGCAAACAAATGCTGCCTTTTTAGTCTCAATAAAATATTACACTTTATTCTTTGATTCTCCTTTATAGACTACTTGAATTTTTTATGCTTATCATCTTTGCATTTTACATGTTGGTTTGTATTGGTATTTGATAACTGCCTAAGATGCATTTTCAATTCTGCTTCTCTTTATCCTTTTCTAGCTTATCAATAATGAAGAACTGATATAATTATTCCACCACCAAATACATGGTATCTTCCATAGTTTACCCAGCATAAGATCTAAGAAGATGAGGCCTCCAGGCTACTTCAGTTGGCTAATTTTTTTAAATCATATTCTTGATATGTTTTAAAAACAAAATAAAATATAATAGAGTCTTGACTTGTCCCCCAAAGTGCAGTAACCAAGGATAGCAAAAATGTGGCTACATTTCCCCTTTTCTGGCACACAGAAGATACTGTTAATCAATTATAAATATATTCTTTCCCTCTACACCCAGATGCAGCCCTAAAATCTTTTTTCAAAACAATGTTCCAGGCAACCACTACTGCTCTATAAATATTGGCACAAGAATAAAACCATACTTATATTCTCTTGTATAAAAAGGTTATTATAATTCTGAATCTATATTAATTATGCAGGTGTAAAAATCTTAGATTAGTAGTTCTCGGTTTAAATGAACTAAATATTGGAATAGTCCACTTTTCCTTTGGTAACTGGCAACACAGGCAAAGCATTTACATCTACCTGAAATATGTAAAGCATGCAAGGTGCCAACTCTCATAACTAGAGAATAGATTTTTAAAAACAGATAAATTTTTAAAATACATAGTGGTTATTTTCATTTTATTATAAATTATAAGATATATTTAATATGCACCTCACTAATTAAATGTGACTATGTAACTGAGGTTCATAATATCTTACAGGACAATCCTTATACTGATCATATTATACTGATCAAGGCCCTTTGTAGTCTGTTCCCAACTTCTTGAATCTGCTGCATCCACCACTACTTTCTACTACATGTCCATCAAAACATATTTTACATTCCAACCACACTGGACCATACCCAAGCATAGTATGCTTTTCACTTCTTCGCACATTTGAAAGTCATTCCTTTTGCCATCAACACCCTTCCTTCCTCTGCTTTACATTTCCTATTTACTTGTTAAGACCCAAATGAAAACCAGCTCTTCTGAAGCTTTCTTTGAACTTAGACACATCAATCATTCTCACCCAGTGTTCTTAGAGCACTTTGTACAGACTTATATTGCTCTCACTAGGTCATGAAACTATAATTAATCTCCTATAAACTACATACATGATCCTCAAAGACAGGAAACAATGGTTCTTTCATATTTGTGCCCCATTTCAAGACAGTACTTACACAGGTAGAAACTCCGTAAATATATTTTGAATGAATAAATGAATGGTTGAATAAATCATACACTAACTTAAAATTAATTCAGGTTGTAAGCAAAAGCCTTCTTAGGTCCACACTAATCTCTCTATCCATTATCGAATTTGTAATCATGCTATTTTTGCAAGTCTAACTCAAAAGTAACAATCTTGCAGCTTCTGTATTTACCCATTCTAATCCCTCCACTCTCTCTTTCTTCCCCATCCCTAAAAGAGGTAGTGAATACCATTGTGAGAGATTTTGAATTAGAAGAAAAAGAACCATGCATCATTACAGAACACATTAGTTGGAAGACTTTTTTCCTTTTGTGAATCATTGATCCAATAATTTTTATTGAGTAAATAAGCTGGATTATTTTGAGGCCTGAAGTGCATTCATGAACACAGCTGACCCACTTCTTAAGGGCATAAGTGGCATCCAACAGCTGAGAAAATCCCTTCAAGAGTTATCTGAGTTAAACTTGGAGAGAAATAATCCGTTTAATATTTCTCATCCTTTTTATGATTCTCTCTCTTCCCTAAAGAATATACTGTCCCTGATCACTGTAATGAGGGAAATTTTCCCCTCCTTTACTCCAACATAGCCTGTTCAAAAGTAACTGTTTATTTAATGTATATCTACTCATATCCTACTGTTTACATAAAAGGTGTGAGGCAGTTTACAACAAAAACACATATAAAAAAATATAATTAGAAATGGAAAACAATTGCTATAGAATCAATGAAGTAAACATGAAATTTGTAAGAGCAACTTAAATGCTGTAATTTAGTTTAAATTTTGATTTTTAGCTGTCTGAAAGGGTAAAAATGAAAGATAGAATGAGTAATCTAATTCTTATTATATAAAAGAGAAAAGAAACATGGCAGATATTGAAGCAAAACTTTCTCTGGTACTGAATTCTAAAGAAAAGTTACCATTGAAACTTTTATGTATGAAATATGAAATACTGAGTAAAAAGTGAACTTCACCCTCAACAATTATGTTGCTGGAAAAATTATGACTATTATTTATTTTATCCTATTCTACAGGCAAATTACTAAAACAAAGTGAAGATGATTATACATCAGGCTAAGTTAATATGGTCCAAAAAAAAAAAATCTCATGGTCCAATTTTTCCAAAGATAGTTCTCAGAGTATCTAGGAAAGTGGCTCTGAATTCTATTAGAGCTTTGAACCCTTTTAAGAGTTCGAACCTTTTTAAGTATCTCTTGAATACTATAGGCCTCTCCCAGTACAAAAATGTACATATATACCCCACTTTGTATACAATTTCAGGAAGTTCCTTGACCCCCTAAAGATTATCCCCTCCGTCTACTCTGCTCGGACCCATTCTGCTCTAGCTAGACATCTTTGTTGTTTCAGCTCCAGCCAAGGAATCACACTCTTTAGTATTTGCTGTAAAGGGAAAGTGAGCTTCCTAAGCCAGAGGGGAGTTGACTTATGTAGAGACAAGTCCCTGTTCCTGCCCTTGTCCCTGACTGGTCTATTCTTGGCAAATGAGGACTCCAAATTTTCAGTTTGATTGGTCCAGAAAGCAATGTCCTGACTGATCGAAGGGGAGCTACTCTGATTGGCTGAAGATGCTTGGGGGGGATATAGCTGTGCAGCTCCAATTAAGTGGGGAAAGTCTCAGCTCTATTAGTTGAAAAGGATTCGAGGAACGCCTTTATAACAGTTGACTGAGGCAGCAGGAACACAGTACAGGCAGACAGTGCAGTGCTAGAGACAGACAGCTTAGTGTAGACTTCTCCCTGAAATACAGTTTGCACAACAGGCTCCTGTTTAGAAATGGTTGCTAGGCTATTTCTAATTTTGAGCCCAGTTAACCACTGGGAGTCCTTCTTGATAGGCATCTTCTTTCTCAAGGTCAACACTCTGAAAATACCCAGAGCAAATTCCATCCTCTGAAGATAATAACATTGCTCATACTAAACAGTACAGTTGCTGTTAAGGCAACATCACTTTCTGCAGGTATTTTTTATGACTAGATGAAAGGGGATACTTAGCTTCTGGGAACTGAATTTTCAGATCATAAAGCTGACATCTCATTATTAAAGGCCACACAGAGGAGAGTATACAGGTACCAAAGGCAAAACAAAACTTCCTTCTAAGAGATATTTGGGATTTACTACAGCTCAGGAAATGGTAGCTGATACTGAATGCTTTTTATGTCCTTGGTACTTTAATTCTAACATTTAATTCTTACAACAAATTGGGCGTTTTAATATTGTAAACATCAAGAAATCAAAGCTCTGCAATGTTAGATAACATGCCCAAGTTAACATAGTTAGTAGTGACAAAGCCGAAATTTAATCTGAGATTTATAACTCCATGCTTTATGTATGGTCTGTCTAGCACATTGTGTTAACAATCCTCCTTACTTCTTGCTTTGCACACTAATACTGGAAGTCATTGGGAAATTCTACCTTAAAAGACCCCTTCCATAAGTCTTCCCAGAAAGGTAAATAAGATCAAGGGTTTTTGTTAAAATTAAATCACTGGCATTATGTTAAGAGTCTCCCCATCCAATCGAGTGGGGAAAGTCTCAGCTCTATTAGTTGAAAAGGATTCGAGGAACGCCTTTATAAGAGTTGACTGAGGCAGCAGGAACACAGTACAGGCAGACAGACAGTGCAGTGCTAGAGACAGACAGCTTAGTGTAGACTTCTCCCTGAAATACAGTTTGCACAACAGGCTCCTGTTTAGAAATGGTTGCTAGGCTATTTCTAATTTTGAGCCCAGTTAACCACTGGGAGTCCTTCTTGATAGGCATCTTCTTTCTCAAGGTCAACACTCTGAAAATACCCAGAGCAAATTCCATCCTCTGAAGATAATAACATTGCTCATACTAAACAGTACAGTTGCTGTTAAGGCAACATCACTTTCTGCAGGTATTTTTTATGACTAGATGAAAGGGGATACTTAGCTTCTGGGAACTGAATTTTCAGATCATAAAGCTGACATCTCATTATTAAAGGCCACACAGAGGAGAGTATACAGGTACCAAAGGCAAAACAAAACTTCCTTCTAAGAGATATTTGGGATTTACTACAGCTCAGGAAATGGTAGCTGATACTGAATGCTTTTTATGTCCTTGGTACTTTAATTCTAACATTTAATTCTTACAACAAATTGGGCGTTTTAATATTGTAAACATCAAGAAATCAAAGCTCTGCAATGTTAGATAACGTGCCCAAGTTAACATAGTTAGTAGTGACAAAGCCGAAATTTAATCTGAGATTTATAACTCCATGCTTTATGTATGGTCTGTCTAGCACATTGTGTTAACAATCCTCCTTACTTCTTGCTTTGCACACTAATACTGGAAGTCATTGGGAAATTCTACCTTAAAAGACCCCTTCCATAAGTCTTCCCAGAAAGGTAAATAAGATCAAGGGTTTTTGTTAAAATTAAATCACTGGCATTATGTTAAGAGTCTCCCCAATGGAGTCTCCCATCTACTTCTTCAGTATTTATGTAATGATTTATTTAACCTGACTTGGTCTATATATACTAGTTGTTTATGGATTTTAGAATGTGACTCCTATTAAAGGGAATGATAACAAATAGTGAAAAGAAGTGTCAGCTGCTAAAAAAATGCTATTCACATAAGTAGGGATTATCCTTGCAAGGAATTTGGCCTGTGGGTTTTCAGAATCCACATGAAATATTTTAGGAATGTCAATGGTAAATGGAATGGAATAAAGGGTCTATGGAAGGAAGGTCGATGAGCTGCTCCAGAACCTACTGGGTTGAACAGAGCATCTAATCTCCCTTATTTGGAATGTGGGCTATGCTTAAATTAAAAATTGTCACACAAAACTTTTCCCGCTTACCTTTAAATTAACTAAAAAGATTAAAAAGTAAACTATTTTAAGCCATATAACACAAAATAAAAACCTCACTAAAAATAACAAAAGTTATAAAGATTTAAAGCTAAAATCAGAATTGAAATGTAACAGTATAAAATGACTAAACACACTAGAAAAAGTAAATATAAAAGAACAAGAGAAACTTGCCTCTTTTTTGGCCCTAAGTTGTATATGAAAAGCATAATGGTATGTCCCATTTTAAAAGATAAAATTAATTTTTAAAATAATAAGAGCACAAATAATGTATATCTTTTTATAATTTATACATGTATTTATGCCATCCAATAATTCTGCTATTTTAATTATGATAATTTTTTTAATGAATCTACCCTCCCATGGAGAAAATAAAATGAATCACTACAGGAGGAAAGAAATTAAGCTAGCCTCAAGACATTTCACCAGCAATCTTCAGTGACAAAAGATAATAGAGTAATATTTGTAAAGTTCTTGGAGGAAAACTAACACCCAAGTATTTTATTTTATAATTTGTAATAACATGCACAAACTCAGAAGATTCAACATCTCTGAGAACTTTTTTTTCCAGAGCTATTTAGTACAATTGACAAATAAAATAGTAATATATCTAAAGAGTACAACATGATTTGATACATCATAAAATTATTATCACAATCCAGTTAACACATCCATCATCTCACAGTTATTTTTTTTAATGGGTGAGAACACTTCAGATCTACTCTCTTAGCAACTTTCACATGTACAATACAGAATAACTGACTACAGTCACCATGTTGTACATTAGATTATCAGATTTATTCATTTCATAACTGAAAGTTTATACCTTTTGACCAACATCTTTGCATATACTTCACACTCCAACCCCTGGCAACCACCATTCTTCTCTGTTTCTATAAGATAAATTTTTTTTTTAATTTCATTTAGAAGTAAGATTACACAGTATTTGTATTTCTCTGTCTGGCTGATCTCATTTAGCATAATGCCTTCCAGGTTCATCCATGTTGTCACAAGTGGCAGGATTTCCTTCTTTTTATAGCTGAATAATATTCCATTATATAATAAATGTATATTATAAATGTATAATGTATATAATATATGTAATATATAGTCATATATATTTTTTATATATATATAA
>NW_006442484.1:55297007-55353158 GCF_000325575.1 Pteropus alecto
AAATGTATTAAAATTATATTACATTAAAATATGATAAAAGTATATATATATATACACACCACATTTTCTTTATCCATTCATCCATCAACAGACATTTAGTTTGCTTCTATATCTTGGCTATTGTGAATAATGCTGCGATTAACATGGAAATGCAGATATCTCTTCAAGATACTGATTTCATTTCCTTTAGATATACACCCCAAGTGGGATCACTGAATCATATGGTAGCTCTATTTTTAATTTTTTGAGGAACTTCCATGCTGTTTTCCATAATGGCTGTACCAATTGACTTTCCCACCAACCGTGCGCAGGAGTTCCCTTTTCTCCACACCTCTGCCAACATTTGTTATTTGTCTTTTTGATAACAGACATCCTAACAGATATGAAGTGATATTGCCTTGTAGTTTTGATTTGCATTTCCCTGATTAGCGATTTTGAGCATCTTTTCATATAACCTGTTGATCATTTGTATATCCTCTATGGAAAAATGTTTATTCAAGTCCTTTGTCCTTTTTTTGCCCAGGTTACTTGGTGTTTTTGCTATTGAATTGTAAAAGTTTCTTATATATTTTGGATATTAACCCATTATCAGGTACGTGGCTTGCAAATAGTTTCTCCCATTCTGTAGGTTGCCTTTTCGTTTTGTTTATTGTTTCCTTTGCTGTGCAAAACTTTTAGTTTAATGTATTCAAATGCCAGTTTATGTTAGCATGGAAAAGAAAAATTTTGAGCATAGTTTAAAGTTCAAAAAGTTAAAAGAGGACAGAGATGTCTTTTGGAAAAAAAGACCAAGACCAGGAGAATGAAGCGTTTTCAACATATGGTAAATACATCTAATCCTGCAAAGGGTTTCAGACAGAACAGGTGATGGACAATACAGATACCCCTGAAAAAAGTTTTCATCTGGTCAAAAGAGTCTGCTTCAGAGCAAGGAAATCACATGAATAAAGAGGCATTTGACAAAGTTCATTCTTGCTCCAATACTGGAAATAGGGTATTGAAGGAAAGATTAGTGGGAAAGTAGGAAGACCTCTAAGGAGACTGCTGAAGTTTGACAAATAATGGAAATGTGCTGATACCTTAACATTTAAAGCTAGAAGGAACCTTGGAGAGTTTCTAGGCCAACATTCTCCTCTTACAGCAGACAAGCAAAACAGTTTCAATTGTTTTATAAAGTATATAGATGTATAGCTCATGTATGTACACTTGAAACTAATAAAATATTTTTAAAAAGATAATTGACATCAAACTCAGATCTCCAGCAAGAACTTAAGTTCTTTATTTTGTCTAAAAGCAATCTGATTCCTGTTTATCTAATACCTAGCAAGATTAGATACAGATTTATTAGAGATATAGATATAGACATACATAGATCCAATCTGGTCACTTAACAGTCCCTTCAAATAATGCTCAGTCTCTCATTTGGATAAAGACCTTCGGTCTCAAAAAAAGCCTCTTCCTACCCGACCCCTAGTAAAGTCACAACCATTTTAGGTATCATATTCTCCTGGTATTGAGGTGAAGGGGCCTCCACCTCATGCCAGTCTTTGCACTGGCATTTGCTCCTCTAAACTGATGTCCTCTTGGTTACTGTTTGCCCCGCTGGCCTCTGTTGCTGCAATTTATGGCCAGCAAATTTATAGTACATTCCTTTGGCTTGGACTTAATTCCCAGAAGAAACTGGCTTCTTCCTTCTGTCAGCTCAGCTTTTCCTTAATTTTTATTTGCTTCAGACATCTGGTTCACCCCACTGCCTCCATCCAGTTCCCTGATCTGAGTGCCTTTTCTCAAGCCCTCCTGTGGGGTCACCTTACACTGACTGTCTCTCATATCGGTGTCCAACTCTCTCCCCTCTCCAAAGTGGTCAGGATCTCCCCACTTCAACAGCCTCCCTGAGTCCCAGTTAGAAGAGCAAAGAAGAGCTGCATGCCATTGATATCCCACACTTCTTCAACCCAGGCAAAAGCCAAGAAAGGGAAAATCAGGACATGTATTTAATTGGCTCTGCATTTTCCCTCTTCCTATTCCTTTTGTCTACCAACCCCTAGACCAAAAAGGAAGTCGGTTCTCCTCTTATTTCCCTAACTCCATCACCTACATGAGTCTATGCTCTTAACCCTTAAATAAATATGACCCAAAAGAATATCTGCTTTCATTCTGTTATATAACAGGTGCTTAATAAGCTTAAGCCTATTTTCTCCAAATTAACTTACTGAAATCTCCTAATATATCCAACACCATGAGATACAAGAGATTCCTCTCCCCACTAGGGGATTACAGTTGGTGAATAACATGGACTCATACTGTGCTAGGGTGTAATATGGTAATTAACATATATGCACAGAGCACTGAGGGAGCTCAGACAGAGAGGAAGATCAATCTTCAAAGTTTATTCCTGACTTTTTCTGGTATAGCATTTTAAACAAAAAAAAAAACATAATAAACAATAAAAAAACACAGCATTCATTCACCTGAAAATAACATGTTATATATTAATTATACCTCAATAAAAAAAAAATACAGCATTTAATCATTCAACCTGTGTCAGTTTCTGTTCCAGACACTGAGGACACAGCAGTAAAAATGGCTCTCCTGGAAGATATTATTAATTACTGCTGTATACAAATGGAGACTGACCTGTCAGGGAGCATATGAAATGGGTGGGGTGGTCAAGGAAGGCATCTTTCAGGAGGTGACCTTTTATGAGAACTAAATGAAGGGAAGGAGCCAGCATGAGAGGAAAAGAGCTGTGGGAGATGAGAGTGGATAAGTGGGCAAGGATCAGACTAAGCATGTACTTGTAGGCCATGGTAAGTGGCTGGATTTCGTACTAAATACAATTAATACACTTCAGAATTAAAAGATTCTAAAGCAGATATGTGACATTACATGATTTACATTTTTAAAAACTCACTATTGTGTAAAAATAAATTGTAGGCATATAAGGTTAAAGGAGAAAGAAAATAAACTTAAGAACCAGGAGCCTAGTGGATTCACACCAACTAAAAGTAAATTATGCTTCCTTCATTTTCATAACATTAATAATAATGCTTAGCAGTATGGTGGTTACCAAAGGGGAAGCCAGGTGGGGAAGGCTGAATAGAGTAAAGGAGGGTCAAATATATGATGGTGGGAGGAGATTAGACTTTGGCTGCTGAGCAAACAATGCAATATACAGATGATGTATTATAGACTTGTACACCTGAACTTTATATAATGTTATTAACCAGTCAACCCAAAAATTTAATTTAAAAAGTTATTATTATAATTAGTTATAATTATAATGCTGAGCAGAGAGTAGCACTTCAGTACATCCGGTATATTTCCTCCCTTCCATTCATTCATTCTGCAAACAATTTCTAAGCACCTTTTATGTTCTAGGCACTGATACCATTCATCAGGGCATAAGATTATCCCCAGTGCTTTAGTCAGTTCTGATTCCAGGATAGGCTAATGGAAGAACCACTGAAAAATTCCTAACGTCCTATATCAAGCTATAACAAATGCTCTGATGAAATATTATATATCAGATCTCTTCTGGTTCTAATATTTTATGATTCTATGACAGTTCTGTTATTTTTTAGGAGTTCTTTAAAAATTTACTTTTGGAAAGTAATGTGCAGAAATATAGAGACACAAATATGGGGATACATTTTATTTATCATACCAAAAAAAAACTTTTTAATGAGGCCATCATGGACAATTGGCAAAGATTCTAAGAATTTTTTCCAAGATCTTTTTTACCTTCTCCCTCAGAATTTATTTGCTTTGGTGTCTTTAGAATGGCCAAATCTATACTGTCAGTCCAATCTTTAGTATAGAATAACTTTAAAATTTTTAAATAGGAAAAAAGCAATTTGGCTTACAATCATATGTATGATCTGTATGAAATTTTTGAAGGGGCTGTGGCATTATTGCTCATTCCCATTGTATCCTCAGGAGAAGAAACATACAATCAGCTAGAGCTCCCAATTCCCATACTTCAACCACATACACATTCTGATCATTAATTGGATCATTAATAAAAACAAATGCTAGTCCAATCTAAACTGAAGATCACTGCAAGGGAAAATGTTAACCTCTATTGACCTGCCAGCATTAATGAGTTTATAACAAATCTAAATATATCTGAAGTCTGCAAGGAAAGTATTATTGCAATAAGAAGCTAGATTCCATCAACACATTCTGTCTCTCATTAAATTTCATAACACCTAGAAATATTGTGAAGCATTCTGAATTGTGAAAACACATTAGTCAGTGGAGGTGCACCAGTCTATCATTCTAATGAACAAGATGACTGACCCCTGGAACAGATACAAGTTCTTAAGGACCTCCTGGTTCTCTAGGGCCTGCCCCAAATCTAGCAAGTCTAGCCCAAAACACTACCTAAATAGAGCATAATGTTATAAAATGAATCCCCAGAGGATGACTCTGTGTTTAACTACAGATTCACCACCTTAGCAACCCAGACCCAGGAGCTCACCAGCACAAACCACAACAGCATATGCCAAGATGGCTTGGTCCTTCAAGCCAAGACATGCATAGTCACAGTAGAACATACCTACGTGGTATGACTCAAGAGTCACCAAAAACATTTATAAGGACAAAAATAGGTCTAATAAATAAAATATTTATTTTACTAAATAAAGCCAAGATGATTGAAACTACCAAATTTTAGCAAAATTTCTTCAGGATCAAAGAGTAAATGTAAACTTGACTGTCCACACATCCTAATGGAAAAAAGGCCCCAAACGAACGGAACAGAAGACAACTTAGAATTAATGGGAATCAAGTCAAATCCAGCTATTGCTCCCTAGTAAGGTTTAGGACAAAGGAAGGAGGATATAAAGTTGTGAGATAAAGGCTACAGACAGAGAAAAGCCAGGCACTGAAAGCTGGGATAAGAAGCTACTCAAACACAGTGGCTACCCTGCTCTCGAAGGTCACAATAATGTGGTATAGGCTCTGCTCACCTATATCCCAAGGCTAATGATCTTAAGAATCAATTCCCGACTGCAATCTTCACTTTACAGTTTAACTGAATACAAGAAAATAAAAGATCGAAGGTAAGAGTAGGTAGTCTGTACTTAAAGCCCTTTCTCTAATTTATTTAGCAAATTAAGCCATTTCTGACAAATTAACAAGGCATCAGTAATTTTTTTTGGAATTTGTTAAAATTTAACTATTTTCATGCCCTGAAACTACCACCTGGGGGTGAGATGCTAACTATAAAAATAAAGCTAATTTCTTAAAATAACAAAGTTTTCCTTTTGGTCATCAGGTTTGTTTAGTTTAAATGTGAATTTATTAAAGTTGGCTTAAAAAGTAAGTCATTAGTCTGGGAAATTGCTGTTTGCTATTTTCAAAGACTTTAAAAACTATTCAATTTTTAAACATATCCAAGGCAATAACTATTTTGAAATTAACAAATGCTCTGAGACTCAAATTTGACTGGATCTTTTAGGATGGCATTGAGGTTTATAACTGAAACAGAAGTAGGATAGACTATCTCCTAATCTTTTCTATGCACATCTGACAAACATGCTATATGGAGAATCCAGTTTAATGCTGGAGCTCACGGGCTCCTAAACTGTATGGCTGTAAGAATTATGGAGAACAACTCTGACACGTGGCTTTGGTTCCACTGATGCTGAGAAATTTAAAATGACAACTCATTGCTCCAATTAAATAAATTATTCTGCTAGTCCCTTAGACAATATTGGTTGGTTGCAGTCACATAGAACAGAACCAGTGTGAACAAGGTGATATATGAATAGCATACAATCTTGTGTCTCAGAAGAGGTGATGTGCAAAGTAATTTACTCTCGATTCCCTTTTAGGAATAGAAACTAATTATCTCATACATTAAATATACTATTCTCAGAGGGCATCCACCAGATTCCTCCCACTAGTATAAGGAACATAGTTGATTGTTCCGAAAAGATTAATGGAAAAGGTCTTTTTTAAGTATAAAACTCATCAAGTATCTTCTTTTACATTTCTGGAATACAAAAAGAGGATTATGAAAACTTGCTTTAAAAAAGGTTTAGATCACATTAGCTTACTCTACATGCTAAAATTGTCCGATTTGTTTTTGATGCTGTTGCTAATTGGCCACCAGTTCTTTCCATTTAAATGAGTATATTTTCCTTATATTACTTGTGCATCTCAATGTTACTAAGTTTGACAACATACTAAAATGGTGTTCCCATTGGGTAACTAGTCTATGTAAGTTATTACTTCTCAGTTGATATATTAGTTTACCCTTTATTAAAACATTTCTTTGCCAAGTTAACATAATATTCCTCTACTCTCACTATTTTAAAAGTAAACTAATTTGAGCAAATTTAATATCGGAGAGTATAGAACCATTTTTACTTTTATGTATCAAGTTATTAAATACCTGAAAACTAGAGATATTGAGCTTAATTCAACCACTCAAAATTCCACATAAACCTGGAGAGAAAAATTTAGGGATGTGAAGAACTGCCAATGCGGTCTTGTGGGTATCTTTACAGATTTGCTGACAGAGTTTGGATTCAGCCAGAACTAGGAATATGCATACAACAGTCAGGAAATGCTTCCTCAGAAATGCCATGCTAATTTTGACCTTATCCTCTATAGGGGCCGTTATGCTCTCCTATGCTCCAAGTTGTCCCAAACTTTCACATTCATCTCAAATGATTACCTGTCCCTTCTCAGCTCTTAAAACAAAATCAGAGTTTATACTTTCCTACATCTAGTGATAAAGAATGTGCCTTCCCTCATCCTCCAACTTTATAGGACAAATGTGCTTCCATATCCTCTGACCTAAAGCAGCAAATCATCCTACTTTGTCACCAGTAGACGTGGCATCCCTCTATCCCATCACTCCCAGACTGCAAACAGCTTGGACCCAGCCTTGCGGCAGAGTGGAAGGAGGAAAGGGGTAAGACTAGATAAGAGTTCACTGCACTGGTAGTAGTAATCATAGGCACAGTGAATTGAACTCACCACATGGACCAAGGTGCAGAGAATCATTTGAAACACCATCTACTTTCAAATTCTGCTTGGAGCCTTCCTGAGCATCATCTCTTTGGATTTAGCCTAGTGATGAATTATCCAATCATGTGGGCAGCTTAATTACCTACCCTGAGAGTACTGTCACCAGGCAAGGGGAATTAACTTAAGAGATGCCACATCTATTTGTAAAAAAAAAAAAAAAAAAAAAGGCTGTAAACTAGTTATATCTAGGTTGCCCATATTACAATCATGTCTTATTACTCCTGTTTACTGTGTAAACTCTATCCACGAATGAAAAAACTTACTGTAAGAACAAATAGATTATATAATTAAGTCCTTTACCAATTTACTCCTAATTAGCAATGCCAGTTTAGAATCATATTTTGTGCTCCTGGAACTCATAATCTCCCATTGTTTGATAACTTTTTTGAAATCTTCAAACCCTTTTTACAGGAAAACACAAAAAGAAGTTGGTTCCAGCTGTGACTTCATTCCATATGTCTAAAGGTACTATGATTTTCCAGTCCTGGGTCTAGCAACATATATGTTTATTCTTTAGACACTTTAAAAAAGTTACCATAAAATGAAAGAAAACTAATAACTAAATGAGATTAGACTATGTCTCCTTTTATAGTAGCTGGAAATTCTCATATTTTAAAGGTTTTTACACATTCCCATTTACTTTTAATATTTTTGTCAGCTTAAATACTGGCTAGAACCACAGAGATCTGTCTTCTTTCTACTGTCTAACATCTGTACTTAAATTTTATGAGACTCTCATTTCTACCCAGAGAGAAAATGTAAGTCATTGCCAAAGCAGTATCTGTATAATGTCTGATAGTTGTTGGGATGAGTTCGTGGTTTGAGGAATGCTGTTTATAGCAGAGATTAAAAGTTGAATTCCCCTGGACAAGAGTGATGCAAACAAACTCTTTTCTAATCTATAAAAAAACACTAACCATAAAGTAATAACTAGCTCTTTCAATAACTAGTTCTTAACCTTCCATCCTTACAGCTTCTCTTTGGTCTGCTATTCCTAGAATGTGAAAAGAAATGATGTGTGCTTTTACTTTATGCCAAAATTCCCTCAATATTTCTCAGCTACAGTAGCAAGACATATGGCAAGGCATATTAATGCCTAGCTTTCGACAGCATGCCCGGCCTTCATCACAACACTAGTTCCCAGCTGCTTGCCTGCCATTAGTGCCTTAAAAGACAATGTATTTAATTTTCACTTCTTCTTAGCCACATTTTTTATGCTTCCCCATCCTTAGTGGGCCATTTCCCTCTGTTCAACTATATTAATCGAAAACTAAATCAGACCTCCCCTTGGGTATACCTTCCAACCACCAGTTCCCATGGCAAACAGTCCTTTATAATAGCTTATTAGTCATTATTGTATTTTCTTTTCAAAGGTTTTTCCATCTAGCAGAAGAGTTAAGTTGTTCCTAGATGATGTTGATCTCAATCTAGTTGCAGTAGGCAATGTACTATGAAAGATAATTACATGATAAAATTAAGGAATATCAGGAAGATTCTAAAAAAGCAATTCCTTTAAAGTTCTTCATACAAAGGTTCTCTTTTAAAATATGAATACTCTTGGAAGGGTTATGCTATGGACTGAATGTTTGTGTCCCCACAAAATCTGTATGTTGAAAATCCTAATCCCCAATGCGAAAGTATTTCAAGATAGAGCCATTAGAAGGTAATTAGGTCATGAGAGTGGAGATCACATAATGAGATTTGTGCCTTTATAAGAAGAGACATAAGAGAGCTTGGTTCCTCTCTCTAGTGTCTGTCACCAGAAGACACATTTAGAAGATGGCCATCTGCAAATCAGGAAGAGGGCCTTCACCAGGAACCCAACCATGCTGTCACCCTGATCTCAGATTTCAGCCTCCAGAACTGTGAAAATAAATGTTTGTTTTTTTAAGCCACCCGATCTAATGGTGGCTTAAACAACCCAAACTAAGATGGGTTAACTGAGCAAACTAATCACATGACAAAGTCAGACACTTAAGAAACGTTTTTCTGTACTTATAAAGGCTTTAAAGACACAAAGATTGAGGAAAGATGGAGTAGGGAAAAGGTGTGGAATAAAATGAAGTGAAACTGACTGAAAGCTAATTCTACCCAACTGAAAATTGTTCTTTTCCCAGAGAGTCACGTTTTGCTTATGGCACTATACATATTCTAAACCAGATTGACTAATAACTAGTCTGGATTTACATACTTTACTTCTGTCATTCATTTTAGATTTGTCTTTCCATGAGCTGATTTACAGTAGCTCCAGAATTTGTTATTTTCTTAGAGCACAGCACTCATTATTGAAGCTTGCACAAGGCTATTTAGATAAAAAAAAAAAAAAAAAAGATGCCAGAGAAATGTGAGTTGCTATTATCATAATCATCTAAAAAGAATTTCAAGGTCAGTAAAATTAGTTTCAGATAATGCTACAAGAATAAGCTAATTTAAATAAAAGATGAGAACCAGTCCAAAGGTGCCTAAGAGGTTGACAAGTTCTGTGTCGTACTTTACTGCACACTTTTTAACATTTCTAATTTTTTTCACACTTCTCATGATCTTCTGAACAAGAGTAATGTTTACATTATGAATTAGAATAAAATATATTTATAAAGAAAAGCATAGTGTAAATATAAGCAGGAAAGCAATGAAAGAATTTTCATCAAATAATAGTTTACCAATGTTGCAACTTAATTTGTAGGCAAAATTTAGTCTCTCCTCTTCTTTTTTTAAAAACCATTTGAAGGCGTACACTTGGAATCCATTACAAAAAACATATTAAGTTTCAATAAGCTCCATAAGCTCTCCTTTTGGATTTTAGTCTTAGAGATGCCATATGCAACTCGGAATATTTTTATCACTACTAAATTGTTTTAGTTAACAGTCTTAAGAAAATATAGCTGATAATTCAAATTTCTAAATAAAATTTGGAACAAAGAAAGTCATTCTTAAGAAACTATTGACTAATTCACAATTTTGCATGAAAAGTGGTAGCTACATATTTTTGTTTTGTTCATACAGAACATAATATTTACAAAGACATATAAAGCATCTACATATGAGAATCGGGAAATTTTAGTAAGAGTAGAAACGAAGACCCTTTCCTTCAGAATATAAGAAACTTTATTACCATTTGGAGGTATTCTGGTTTTTACTTATATAAAAATATAATTTTTAATAAACTAATCCTGCTTTTTGCTATAATAATGTAAAAGTGAAACAATCTAGTCAATAGTTATAACAGAAATAAAAATCTAGTTATCTGCCATATAGCATACAATCACCATCTACTATTCCCTTGACCTCACGTAGAACAGAACTACAGTGATGTGTAGTGATGAAAGGCACCCCAGGGAAATCTTAACACAGACAACTGACCACATTATCTTGAGTTAACCAAGTCTATCAGGTGTTGTGATGTAATGAATTGTTTGAGAAATTGTTGTAATAAATATATATTTATATATGGTATCTAAAAGAAACCATATGGTATTGGTATTAACAGTTAATAATGTGTCTCAGATGGACAGGACTATGGACATTTTTTATATTTTTCTTTTGTTAATATCTGGTGTTTTTTTTTTCATTTATGACCATGTACTGCCTTTTCTATTCCAAATAAATTCTAAAATAAATGTAGAACTTGGTGGTTCTACATTTTACAAAATATTTTAATTTATTTTAAGGCTTTTCTTATTTACGTTTTGTGAATAAGAAGACTTAGGTGGGTCACAGTAATTCCATTATCAAATATTTACATTCATTCAATTTTTTCCTAGTAAGAGAGGCTAAGCAAGGGCTCTGGAGACAGACCAGATACAGATACTGGTTCTGCCATTTTCCAGTTACATGATGAATTATCTAATATCTGTGTGCTTCAGTTTTCTCACCTATAAAATGATAGTGACCGTATCTACTTTATAGGGTAGCTGTGAGAAATAAATCAGATAATCTAGTAAAGGACTTTGCTGGCATATAAGAGATTATAAGTATTAGTCATTATTATCAATATAATTATTACTAACTGGAAAGTATTAGAATTGAATGAAAAGAAATAAAAATAAACACTTAAAGAACACACAATGACATAGGATATCTATTTGCAATTAAATTACCTTTTAACAAATTTAGTGTCACAGAACTTGCTTACGATTATTGCACTCTATAGAACATTCTACAAATAGGCCACTGGGGAGGCATGCAGGAAATACAGACCCAAAAAAACTAGATTAAAAATACAAAGCAGAGCCATGTAACATAATCTTGTGCTAAAAAAAAAAAAAAGACAAACTTGCACCCAATTTATTTCATGTTCACAGTGGAAAATGCACGTAAGACCTGATGGGTATCTATAACCACGAACCCAATATATAGTTATAGCACATTTCAGTCAAAAATCTCCGTTGTACAAGGGTTCTTCTGATAACTTTTAAAACTACTGTCAAACTTAACACTCGTGATCCTTTAGAAACTATTTTTTGGACTAATGAAATAATCCATTGCATCATTTGAAAGTCTTAATTTCTTTTCAAAGCAATGAATATAAGTAGCTTAGTTTTTTCTAGAGTATTTGCAATCACTTCATAGAGTAGTTAAAGAAAAACATGTAACATATCTCAGCTAAGGTCAAAGTACACAGTAACTAATTTTCACATTTCCAAATGCTAAGATTCTTTTAATAAATGAATGACTAAAGAAATCATACAAATTCAAAGTAACAGAAAGAAAATTCATTATTAATGTGTTGGAAATTGCCAATTTTAATTTCAATCTCATTTTAATGTTTATGCTATACTTCTAAAAACATAAAATTAATGCTTTTAAAGAAATATGTCTTCTAATATACCGTATTTTTTGGTAACGACATATTTTACAAATAAAACAAAGAGGTGCTAGTTTCTATCTCTGACATAATACCATCTCAGACATTACTAACAGTTGACTGTTAAGAAATTTCCAAGGCCGTCAAAAAGATTTTTTTGCTAAAATCTAAAAATTTAGTTTTAGTGCATATTTTCTCCTACAAATTAAAGTTGCATCCTTACATTTCTCCTTAATCTTTCAAGTTCTTTCCCTTGCTAAACTCCACCAGAAAATGTATTCCTTTAGGTCTTAGAAGAAATTTTCTATTTGGAAAAATTCTCTAATTAAACATGATTGACCCAGCTCTGACCTCTATCATGTGACTAAGAAAATTTTTTGAAAATTGGTTTAGACTGGATTACTTATATATGCAAAGCCACTTGTGCATGATACGAGATGCCAAGAAGTGCATGATACGAGATGCCAAGAAACAGCTATTAATTTGTTACTACAGTTTCTAAGGTGTGGGAAATTCACCTGTGATGATGCAAGATCTTAACACTGTTCAAAGAGCCCATAGACAAATCATCACAAAAGTGAAAAATATAGAGCTATAATTCGTAGGGGTTGAAGAAACTGGAAGGATTCCTTCTTATAAACTCAGACAGAAAAGAATTGTAATTGGCCTGCCTGTTTCAACCCAAATATCTATTGAACATGTATTAATTTGTACTGTCTGTGCTCGCGTCTGCTTCTCAAGCAGAAAATGCATTGAAAATTTCTTAATGGCTATACTACAAGAAGGTATTTTGAGGTTATACTAAATTTTCAAAAAATGATTAATGTTTTCTAACCATTTTTAGGTTATTTGCTTCAAGTAACTGTTTAATCTCCATCTCTGTAAAAGTTTTCTTATAAAGTGCTATTTAGTTAAAAAGGTAACAGTTGTAGGAAGTGCATGATAAGAAGAAACTGCAAAGTTTTTAAATCCTTTGCCTTGAGCTTGGAAAGTGTAAAAATGAGGAGGTGGAAAGGAATGTTTATATCACTCAAAACATAGCTACAGCTGTTTTGCATCAAAGGAAAAGTTTTTAAAATGTGCTAAAAGCTGAGTTCAAAATACCTTTAAAAAAGGTTCTCCACACATTGAAAGGGAAATCCACCTTCTTCGAAACTTAGCCCTATGTTATTTGGCATTGTTTAAATGTGCCAGTGATCTAACATTTTAATCACAAAAGATAAGGCTCTGCCTTTAAAAAATCCAAAATCCTCCATCAACCCAGCAGCTGTGTATGATTAAGAATGTAAATAGGCTCAAGAGACTGATTCCATTTCCAGGTCCTCTGTTTATGAATCACCTACCCAGAGACATAATTTTAATGGAAACAGAATTTCTTTCTAAAGCAACAAATAAATTAACTTGCAGGAATACTACAGCAAGACAATACTTCTCTACTAGCACTGTTGTACTGAACAAAGGAGGGCTCCATTTTCTTTGCTTGAAGACATTTGTAACAGTTGACATGTAGTCAGGAAACGAGGGTTTCTCTGTTTTTCATTTTCTGGGAAGAGGAAAATATTAAAACCTTTCCAGTAACAGCAACTTAAACTCCAGATCTTATTATAGCAGTTTAAGGATATTTCACTAAGGATGGATGCAGTATTTTTGATGTTGAAATTAGAGTGCATTATTAAGGCTGTTCAAATCAAGACTGGGTTCTGTTTACTTGGCCACCCTTTGACCCAGATTCATGTGCTTGAAATCAAGATGAAATCCACTCGTGGGCGGGGGGGAGCAGGGGGTGGGGGAAGGAGTTGTAAAAAATTTGTGCTATTTTATGTAGCCAATTATTTAGCACAAGGGACCCATTTCAAGTCAGAAAGCCATTACTGTTTCTAAGTGAAGGGCTAAGGTAAGTGAATATAAACGCGAGTAAAAATAAAACTGTTATCTGAAATAAGAGCTTATAGCTGAAGCTAAAGGTAAGTTAATTCCACATCACAGATATTAATATCCTACTCTCTGTATTATAAAGTATAGTGCCTAAACATATGTATACAGTCTTCCTTTTTGCCTCTGAGATGGCATGATGTTGAAATAAAGTGCATAGATCGCATTACCATGTAAGTAGAGTTGGCATACTACATTCAAATCAGACTCTTAAAAACATGTTGGACTCAAAACATCAAGTTGTGCACCTTAATTGTATGTAATTTTTATTTGTTAATTATGCCTCAATAAAGCTGTTTTAAAAAAAAAAAAAACAACTCCGTGACATTAATTCTTAATTCTGGGCTGAAGACCACAGGATATAAATCATAAAAAGGAAAGCAACCCAGAAAATAAAATCATAGTGACTTTTAATAGTCATTCTTTAAATTGGAATACAATATAAATGTACCAAATCAATGTTATACATCTTAAGCTTATATAATGTTGCATATCAATTCTATCTCAAAAAATAAGAATTTTTAAATAAATATATTGGAATATAATAAAAATGAAATACCATGATTCATATATCCTAATTTCTTTTTACCACCAGCCTTACTTTAAATTTTCTTTCTAAACACTGGATAGAAGCCATACAAGTTACAATCACCACTTCCACTATTTCCTTGACCTCATGAGTAGGCCTGAATCATAGTGGCATGTAGTGATGAAAGGCACTAAATGGAAATCCTGACACAATGATTTAACCACATTATTCTGAGCTATCCGGGAATATTTGTGTCTACCAAGTATTCTGATGTAATGAACTAGATTATTTATTCAACAGGTCTTCTTGACTTCCGTTGTAAAAACCCAGTCTGGAAATAATCGAGAGAAGTGAACTGAGGGTGTCCATGGTCTGAGTACCTTACTAGTTTAATTTTCATGACTATAGTCATTTACCTGAAAATCAGCACAAATCCATTCCCTTACCTAAAGTTTTGTTTATAAAAATTTCACTCATGGGCATTTATTCTTGTTTAGTGATATATTCCTTTCTGAATATTTGTTTCAATAGAAAATTACTCACAAAATGACAGGATAGATTCTGCTCACAGAATTATCAAAATACTTTTACGTTTTATTAATTTTTATAAATCCACTAAATGCTAGGGCATATGTCCTAGTCAATCAGCAATGCAAAGCTAATTTCTCAATTAGAATTGTTCTACAGTAATGTTTAAGGGGAAAATAAAACAAGGAAATTATCTTTAGTTGTTCCTTCATACTTTCTCTGAGAAGTCCTAAAAATAAGAATTAGATTCTACTTCTAATTGGGAGGCGAAGAAACCTTAAGTAATTGCGAAAATTCAGATTAAAATTACCGATTCCTTAAAAACTATTCACTTCAACCTAAAAACAGATTTTACTGTAAAAAAGTAAAAGATAATCTTTATAACGCCATTATATATGATTGAGTGTATTTCTGACATTATTAGCCAATTATTTTTTCAAGTGGCTTTCATAAATGAAATTACTGAAGCTTTACTGTTTATGAAATCACTCAGACTAGAAAACCTAAAGAATGTCACAATAGTTTTCTATCTACTCCCTGACCAAAGTTTGATGGAAACTTTAAAGTGGAAAGTAGAGCACTTGAAATCTGTTTGTTTTAGAATTATAATTCAGACTGAAAAAATAAAGGAATTCAACATCAGGCATTAAATGGAAGAGAGCAATATGAATGCCTCCCTCTTAATTTAGATGTTTTATTCTGCTACAAGAGAAAAACAAGATACATAGAGTATTCTTAGGCCAAACTTCCAACAACATTTTTAAAGACATCCACATATGTCCCAACAAATAACATCACTTAATTCCATGTATCTAAGACTGTAGTGTCAAGACCAAAAGATGTGTGATTTGAGAATAAAACACACTAAAACCGGAAATAGGCAATTTAACTTATGTTTATAAAATAGTAAAATCTTATTACGTATCTAAAAAAGAGAGCTACTGAAACACTTCGATCAGTGATTCTAAAATCTAGACAAACTAACACAGAATTTATTTTTCGAACCTAAGTTTTTCCACACTCTAAATTTGATTTTAGTTTATGAGGAATGCTATATAGATAATTAGATCATTTCTGTTACATTTACTATATACTAGAGCTATCACTTAATAGCTATCTAAATTGGCCTTTAATAAAGGCCAAATCATCAATTAATTAGCAATATAGCATTATAATTATACATCTGTATTGTAATTATACAAATTCATAACAAACATTTTTTCACTAAAGCTTTGCTTCTTAACCTATAAGCTGAATATCTATGAACTTGAATGGTTAAATATAAAGACGAATTCAAGGAGGCTTTTTTATGTTCACATAACAAAACAAAAATTATGTGAGTATTCACGGAATTGCATAAATTTTTAGTCAACTGATGTATTTTACTGTTACATGTAGAACATAACTCACTAACTTTAAGAACATCAGTTATTATATCTTAATTTTTACCATACAGAAAAAAGGTCATATAGTATCACCTTGAAGTAACAAATCAAAAGTTTATCATAAATCAAAACATTCATCAAAACTTTAATACTATAATCACTAATTTTTAATTAAAGAAAGATTTTGCATTTATACTTCCAAACCATTATGCATGGCTAAATTTGGATACACCCTTCTTTCTATTCTCATCACCTAATCAGCTCCCCCACGTATTTGTAAGAAATCAATATCAGAGTCCTTCATGTTCCAGAAACCCATCATACTAGCGCTCATTCCACTCAGCTTAGAAAATCTGCTTTCCCCCTCACTGTCTAAAGTCCACTCCATCATTCAATGCCTAGCTTCGATATCACCTTTTCTACGAAGCCTTCTTTAGTTTTCCAGAATTATGGGTTGGTTTTTCTGTGCCGTCAGAGATTTTTAATTTATGCTTCTTTTCTAAGTTATACTGAATATTCTTTAAGACCAGATCTATCTTAATCCTTTTTTCAGCCTAGCATAGTACCTAAGGTAGAGAAAAGGAAAGAGGGAGCTAGGAAAGAAAGAAGATAAAAATAAAGTAGTTAGATGTTACTTCTAATAACTACCTTTTGGAGGGGGAGGATTACTGGAAGCACAAATTATCGTTTGTGTTCTATTTACAAAATATCACCAACATAATTCAGATATTGGAAGACATTCAAATATAGTATGCTTTGATATCTGGTACCACAGCAGTGAGAAGATATATAGATTCTGTACAAACATCTGCCTTGACTGCTAATCTTTAAATAGATAAAAGTTTGGAGTTATTATTTAAATAATATCAGTAAGATCTAGTTTGGTTTTTAGAAAAATTGTAGTAGGGTAAATAGCTTCCTAGTTAAAGAACAATTAAACAAAGCTTATGGATAAGGAAAGAAAATCATAGTTATTTAAAAAGGAGTTTAAAGCAGAATCTAACATTTATCTGGGGCAACAGTTTCCCAGGAATGAATTTCTACATGCTAATGGGGTCAAAGACACTAGATGGTTCTCCAGAGACCCTTTTCTATTCAAAAGGGCTTTCAAAATAAAGCGCTGGTGGAAGCAGAGGCTAAGAAACTGTTCCTTCATGCACCAAATGCATTTTCAGAGTACTAACATCTGTTTCAGTTTACATACTTTAACTATGACTTTATACATAGAAATTAAACTTCAGCAGCGTGCCTAAGTAGCCTGTCTGCAAAAGAACTACATGTACCATCAACAGCTGTTATTTGTATAGGTCCGCATTCTACACAGCATAATGTCCTGTGAGCCACCAGTGACCCCAGTCTCAAAATCCAAATGTCAAAGAACAGCTCCTAATGCTCATGAAACTTTCATTGTAGAGAGGAATAAGATAGTGAAGGGAGAGGAATATGGTTCCAAAACAATATGGAGTTCTAGAATTTAAGGAGCCGCTTTCCTTGTAAAAGACAAAGATCCAAAGATCTTTATGAATTTCTTTATATTAAAAAAATGCCCATCTCATAACATTCCACTAAGCTTACTTATTAGTTAGATGTTAAAACATTTTTTCACTGCGCTAATACTATAATTATAATTTCTGGTAAACTGAAGTGTAATAAAACCTGCAAAAATAATGATGTACCTTTGCTGCCACCATGTGGTAGGTCTGTATTTTTGCAGTTGTACTTTAAGTTTTTAAATTATTTTCAGAGTTCTGAAGTCATAATCATCAGCTCAGACCTCTGGAATGCAAATACTATTAAAGATTTTAGGAATAGAGGGTCTGTTACCAGGTTATTTACACACTAATGAATCATCAACCAATAAATCGTAACTAGGAACCCACAATGCAGGAAGCATTGCATTATGATATCTAGAAGAATATATTGTCTTATCTTTCAAGAGCATACATCTGTTGAGATCAAAACACAAAGTATTAATTAATGTAATACAATTCAGAGCCATTATATACTTGAATGGCAATGAGTGATAAAGAAAATTTTAAGTGTTGTGTGTAGAACGTTAAGAAGCTACATGACAATGTTCCTGGAAGAGAATTAAGAAATTTTAAAGCTCTTGGTTGTCTTAGAATGCTGGGGAGACCAAATGTATACTGAGGTTCATACAGGAGAGAAAAATATTAGAAAAATAAGTCAGGACAACTTGTGGCAGTCCTTTCTTGCCAGGTCAAGAAACCTGGATTTTAGCCTATAGGTCACAGGGAGTCACTGATTCAAGATATCATTTTTTTCCCATTGTAAATATAATCCCTCTGCCACATAAATGTCTGTAAATTTACATGAAATAATTTATTTCCCAAACTTAGAATAATCTAGTGAAGAGAAATTTTCATTCAAAAAGCTAATAAGCTCTCTGTTCTGTTTCTGTTCTGTAAATATGCTTGCTGCATGGACTGTACTCAAAATTGACTAAAGACTCACCTTTCCTTTACTTGTTCTAAGCAACAAATGTAACTATATGTACCCCCCAGCAACTCCTGCCCTTATAACACAATATAACTACCTGCAACCATAACAACTCCTGCCCCTTTGTAACCATCTAAGGACAAATTAACCCATCAGCTGTGCCAAAACAAGTCTATATAAGGGACGTTGCAACTGAGCTCTGGGCCCAGATCTTCAGAGCACTAGCTCCTCTGGGACTGCTGGCGTAATAAAACCTGAGTTCTTCAACTCTCCGGGTGCTGCTTGGTTTCTCGCCAATCTGATTTTGGATCTTTTCCACAACACTAGCAGCTCAGAGCCTCTAATCCTTCACCCTAAATGTGAGGTAACAGAGCCCTGAAATTATAAAGTCAACCAGTAAATCACTGCCAAAACTCTAGAGGGAAAAAAATAATAAATAAATATTTAAAAGGATGATTGCTGGGCCCAAAGAGATGTGAAAACTTCTTCCTAAAGTTTTACTACAATCTTCTGTTCTGAGAAGATAAGTGTATGCTGTAGGGAAGGAGAAGAATTTTAACAGCAGAGTGTATGGTAATGTGTGTTGTTTAAATAATCTTTATGATCTAAATGATGGTTTGTTTTTGTGAATATTACAGTGTGTGTTTGAGGGGAAAGTTTGTTGGGTATGTATGTACATTAGATCAATATGGCTAATTGTGTTATTGACACATTACATCTTTACTTTTTGACCACTTGATCAGCTGATTTGTAATTGCCAGATTCATCTTTAATTTTTATGAGTCTTTTTTTATGTAGTTTGAAGCTATGTTGGTGATTCATAATACCTTCATGATTCATATCTTCTTAATGGAATGTATCTTTTAATATATAAAAGTATTTCTTTGTCCTTTAAAAGACTTTTTCCCTAAACTATACTGATATAAAAATTGCTAAGCCTACACATCTTTTATATTATTTTTGTTTTTTCCTGCCCTTATTTTCAAACTTTCTGTATCTTGTTCTTGACTATGTCTTTTGAAAACATGTTTGCAGGCTACTGGATTTGCTCTTCTGTTAATACTCTTTTTTGTCTATTTTCTATTGGGTTGTTTGGGGTAGGCAGAAGGGGGCACAAACATATGACAAGATGCCCAAAGTCACTAGTGAAATGAAAATTAAAACAATGACATCCCACTATAAAGTTATCGTAATGTTTAAAATAAAAAATACTGACAATACCAAATGCTGACAAGAATATGAAGCAACTAAAACTTCCATACATTACTGGTTGGAATGCAAAATGGTAGAGAAACTCTGGGAAAACACTCTGGCAGTTACTCAAAAATTTAAACATATGATTTGACCCAGCAATCCCCTTGCTAGCATTTATCCTAGAGAAATAAAATTTATGTTCACACAAAAACCTACAAATGAATGTTTAGAGCATTAGTAGTCATAATTTCCAAAACTGAGGGGAAAAAAAACAAACTTCCTTCAACAAAAGAATGAACAAACAAACTGTGGATTATCCATACAACAGAATACCACTCAGAAATTAAAAAGAGGAAACTACTGATCTACACACGAATCTCAAATGCATTATGCTAAGTGAAAGAAGTAGACTCAAAAGATTACAGCCTATATACCATTTTATATGACTTTCTGGAAACGGCAAAAGTGTATAGAAGCACAGATCAGTGGTTGCCTGGCATGATGGTTAATTTTATGTGTCAATTTAACTGGGTCATGGGGTTTCCAGATATTTGGCTAAACATTATTTCTAGGTTTGTCTGTGAAGGTACTTCTAGATGAGATTAACATTTGAATCTGTGGACTTAGTAAAACAGATTGCCCCCCGCAATGTGGGTGGGCATCATTCAGGGCCCATGGATGGTCTTAATAGAAAAGTAGGAGGAGGAAAGAAGAATTCATCCCTTCTCTACCTGACTCTTGAGTTGATATATCAGTCTCCTCTTGCACTTAAGACTGGATTTACACCATCCACTCCTCTAGTTCTCAGGCCTTCAGACTGGAGCAAAGCCTGTGATTTTAATGTGCCTACTTATTTTTGGCGGCTATAATTAAATAATTTAATTCTTAATTAAGATATAGGTATAGGCTTTGACTAAATGTGTTTATTGCTTTGGTTGTCACCTAGCTTATAGTCAAAGATTCAAAAAGTATGTTAGTCACATTCTGAAGGACTGCTTGTAAAGCAAGTTCCAGGATCAATGTTTAAAAGTACACTTTGCTTGAGATAATAGAAATATACAGCTAGTTAAGCACAAAAAAAATAGTTTGAACAATGGCAATAGTCACAAGTTGTCTAGTCTCTTCCTTTTGCTTTAAAGATAACATCATCGTTGAACAATTGAGATATTCTGCAGAATCTCAGTTCTTCAACCCAGCACCCCTTGTTCTCACAATATAATTTTGTGTTGCTCACATGATACTGTCAAGCAGAAATAAATAACTTCAGTCCTGAGAATTTATGAGTTTGTTCTGCAGAAGGAAAGAGTCTTCAAGGTAGCTGTGACCAGCTGCTGACACCCAGGAGTCTGATATGAAATAACATCATCTATAACTAAAGAGACACTGATTTCTCTCTCAGTTCCCTGGAAACTCCCCTCCACTACTCCCCAGCTGCATAAAAACTCTCTACACTTATTTTTTAAGGGAGAGATCGATTTGAGAGCTCTTGCTTCCCAGTCCTCTCACTTTGGCCAAATTGAAAAAATTTTCCATCTCCAAGCACTGTCTCAATGTTTTGCTTTATTAGTACACCAGGCCCATGAACCTGAATTTTGGGAGGTGATTTGGCAACAAGACTCAAATCGAATTAGACCATATCTGCTATTCAGTGTGTCCAATTTGCAGACTGCAGATTGTGGGACTTTTCAGCCTCCAGAATTGAGTGCACCAATTCTTTTTAATAAATGAATGGAATGAATGAATATTACTCGTGGTTTTTCTAGAGCACCCTGACTCATAAAGATTTTGGTACCAAGAGTGGGATGCTGCTATTACTAAGATACATTAAAATGTGGAAGCAGTTGTGAAACTGGATAAAGGAAGAGGCTGAAAGAGTTTCACAGTGTGTGCTAGAAAAAGTCAATATTGCCACGAAGGGACTTTTAAAGATGATTCTGGTGAGAACTCAGAAAGAAAAGAGGAATGCTAGAGAGAACCAAAGACCTGTCAAAGATGCTCAGCTTCCCTTCTCAACAAATGAGCCAAACTTTCCTTGCCCTCTTCTATGAAATGCATAGGAAAGTATCTGATAATTTAATATTATGTGCAGAGAGTATCTAACCACCTTCTAGAACCTTCAGTAATATGTTCTTTCCAATCCTCCAAACACTTTAGAAAATTTTGCTTGCGTTTTGGTGTTTCAGGACCAATCAACAAGGACTAATGTATGATATACAAATGCCAGTATATGAAAGGAAATACTAGACTTAAGAAGCAGAATTCATCATATTTAACAATTTTTGACAAAGTGAAACTATATTACAATCTAAATTTTAAAGGATGCACAGCCCTTGCTACCTTTCAATTGTTGCTCATCAAAGCAGTATTTTTCCCTCATTTCTTCTTTAAGTCATATTCTCATAATATTCTCTCTCCTTACGAATTTTCCCCAAACTTTAGATTAAAAAACTTTTCCTTTTTTGGTCGTCATTTGTTATTCCTACTGGTTTCTGAGTAACATGTCTCAATTCCAAAAAAACATTCACTCGAATTTCAAAATGCAGATATCCATCAACCTCACAATATCTATCCTAGGAATCTATCCTAGGAATCAGGAGTAGTGACACAAATTTTATGGGTCCTGTAGCACTATTTGCCACTTTTTTAAAAAATGGAAATTACTAAATATCCACCTTTGAGAGATTTGATCAATTACGGCACATTTACTCTATAAAATACAATGCAGTCATTAAAAAGGAGATAAGATTTGCCTACATATGCTTTATATAGAAGGAAAAATATAGTGCATTGCATCAAAAAGTGTTAACGTATGTGTATACCCAGAAAAGTATCAGGAAGCATATACACCAAACTATTAATGGTGGCGAGATACCCATAGTGTGTAAGGATGGACTGGGATTATTCTATTTCTGTACTGAATTATTTTACATAAAATGTGTGTTAACGTTGAATTTTTAAAGTATTTTTAACCTGCACAATTTTAACAAACACATATTCATCAAGTTAAACCTAAATCTCCTCTGAGCAAACTATTCGCTCTCATATTACTATTTTTGTTTTCTTCAGCAATCTGTATCGTCTCTGTCCCACGGGAGGGATTCTATCTGTCTTGCATGCTCTCACATATGCAAGTCTTTCAATAATCATAGACCTCCGGAAACACTTAAGGGATACGGTAAATTTCAACACATCAAGGAGTAACACGTACGAGTATGAACGTATGCTACGCTCCGGGGAAGTTCAAAGTAACGGCTATCGAAAAGAGCCAACGACCGTGCAAAAAGCAGAATGCTACCTTTCCACCCAAGAACCCAATCGCGCCTCCGAGAAACCAGCGGGCACGGGACGCTGGCGTCATCTCGCAGCGCCGGAAGCAAAGTAAGGGGGTGGGGGACGGAGGCGCGGGGAGAGGCCGGTTGGAGGTCACGTGACACTTTTGGGCCCACATTTTTCCTCCTGGCGGAAAAAGCTAGAGAAACAGATTGTCAAAGCCAAAGAAAAAATGTATCTGTACTAAACAAGAGTTTAGAGGTACCCAATATAAATTCGTTGTCTCTATGTCTCCGTTTCGCTTTTTCATTGGTTTTATTTGCGTCCTAATTTGACGTTGCCCAAAGAAGAGATGGCGGCACCGGCGCTGGGTCCTACGTAAAGTCTCCGGCTGGGAGAAGCCCATGCGTGGTTTCTGTGGACTGGAACACCATCCTATCAACTGGCCTTCGTACGGAGTTTGGGGCGGGGCCGTCATCGCGAGATCCTGCGTCTGCGCGAAGATGGTGGAGGAGGAGAGTCTCCGCGTGGTTCGTTGTGGCGGCAGCCAGTTGAATTTTAGGAGAGCGGTGTTCTCTGCGGATTCTAAGTATGGGGCCACTGCGCTTCGTCGTTTGGGCTGAGGGGCGCGAGTCCTGGGGCGGTGGAGGGGCAGAGGGAAAGATCTGCAAGGCGCGTCCAGACTCGCTAGCCGGCCAGTGTGAGCTCAAAGAAGGAGCACGCGTGGGGTAGACCCCAGGGCACGCGGGAGGGAGCCGGTGCCTGTGTGCTGTAAGAGGGATGGCAAACGCTTTAGCACCTTGAACACGCAGGCGGGGGTGCGGTTTACCAGCAGGTAGATTGAGGGGCCCAGGGGCGGACCCACGTGTGTACAGTCAGCTCGGCTAAAAGATGGTTCAGGCACGGATGTGTACACTGCCGCGGTTGCAGTACCACGAGGAGTATCCTTTCGGATGGAGTCGTGGCTTGGAATTACTGAACGATTAAAGATTCCTTTTTCTCCACACTCCTCTACCCTCCCTCCCCACACCCTCCACCCCCTACCCCCTACCCCCGCTTGCATTTTGGCAACCTTTTTGGAGCTTTGAGTGAAAAGTGATGTTTGATTCTTTGCGCGATAAAAGCATACGTAAGCCCTGATCCTTCTCAGATATTCAGTGTAGCTGCAAGCCAAACTACTGTCTGGATTCAAAACTTGGTTCTAACATTGTGTGACCTTTGCAAGTTTATTAATCTTTGTCTTACTTGCCTTATCTGTAAAATGAGAATAATATTTATTAACCCAACTCAGGATTGTTTTGAGGATTAAATCCCTTAATATACATACACCACGTAAAACAGTTCCTGGCACTTAATGGTGTGTGTGTCAGCTGTCATCATTAGTGATATATTGCCAGTATCATGTAGAAATGACACATTGTAGAAAGTTTTTCAAATCACGTAAGGATAGAATAAAAAATAGTAAAAACTCTATCTTAGAAGAGTAGAAATAGAGTCCTATGAAAGTTCGTATCCCCTACAGTTGCTCACTTATGGATGTATGGCTGATAGTTGTTAAATGCACGACTGAGTGAAGGAGCGTTCATAAATTGCCTGAGAGGCGAAAAAATATATTGAATCTTTGGTCTTTATAGTAAAAAGATCTTTGTTGATTGATACTCATGAATCAGAGGAAGAAACTAAGGCTTCAAGAGGTTGCCCAAAAGTCGCCACTTTGGACTTATATTTAGGTTTCCAGTTTCTTCCTTCATTGTGCTGTTTCTACATATTATTATATTGAGATCCGTTGTGTTTCATTTGCTAAGTTCCACAATTCATTTTAAGTATTTATTAGCTATGTATTATTTAAACAAACAGATGACAAAAACTAATATAATTTCAATATTGATGCTCCTTACAGTCCAGTGAGGAAAATAAAATACTCAGTAACATGTTTCATGGTGTGGTACTTGGGGAGCTAATAAAAAGAGAATACTTTAAACTGAAAAGGATGGAAAAAGTTCCTGATGAAGTGACATTTACATTAGGCCTAGATAGGCAAATGATATTGTGACTAGGGGATATGGGCAGAAGGCATTTCACATAGGAGCACCAAACAGACATACCTCCGAGATACTGTGGATTCAGTCCAGACCACCACAGTAAAGCAAGTCATAACCTTTTTGCTGATGTAGGGTCTTGCCTTCAATTTGTAAAATTCGCCACGTGCATGAAGCACAATAGATGAAGCTCAATAAAACAAGCTATGTCTGCATAAGCAAGAGAAGAAGTCTATTTATGTTGAACAGGCTGATACAATTAGCTAGTAGGAAAGGTATAGAAAGAGAGCTAGTGGGAAATGAGTTTGGAAAAGGAACATGGAGCTGGCTGGCTCTTGGGTATTCTTTTGATAAGGTGGCAGTGGCATGATTGTGTTTCCTCAAAAATATTAATCTTTGTAGAAAACTATATAATATGTGTTGGGAGAGTGTAAAGATGAAAGCTAGCATACATACTCAAGGTATAGTAATGGCATAAAAGAGGAAGTTACACAATGAAACTTTCCCTTCAATAATAGGATCTTGCAGGACTAAGGAGTTTGCCCCACCAGTGATATTGGGGTAGGGCATCCAGGCAAAATGAACACCTTGAAATTGGGATGAGGGGGTGTCATGTGTGTAAAATAAGTATAGTATAGCATAAGGTATAGGAAAGTGGTGGGAGAAGAATCTGGAAGAGTATAGACCAGAGCTTGGAAGGCTAATGCAGGCCGTGACTCTGGCATGAACTAAGATGAGATTGAAGATGAAGAGTTTTTGAATGATTTAGCAATTAGCATTAAGAAGGAGAAAATGTTCAGTTCCCTTTGGGCCTATTGAATTTAAGGTACTTGTAAAACAACCTTAAATAATAGGTAGAAATTCAGAAAGTTTGAGAACTTGGCCATGATTTAGAGATGGTGCTTTTGTGTCATCTACATAGAAGCTAATAACACCAGTTCTCTAGCAAATTAATGGGGTTATAATGAACTCACCAAGGATTTGAATATTATCTGAAAAGGATTGATGAGCTTATACAAAGAGAATAAGATAATTTTGTATTTTACCTCAAGGAGCTTATCAAGAAAGCTGATACAGTAAATGAAACAACAGAATTGTGGGATTTTAGCATCTTCCTCTTGGTCGCTAGATCCTCTTAGAACTAGGACAAAAACTGTTCTGCCTATTTGAGTGGGTTGTTAGAGGGAAGCAGAAAAGTGGATGTACATGAAAGTGCGTGGCATTCCCATGTCAGATATTACTGACCCCCCAGTCCAGCACTGTTTGCCCCATATCTTGTTGCTGCTCACAGTTATAGGTGCTATGCATTATAGCATTAGGTTGATATGGTATACAAAATCAAAAATATGGGTTATTCTTGCCGTTTACGTTCCTAAATTAGCACAAAGCTATGTCCCTGACCCTAAATATTTCATCTTGAAGATCATTCTGGAAACTGCTGCTGTAATAATTTTCCTTAAGTGTTACTATCATAACATTATTACCTTAACCCTTATTTCTAGTCTTGCTAAGAACCCTGTAGTTCTTCAGTTTCCTTCCTTAATCATAGCTTTTCTATCTGGCTTTCAGGGCCAGCTAGCTCAACTCTACTCCAATTGTGTTTCCTGAAATTAACCATCATGCACACTTTTCTTATTAAATAGGTACAGCCCCTGTCTGATAGGTACCGTGTTAATTATTTCCCTGCTTCCCCTTATGTTGCTTTACTTTTTCCTGCCCAGCCCTTAAATCGCTCGTCCTTCAGAGTCTCTTTTAAATCCAGGTTCCTGCTTGAAAACATCCCTAACTTCTTCACTACTTCATCAAAAGACGATTGAATCCTGTGAGACAGGCATTGTGGTGGGTGCTTTGTACACATTCCTTTTGGCAAGGTTTAGGTATTCTCATTTTACCAAAGCATTTATTGAGTGTTTTCTGTGTGTGCTAAGCTTACATTTGCATGCATTCTTTCATTTAATCATAAAAACACTATGAAGAAAGTATTATTTACATTTTACAATGGGGAACAGTGAGATTTAGAGAGATTAATTCTCCAACATCATTCAGCCAGTACATGGTAAAGCTAGCATTTGAACCCATTTGTGTTTGACTTCTTAAACATGCATTCTTTTTCTACCATACAGTATTTCTTTTATTATTTATAATAACTAAATACCCAGTTCCTTCCCTCAAGGAGCTCACAGTCTCTTTCATAATGCCCCGTGGTGAATGCTATGATAGAGCTAAGCTCACCATCCTGTACAAAGCACAGTAGAACTGGTGCTGATCTGGAATGAGAAGATGAGAGAAGGCTTGCAGTGAAAATACAGTGAGTTGAATCTTAGAGTAGTCAGAAAGAGTAAGTGTTCTGTGTAGATAGCAGAATATGCAGAAGCATGGAAAGTTTCCTTCAGGGGCTTGCATTCAAATAGTTAAAGCCATCGTTCTCAGCTGAGGAGCAATAAGAAAGCAAATATTTTTCCTCTGGGGAAGCATATCAGAATCAATTAAAGGGCGTTTTCTTGGCAAATAGTAACCCCTCACCCACCATTATCTCAAGGAAACTGCTGCCCAAAGAACCTGTTTGTTGTTACTAATGAGGTGTGTCTTGGGCAGGGATTGTTGGAGTTGTGAACCACTTAACACTGTTATAGTGAAAAAATAGTTCCAGTCAGACAGGGTCAAACCACCAAAGACTTTAGGGAATTTAGATCATATCCTGAAGGCAGTGGGAAAACATTGAAGGATTTTAATTTTATCTCTATTTAAGTGATACGGTCATATTTGCAAAATTAGTCTGACATGAATAAGAAAGATTAAATAAAGGGCTACGCCTGAACACTGTAGGGAGTCCTTTAGAGCAGAGGTCCCCAACCCCCAGGCCAGAGACTGGTTACCAGTTAGTGGCCTGTTAGAAACTGGGCCGCACTGCAGGAGGTGAGCTGCAAGCTAAGCTTCATCTGTATTTGCAGCCACTCTCCAGTGCTAGCTAGCATCACAGCCTCAGCTCCACCTTTGATCATCAGGCATTAGATTATCATAGCAGCACCGGTCCCTCGTGCCAAAAAGGTTGGGGACCTCTGCTTTAGAGTCTTCCAGCCTGGAGATGTTAAGACTCTGAGCTAAGGTACTCAGGGGAATGGAGAGGAGGATCCAGCCAGAGAGGAGACCATATACCTCAGTTGCTTTGTTACTCATACTTTCTTGATCTTTTTAAACAGTTGCACACAACCATGCCATGGCTGCCTCCTGGCTACAGCCCTTATATGATGCATCTTGATTTCAGAGAGATGAACATGTGAAAAATCAGGTGTCTTTGAATTGATAAAATAATAGTGACCCCAGTCAGCATCAGAAGATTTACTCTTATTATCTATAATAATTGTTTATTGATTCATTTTATCTGGTTAGTTTATAAAACCTTGGAGGTTCAGGCAAGTTCTGTTCAATTAACTGTATTGGGCTTTGAGAATCAAAGATAAACAGCCCTCTGCTCTATAGGATATTATGGTCAGATACGGGAGATAGTATAGATGTAAACAAGTAATTTCAACACGATATGAAAATACCAGGATCAGGTAATGCATGAGGTACTTTGGGAGCACAGAGATGAGGTTCAGCCTAAAGACTGTGATTTGTACCTTCTATAGTATTTGGAAAAACACTGTTCGATATGTACAATGTAGACAAATCCAGAAAGACAAAAGCAAAACCAGCATTTTAGCAACAAGAAAAGAACTGCCATGAAGTCTTTTTACTTTGTTTTACAAAAGGCCTCACTGACTAGAGAGAACTTTTGACTTAGTGTTGGTAAGCTGGTATCCCCAGTAAATGAGAGCTGGGGGACATGGGAAGACTGCTGTTAGCAAAACCACTGAATCATAACAGCTGATAGTGAGTGAATGCGTAGCACAGTGTCTGAGTCCATTAGTGAACAGACAACATGGTTAAATTGGCTGTTATTGCCGAATGAATCTGTAGAGCCTCTGTCCATGGAACCGGTCACAGATATGCTTTGGCCTCATTAATCTACTTTTCAGAGTTAGTAAACTAATCAGTCTTAGATATCCCCATAGACTTAAACAGCACACAAATGTGAATATACAGTTCTTAAACTGTTGTTTGAAAGAAACCTGTTGCATGTTAAAAAAATTTTTAATAGGCAGTAAAAAGATTATACTGTTTATGAGTTTGTGAAACTTATTTTTCTCTCTTATTTCTAGGTATATCTTCTGTGTATCTGGAGACTTTGTTAAAGTTTATAGCACAGCTACAGAAGAATGTGTACATATATTGCAAGGACACAGAAATCTGGTGACAGGAATTCAGCTCAACCCCAACAACCATCTACAGGTGTCAAATCACTTATAATTGAATATTTTAATATTGGCTTTATTGTTGCCAGAAAATTTTGAATTAAATTTGACTGGGAAACTTTCCAGCATATGATCAGGGAAATATATGTGTTTATCTTTCTGATTCAAGATATTTCACTTATTTTTATTGTTAAAATAAGGTCACGGCCCAGAACTACATTGCCCACAAAGGGGTTCTTAGCTGTATGAGTTTCTGAAATTTGGCTCAGTTGAGTGAATTTCTCGATTGTTGGTCTTCTCAGGTCCCTTTATATGCATTGTAACTATCCAAAAGGGGCATTTAGCATTTGGTGTTTCTCAAACTTCTTTATATGACCTCTGAACTCTGATTTCTGGAACACATTTTTAAAATGTTAACCAAAAGGTATTGATTTCATAGATCTGTTCTTTTAGAGACGAGGCTCTTTAGTATTAATGTAGAAATTACCTAATCTTAAGGCTAGCATCTAGACAAGAATAAGGGCTTTTTCAGTCAGTGGATTGACCAGTTAATTTTAGGACAAACTTGGGAATCTAGTTTAGTCTGGCCTTCCCCCATTCCTTCTAAAAGCAACCCTTGCTTTTCAGAATTCAAGAATAATGAAATGGCCATTTTGATTTTGTTCATAAGTTTCATCAAATCTACTAAAGAGTTAGGTTAAAAATACTTTTCTCTTGCTCTAGATTTTGATCAATTTCCACTTTTCAAGGCAAAGAAGTTATTGATTTAAGAATAGATTTGCATTGCCATTCAGTGCATTATCACAAAGGAAGTAGGGCATAAAGGAATACTTATCTTTTCTCTCCAAAACTAAATGCACTACTCTTGAAAAATCAAAGTTAAATAGCTTTTTGCAGAGTTCTAGCACATATACTGTCCTCTGAGAGTTTCAGATAACAGCTGATTGTTATGTGCAGCATTTGAATGTTTTTGTAGCAGAAATATCCTTTCATTCAAATTGGAATTTGTGAAGTCTGTGTTACTAAGTTTTATAGCACAACGAAAAACTATATAAAAGTTACACAAAAGGTATATTTCATGGAACTGAAAAATGATAAAATTAGAGGACAATTTTAACATCTGATTGAGGTGAGTTAGCTTCCAGAAATTCTGTGGACTCACAATGTTTGTGTATTAACTATTGTTTTGACAGTGATTAAATATTTGCCTTATATTTTACTAATCCATGTTCATGATTCTTATATGTAGTAATTCTAATGTGTATTTTCTACTTAATATAGTTCTTTTACTCAGATATTTTCTTCATCATTTTTTATTTCTATTCCTGATTGTCCTTATTGGCAGAAATCTTAAAATTGCCACTTCCTTTCAAAAAACTTAAAATGATTTATAAATGTTATAAGCAAAGTGTTTTCACAGTAACAGCAACAAAAAAATCCTGTGTCTAAAAATAAAAATGTCTTGCTGAGGCCTTCTGGTGGTACCAAAGTATGGTCCACAAACCATTGCCACAAATAGTTACCAGTTTGCAGTGAGATAAGTATAGAAATTGAATATCGCAAAACTAGAGCACTTTGACATTGCCACTGTATCCAAATACATAATAACTTCTAAAGTATTGATCCTTGATAGTTCTGAATTTAAAACAAACAAAAAAAAAAACAAGACATTCTCAGATCATTCTAGAAGTAATCCTTTAATACCCATATAAGACGAAAGTAGTTCTGCTAATAAAAAGGACTAGGCTCTGCAAAACTAGCAACAAGCTCTTAAGTGCAACCATGCCATCTCCCTCTTGAAGATAAAGGGTTGGCTTTTTTCCCCTCATTTTAATTAAAACTTGAAAGCGATGATCTGTTTCCTCCAAAGAGCTGTGATAAGATGGTCACAAACAATATAAGCTTTGCAAAAACTATGTAAATAAATGACTCCACTTCTCCAAAGCTAGCAATAAATTAATGAATGAAATGTCTTCTGTATCGGCACTTAATTCATTTGGTATCTTAATGAAGTTCTGTTTTTTAATCAATTTTGTACTATTTTTACCCTTTTAGCTGTATTCTTGTTCCTTTGATGGCACAATTAAACTGTGGGACTATATAGATGGCATTTTGATAAAGGTATGTAGATCAATCTTCCATTTTCATTACATGAAAAGGAATGGCAACATAATTTAATGACAGACATGACAACATAATTTAATGACTGAAATATTACTTCTAGAAGGCCTGATTGTTGGATAGCCTTCCTAAACAAGTTGTAAAATTCACACACCACAAAAGAATAGACAAATTCGACTGTAAAAATTTTAAACTTCTAACAGATGATCAATAAAGCGGGAAGAAAATATGAGATAGCCAATAAACATGAAGAGATGCTTAACCTTGTTAATAATTAAATGTAAATTAAAACAGATAACAGCATTTTTCCCTGTAGTCTAGCCAAATTTCAGATTGCAGAAATTTCAGATTGATAGGTAAAGTGTAGAGAAACTGATACTTTTGTATACAGTCAATGAGAGTAAAGCTGAAATTGAATAAATACCTTTGCTCCAGCAATCTTACCTTAAAGAATCTCTTATTGAAATAATAGCATAAATATGTAGTCCTTAAAACACCATTTGTGGTTGAAAAAAATTACATATAATCTTGATGTCAATTAAAATTTGATATTCATGCAATAGAATGTAATCGTTAAAAAGAAACAGGTAGATCTGTAACAATATGGTGCCTTTTATCTTTCAGACTTTCATAGTTGGACATAAACTTCATGCCCTCTTTACTCATGCCCGTGCTGAGGATTCTGTCTTTGTTATAATAAATAAAGACAAACCAGGTATATTATAATTAGTTTATTTTGTTTTCTATAGCATTGAGTGGCTCTTTACATTTTCTCAAATTTAACATTTTGGTTTTAGTCTGAAGTTAATTTTTGGAGTTATTTAAATTGTTTTCATTTATTGTTGCATTCATTTTGGAGAGGCTTTATATAATTTATGAAACATACAATGAGGGAATGATTATAAATGGTTGTAATAATAGACTGAAGAGCTCAAATTTTAAAGCTGTTTTGAGCTAGAATTTATCTTCCTACTGAACTTAAATCTTTCATTCTTAAACATCACTATCATTTGACCCCATGGGACACCCCTATATGTCGATCTTGAATCTGTAGGAAAAGGTATAGAAAACAGGTTGATATTGACTGATAATGTGACTAAATTTCTATTAATTATGTTTTCATTATTATTAGATCATAAAACCATTGAAACTACCATGTTTCAGAGCATTTTAGGAATTCCTAGAATATCTTCAGTGGTATAAGTAATTATCCTTTAGCAGAGAATTTAGTGCATCAGAATATTGACATAAAGGATATATCCAAGGAACTTTTCTAATCTCAAAATTCAAGAATGCTACTGCACCACTGCACCTTGTGGTGTCTTCCATAAAATATTGTATTCAGAATTCAAAGTACAAAGCAGCTTTAAGGTGGTTACAAGTCAGTCAGCTAGATTGGTTTACGGCTCATTAGCTACGGGAATCCTTCCATAGTGTTGTATGTTTGTTTTATGGTTTTGTTTGGGGTTTCTTTGGCTGGAACATTTATCAATTATTATATCCCATGAATTTTTAAATAACCTGAGAATAGTCTAATCTATGAAAGCTAAATTTTTTTTTTAAGCTAAAAGTCATTTGATGCCAAGTCTGTTAATAATATTGTATCTTATCAAAAATGTGATATGAGATAACAAAAAGCAGTAAGTTTCATTTTTCTTACATAGTCCATAAATCATCTATAAAGGACATTCCAAAAATTGTTCTGGAAATGGCAACATTCTAAAATAATTAAGTTGCCTTCCCACATGACTACTTTCAAGGTAACTCTCCTCGCTATGTAGGTTCTATTTTGTAGATGAATAGTGGATTTTTAACATTTATCCACATGCTTACTAAAAATTCAGATTCCTAATCTCCCTGACCGACAGTTGATTAACTACGTCTGAGATTTAGTCTAGCAATCTGCATTGTTAGTATCTATCTCCCAGGTGATTCTCTCATCACACACATTTGATAAGCATTCTTCATACTCACCCATGATTCCTCAACTGGAAGGGTAGTTGCCAATAGCAGAAACAAAACTTTTTATCCATATCAGTGAAACCAGTGATTCTTAACACTGCTTGCACTTTGGAATCACTCCAAGGAACTTAAAATGTTAAGATTCTCTGTGGTGAGGCATAATTGTTTACTGAAATAGTACCCACTTGAGTCTAATGTGTAAGCCAGGGTAGCAAACTACTGATCTAAAGTAAAGATCTTGGTCATCAGCCTTTTGACCAAGGTTCCAACTGTGGAAACTTCAAATGCTATAATCTAATCCAAATTTTATTTATACTGTGATCTAGCATTATTCTGCAGTATTTTGGCACATCACGGGCACTCAGCATGTAAAAATCTACTTATCTGTTACATAAAAATGTGAAACAGGCTTTAGAAGATTCTGTGTGACTAGTGTCTCAAAATATTCATTTGACCCTTGAACAAAGTGGGTTTGAACTGTGTGTGTCCACTTACAGATTTTTTTCAATAAATATTGTAACTGTATTTTCATCTCCTTATGATTTTCTTAATAACATTTTCTTTTCTCTAGTTTATTTAAGACTACAGTATTAAATACATACACACAATATGTGTTAACCTTTATATTATTGTTAAGGCTTCTGGTTAACAATAGGCTATTAGAAGTTAAGTTTTGGGAGAGTCAAAAGTTATACATGGATTTTCAACTGCTCAGGGGATATAACCCTTAAACTCCATGTTGTTCAAGGGTCAACTTTATATAAATATATGTCCTTTCTTCATTTGTTTCATCTTTGTTCATCAGTTCAAAACCAGAGTCTCTGATAGAAAATTGTATAAATCATTGAAATATGCTTCTCTGGTTTAAACACAAATTAATCTTTTATTTATACATTATCTTTTATGGTGTCATTTCTTCACTGCCTGTAATTAATTCATTCAACAGCTAATTGACCACCTACTGTTCAAATACTATTCTGGTTGTAGAGAACAAAACAGACAATAAATCCCAACAGTAGGCTGACTAGAATAGAACAGTCATGTGATACAATAAGATGAAAGGTATTCTAGAGAAAAATATATCAGGGAGGAGAATCAGCAACACTGGAGGAATACATATTAAAGAAGTGGTCAGTGAAGGTCCTGGGAGGAGAATAAGATATGAGCCATATTGGAGATGCATATTCTAGAGCATTCCTGGCATGTTTGAGGAATAGCAGGGAGGCTGGATTAGAGTGAGCTAAGTGAGAATAGATAATATAGAGCCTTATGAGCCATTGGAAGGACTTTGGCTTTTACTCTAAGTAGATAAAAAGTCATTGAAAGATTTTGAGCAAAAGAATGACATGATCTGACTCAGTTGTAAAAGAATCACTACTTTCTGTGTTGAGAATAGACTAAAGAGGGACAACAGTGGAAGTAGAAAGAACTATTAACAGGTTATTGCTCCTAACACTTAGGATCTGACACATGAACATAGCTTTAGACTAGGTGGTAGTGGCAGAGGTGGTGAGAAGGGATTGAATTCTGGGTATCTTTTGAAGATACGGCCAACAGGGTTTGCTGATGGCTTGATGTAAGTAAGAGAGAGAAGTCAAAGATGACTCGAGGACTTCATCTAAGCACCTGGGTAAATGGCAGTGCCATTTCCCACAGTAGGCAATGTGGGGGAAGACTAAGTTTAGAAAGTAAAGGGAGAGTTCGGGATTTGGGCATGTAAAATTTGAGATGACTGATAAAGCTAGAAAAATCAAGAGTTCAGAGCATATAATGAGCTGGCGGAAAACGGTAGATCCATGTGTTAGAGAATTTTATATTCATTAAATCTAGGAGGCTAAAGAGAGAGCATAGTGAAATATAGCAGTTTCCCCTCTCAGAGAAATTTTTTAAATGGGATGTAAAGAGAAGAAGTGTGTCAATATTACAGAAAAAGATTTATTCTATGAATGTGTGGCAAGTCCATAGCATTTCTAAAAACTCTCGCAGATGCTTTGTTGCTTTTTGCTGTTTGGTTCACCAATGCCTATTTCATCTCCATTTTAAATCTCAGTGTACCAGTAATATCCATTGTTTTCTATTTCTATATCTATGGAGCATGTATGTATATGAGTTATGAAATTAGACTTCATTTAAACTTGTATATTCAAATGAAGAGTTCAAAAGGAACATTTTGTTCAAGATAGCATAGAATTATTATCTTGACATCAAATTAATACTAGAGTACTGGTTAACAGTTTCATATGATGAACGCATGTCTTTACTTTTACTAGGGAGGCTTTATATTAATATAAATATTTTTGGCTAGATATATTTCAGCTGGTTTCAGTGAAACTGCCAAAATCATCAAGCCAAGAAGTAGAAGCTGAGGAGGTCTCCTTTGTTTTGGATTATGTAAACCAGTCACCCAAGTGCATTGCCTTTGGAAATGAGGTAAACTTGTTTTGTTGATCTTTTTTTTTTTTTGTACATAAAATCTCTTGCCTGCAGTCTTTCCTCCAAACATTTTCTGTTATAGTGATTTGATTTTGCCTTGAGTTACAATATTTTTGTTAGTAACTAAGAAGTCTGTTCCACTACTTTAGCATGTGTTGATGGCATAGATTTTTAGGACCATCCTAATTTTGTATATTGTCTTAGTGCTCTTGCGAAGCCTCTAATTGTATAAAACATATCAGTGTTTTGGCATTTATGCTGTATTTCCTAGTCTATCACATGTAAAAGCCACTTAAATCTTTTCAGTTTAGACCATGTGTCTAGAAAATACAACCTCCCTGTCTAATTAATACGCCCATTATAGGAAATTTTGAAATTATAGGAAAATAATAATGAAGGAATTAATTATCACCAGTGATAATATTTGAGGAATCTTTTTTAGACTTTTTTCTAAACATATATAAAATAATTTTTCCCAAACTAAATTAGTGTCTGAAGTCTCTTTTATTTTTTTCACTTAACATCGTAGCATGAGTGTGTACTTAAATGTTCATCAGAAATGATTTATGATATTTAAACCATAATTTATTTAGCCATCCCCTATTAATAGTCACTTTATTAAAATCGAGTACCACCAAAAGGCCCTAGATGTTAATATGGCAACATGTTTCTTTAATTTTATAGCATTATTTTGGCTTTGTTTTGAAAAGGGTTAATTTCTTAGAGTAGAAAAAAACTCTTCATAAAATCATTCTTCCGCCTTATAGTCATCATTCTAATGCACATTAAAATCACAGTGAGATACCACTTCATATTCACCTGAACAGTTAACATTTAAAAAACTGACAGTACCTAGTGTTGGCAAAATATGGAGCAAAGTTAAACATATAGTTTTTTCGTGACCTAACAATTCCACTCCTAAGTGGAGAAGAATATAACCACAAAATGACATGTACAGGAATGATTAATGCTCACAATAGCTCCAAAATAGAAATAATCCAAATGTTCATCAACAAGAGAATAAACTATTTGTGATATACAGTATATTCATTCATTGGAATGCTGCTTCATAATGAAAAGGAACTAATGATACATGTAAAGATACATGGGTGAATCTCAAAAAGGTGATATTGAGCTAAAGAGTTCAGACACGAAAAAGTATTTACTGTACGATTCTATACTTTTGACGTCTGTAATACGCAAAGAAGTAAACTATGGTGATAGAAATCAGTAGTTGCTGGCAGGGATGGGGGCATTGGGGAATTACTGGAACAAGGGAACATTCCAGAGGTGAAGAAAATGTCCTAACTCTTGACTGTGGTGGTGGTTACATGGATATACACACATGTAAAACATTGCATTTTATTGTGCATAAATTATGCCTTAATAGAAAAATTTAAATCATTATACTTGATGCTAGATAGCCTAGTTTTAGGATTTAGGACCTCAGTTCATCTTTTAATTTTCTATGATTATTTTAAAAGTAGGATTACCCTTTCTATAGAACAGTAATATATTAATATACTCTTAATAGGCAAAAAAATTATTGCTATATTAAATTTTTTTCCTCTTAATATATTCTGTCCCCGACTTTGGAACAGCATTTTTTAAAATAACTTTATTTTTCAATTACAGTTGTCATACAACATATTAGTTTCAGGTGTACAGCATAGTGCTTAGACAGACATCTATATAACTTATGAAGTGATCACACCAATCGATAACCCATCTGACACCATAAATAGATAGTTATTATATTATTACCCGTATCCTTTATGTTATACTTTACATCCCCATGACTACTTTGTAACTACCAGTTTGTACTTCTTAATCCCTTACCCTTTTTCACATGCCCCATAACCCTCCCCAATATGGCAGCCATCAAAACATTCTCTGTATCTGTTTGTTTTATTTATTTATTTTGTTTTTTAAGTTCCGCATTTAAGCGAAATTATATGGTATTCATCTTTCTCTGTCTGACTTATTTCACTTAGCATAAAACCCTCTAGGTGTATTCATGCTGTCACAAATGGCAAGATTTCATTCTTTTTTATGGCTAAGTAATATTCCATTATGTATATATACCAACTCTTTATCCACTCATCTATTGATGGACACTTAGGTTGCTTTCATATCTTGGCTATTATAAATAGTGCTGTATATATGAATGCATATTTCTTTTTGAATTAATGTTTTAGGTTTCTTCAGATAAATACCCAGAAGTGGAATTAGTTTGTCCTTCTTTGTCTCTTGTTATAGCTTTTGTTTTAAAGTCTGTTTCGTCTGGTATAAGTATTGCTACCCCAACTTCTTTTTTTTTTTTCATTTTCATTTTCATGGAATATCTTTTTCCATCCTTTTACTTTCAGTCTGTGTCTTTCAATCTAAAGTGAGTCTCCTGTAGGTAGCATATGTAATGGTCTTGTTTTCTTATACATTCAGCCCTCTGTCTTTTCATTGGAGCATTTAATGCATTTACATGAAAAGTAATTGTCGATATGTAATTATTGTCATTTTATTACTCATTTTATGTTATTTTTCCCCCTTCTTAAAGAAGTCCCTTTAACATTTCTTGTAATATTGGTTTGGTATTGGTGAACTCCTTTAGCTTTTTCTTGTCTGGGAAGCTCTTTATCTGTCCTTGAACTCTATCTAAGTGATAACTTTGCTGGGTAGGGTAATCTTGGTTGTAGGTCCTTGCTCTTCATTACTTTGAATGCTTTGTACCAATCTTCTGACTTGCAAAGTTTCTGTTAAGAAATCAGCTGACAGCCTTATGGGAGCTCCCTTGTAGGTAACTAACTGCTTTTCTCTGCTTTTAAGCTTTTCTCTCAGTCTTTAACCTTTAGCATTTTAATTATGATGTGGCTTGATATGTGTTTCTTTGGGTTCATCTTGTGTGGGACGCGCACTCCTGGGCTTGTGTGTCTGTTTCCTTCACCAGGTTAGGGAAGTTTTCTGTCATTATTTCTTCAAATATGTTTTTAATTCCTTGATCTCTCTCTTCTCTTTCTAGCATCCCTATGATATGAATGTTGGTACACTTGATGTTGTCCCAGAGGCCTCTTAAGCTATCTTCATATTTTTGGATTCTTTTTTCTTTTTGCTGTTCTCATTGTAATTTTCTGCTACCTTACCTTCCAAATCACTGATTTGATCCTCCGCTTCATCTAATCTAGTGTTGATTCCCTTCATTTCAATTACTGTATTTTTCATTCCTGACTGGTTCTTTTTTATGTTTTCTGTCTCCACTTTTATGTTTTTTATCACTTTGTTAAAGTTCTCACTGTGTTCATCTACTCTTCCCCTGAGTTCATTGAGCATCCTTATAGCCAGTGTTTTGAACTCTGCATGTGGTTGGTTGCTTGCCTCCATTTTGTTTAGCTCTTTTTCTGAAGCTTTGTTCTGTTCTTTCATTTGGGACATGTTTCTTTGTCTCCCCATTCTGGCCACATCCCTGTGTTTGTTTCTATGTATTAGGTAAAGCTGCTGTGTCTTCTAGTTTTAGTAGAATAGCCATATGTAGTAGGTATACTGTGGGTCCCAGTGGCACAGTCTCCATGGTCACCTGGGTGCTCCAGGTGTGTCCTTTGCGTGGGTCGTGTGGGCCCTGTTGCAGTTGAGCTTTGGTTGTTGTTTGCACACCAATGAGAGGGATTGACCCTCAGGCTGATTGATTGTGAGGACTGGGAGTCACTGCAGTGGAGGAACTATTGTACAGGGGCTGACCCTATAGAACAGGATTCACTTTAGCAGGGCTTTGGTGCCTGCCAAGTCTGCCCTTTGGATATGTCATTTGTAGAGGTCATTGAGTGATACTCTGCTATGGTCTGAAGCTGGCCGCCCCACGTGTTGGTTCTGGGGCCTCTTGAGAGGGGCTCTGGTGCAGGCCAAGGTCAGCCACTGCCTGTGCCCTGCCCAGAGCCACTTGTTGTAAGCTACAAGGTGATATGCAGATGTTGGCCACTTGTGCTGCTCTCGGAGGTGCCTTGGAGAGGCTAAGCTGCAAACAGGCCAGCTGCCACTAGTAAGAAGTACAGGGCACAGCAAGGCCAAATGCTGCTTGTTTGGGGTTTATGAACCTTTAAGGCATTTTAGGAAAGTCCACAGCATGAGCCAAGACAGGTCGTTTGTATGGAAAAGCCACTGGACGAGGCTTGGGTGGGCCAACAAATTGAGTGCGACAGGGTCTCAGAGAATTGCCAGGGCAAGGTGAATAATGTTAGCCAGGTTGGAGACCCAGCTATAGCACATGCCTGCATGTGCATGCTGAATGAGGGGAGAACTCAACAGAGGGACAGTGGCTCTGCCGCACTTCTGTCTGGGAGAACCCTCCCTCTCCAGTCCTTACCCTGAAGCCAGACTAAAGAAATGCCTGAAACTACAGCAACCACAATCTCCACTGGTTTTCACAGCCAGAAGTTATGGGGAGTTTTCTTCCTGGCACTGGAACCCTGGGCCAGGCATCCTGGTATGAGACTGGGACCCCTTCCGTCCTCAGGGGGGACCTGTGCAGCTGAGATATCCCTCCTGATTTTTACCTGCCACATATGGGTGTGGGACTAGCCCATTCCGCATCTCTGCCCCTCCTGCCAGTCTTGTGGCTTCCTCTAGATGTCCTTCATTATAGGACTTCTGTTCAGCTAGAATTCAGGCAATTCTCAATGATGATGGTTCTATAGTTCAGTCGTATTTTGAGGTGGTCATGGGAGAAAGGGAGCACAGCATTTACCTACTCAGCCATTTTGTTGTATTAGATTTTGTGATGAGAATATTTCATTTTAAAGAGTGTTAACTTTTTTTGTGAATGTTATCTTCTCTTTGAAATACCAGGGAGAATATGTTGCTGCAGTACGGGACTTTTACTTATCGGTTTATTTTTTTAAAAAGAAAAAAACATCAAGGTAAGAATTCCTTTTTGATAGCATTATTTTATTTACTCAAGAGTTTTTTATAATTTCATTTTATTCTCATATCTGTGATCCAAAGTTGTTGAGTAGTTTCATGTTACAAATGCTTTGAAACTACAAGATAATAGTTTTTTTGTTATTGGGGTTTTTTTGGCCTGATACCTAGTAACATTTAATAAGTGTCAGCTGTTAATTATAATACTATATTTTTAATTTATGGCTTATGGCAGACTTTGACATTTTATTTGATCTGTGACATGGCTTTGTAAGACAAATATTACTATGCCACATTTTAAAAATTTATTTTTATTTTTCAGTTACAGTTGACTATTGAATGTCATTAGTTTCAGGTTTACATAGTGGTTAGACATTTATGTAACTTACAGAGTGATCCCTAAGTCTAGTACCCACCTGATACCACACATAGTTATTACAATATTATTGACTATATTCCCTATGCTGTACTTTACATCCCTATGACTATTTTGTAACTGCCAATTTGTACTTCTTAATCCCTTCACCTGGTTCACCCAGCCCCCAATCCCCTCCCTTCTGGCAACCATCATTATGTTTACTTTGTTTTTTAGATTCCAGTTTTTAACCCGCAATGGATAGGGTTGAGGAATCATGAGTCACAAAAACGTGGGGAGACTTTCTAGCCAAAACCCTTTGTACACCTAGATTTTAGTGTGCAGATTTTGTCGAAATTGGATTTAATTTGGAAAGGCTTCCCCAGGTAATTAATCATCGTTGCTATATTATAGCTGTAGGAATGAACATAGGCATTGGAATACCTGGATCTAAAATGAGTCGAAATTAGTCCATTTGAACTTTGATGTACCTCAAATTAACGTATATTTTAAATGGAGATAATATCTTCCTAATAGAGTTGTAAGGATGAATGAGATAACATGTTTAAAAAGACTAGTGCTAAGCATGAGTAGTCACTCTTCAAGTGACACTGTCACCTCTTCCTTTTTACCCTGTCAATATCAGCATTTGTTTTCTTTGCAGTATAAGGAGGCTCCTGACATCTTTGCACACATTAGCCAATTGTCTCAGATAATAATTTCTTAGGCTTGTGCAGATCTCATGCTAAAACTTAGCTTCACCAAAAAATTTGAACAAACTTTGTCAAGGCAAAAAGCCACTAAAAGGACTGTCTTTTCTATATTTCAGTGTCAGTGGCCTCAACAGACAAGTTGTATGGTAGAATGTTAGTCACATGAGGCATACATTGTATATTAATAAATGTTTACAAACTGAAATTCTTGATTTTTGATCACAATTTTTTTAAAAATTCTTCATTTATAATCAGTGAATTCTGAGAGCTCTCCAGTTTTGGTTGATAAGGCTGGGAAATTTCTTTTACTTAACTACATCACCACTTACCAAGAGACTAATAATCAAGAAAAAATTTTTTTCTTTTAGGTTTACTTTATCATCATCAAGAAATAAGAAACATGCTAAGAACAATTTTACATGTGTAGCATGCCACCCAAAGGAAGACTGCATAGCAACTGGTCACAAGGATGGCAAAATTCGTCTTTGGTCAGTTAACTCATGAAAAGCATGGTGATCACTTATATACTATTTTATATTAGTCCTGTAGAACAGGGCTTCCTCTGGGTCTGGGAAAAAGGATAACACTGAAGAGCCACTGCTGACAGTAGAGATTAGTCTTTGCTGACATTGTTCCTTTTTTATATCATTCTGTTCTTCATGGAATAGACAACTATTTTAGGATTTCTAACCTTGGGCTTTTAGGGAGAGTGAAAAATTGGGTTTTGCCTATAGTTTTATTGAAGACAATTTTTTTGTCAGCCTCGAAGTAAAAAGTGGAAATAGGGAATACCTAAATACTTGTAGGGCACTTCAATGTCCAGTTGTTTGTAGAAATAGAAAATGTACTTTTTACATATTAAGATCTATAAGCTTGATATCATGATTATTTTGGGCATATATTATGTTCATTATATTATATTTGGCATACCATTATTTTTCTAACTTAGAACTTGGGTGAAATTCAATTTTTTTATTTTCTCCTGTAGGAGGAATTTTGATGATAATAAGAAATACACATATACATGTCTACATTGGCACCATGATATGGTTATGGATTTGGCTTTTTCAGTGACAGGTAAGTACAAGTTTAATAATTAAAATGAACTTTTGAAGTATGTGAATCAAGTATTTTAATTCACTGTATTTATAATGTGAAATATTTAGAATTGCATGAACCAAATGAATTTTAAACTCTTGTATATCACCCTTTGTTTTGGGCATTGCTCAGCACAATACCATATACTTTAAGTTTCAAAGCCTTTCAGAGTATCCTGTACAGCTGTGATATAGTCTCTCTTATTAAGAAAGAACCTATTTAAGTTATAATACTTTTTTTTAAATGAATGTCTGTGTGGCTGAGTGTTTGTTGTCCATAAGTGTAGCTACAGTTCATCAGGAGCAAATGACTGTACTATGCTGGTGCTTAACCTGCATTATCTCACTTAACTCTATAAAATGGGTATCATTATTCTCATTTTGTAGATGAAAATGAGATTTGTAGTTGAGAACTAACTTGCCTAAGGTCACATGGCTAGTAAGTGAGGTTTAAACATAGGTCTAATTCAAAAGCTTATGTTTTCACTGTTAGATTGCCTCCTTCACATTTACTATTTTATTTTAATTCAGACCTTTGTTCCATTTAAGTGGCATAAGAGAGTGGCTATAGTGAGTAAAAATACCTCCTTGAAAATAGGATGAACTTTAACAGAAATATAGAGGAGTACGTTGTCTTTGGTTACTTTTAGAACCCTCACACTTATATGGTGAAAGTTAGGTCAGTATTATTTTGACTAGCCTTGATAAAAGGGAGCTGGATACTAGAGAAGAGTATATGCCTGGAGAAAGTGATTTTTCTTTCTGTAAGTCATCTAAAGACCACCAGGACAAGTCTTAGATAATATCTTGTGCTCTGGATCATTACAGGGCTACTTGGGCTTAACTTCTGGAGCCTCGGGAAGTAGTAAGAGGCATCTTCACCCTATTTGTGCTTTGAATTTGGGGAACAGTGACTGGTATATGGGGGTGAGGCTCAACACACTTAAGGTAGTACAGCGGGAGTACAGTTGTGACGTGGGAATTTAGAATAGAAAGAAAAGGAAGGGGATATTAATGCTGCACATAAAAGGTATAGGCTCCTCTTCTCTACCCTCCTCCCCAGCCCAACCCCCAAAAATACAAATGAGTGCATGTATGACCGCCATATGTACATACATATGTAATGTTCTGGCAATGCCTTTGTTCTCTCCTAACCTAAGGTCATTTTTCCTGCCCTTCCTCCTCAAGTTTTTCTCTGCTGTGGCCCCTGCCCAAGTCAAGGTTAAGATCAATTAATATTTATTGTCACTATGACTTTTCTGTTAACATTATCCATCTCTTCTCATACTAGTTGGCAGCCACAGATTTCTCTGAGGGCCTTACTTACCCTTAAGCCCTTGGTCTTTCAGTATTGACCTTTTTAGGTGAGATTTGGGGAAGAAGGAATAAATAGTTGGATTAGTTGGCACTCAAAGAAGGAATACAAAGTGCCCCTACCCTGAGCCAGAGCTTTGGTGTAGAAGGTACTGCAGTTAATCTTGGCTGTTAGGGAGTTAAAGTCTTGATTTTATATTTTAAGTCGTGAATATTTACAAATGAGAAGTTATAGTTAAATATAGTACATGATTGTCAGTGAAATATCAGTATTGACCCTGTATAGGTATAAGACAGTTCATAGAAGAAAAAAATTAGTTATCTGTATAAAACAAAATACAAATTATAGTTTTGAGAACTGTTTATAAGTCAAGGTAAATATGAACAGTACAAACTATTTGGTTGTGTTTTGAACCCAGTCATGCTGTGTGTGAACTCTAAAATAATTATTTTCTTCTTTCCAATCTTTAAGTCTTTGTCTCATTCCAGTGCACTGGGACCTCCAGTTACTCTGAATAAAAGTGATAATGTTCCCTGTCACAGGGGAAAGGTTTTCAGTATTTTACCACTTAAAATGATTTTTGCTATAAATTTTCTTTAGGGTTTTGAGGGTTTTTTTGGTTGGTTGGTTTTTTTTTTTGCATCTATTAAGATAACTCATGATTTCCCTTAATTCTACAAATTTATTCCATAATTGTTTTATTTTTTTAAATGTTAAAATAACCTCATATTCCTGTAGTAAACTAACTGCAATGTTGTCTTATCCTTATCTTTTTAAGATATCATTGGATTCAGCTTGCTGATAGTATTTTGTTTGGGAATTTTCATCTGTCATGAAACCAGCTTGTAATTTTCTTATGATGTGCTAGTTTTAATATAGGATTATGCTCGTCTTGTGAAACAAATTGGGAAGTGTTCTTTCTTTTTTGTTACTTGGAAGAGTGAAAATAGGTTTATTTTTTCCTTAAGTATTTAGAAAAACTCACCAGTGAAGCCATTTGGACCTAGAGGATGTTTGTTTCATTCAGTTTTTCTTGTTATCAGCAGAAGAGTTGGTCAGCAACAGACTAGTCAGATACTACTGGAAAGGAGAATTCCTGAACCAATGATGTTTAAATCTTTTGTCTTGAGAGTATATTAAAAAATATGAAGACACATTTTTTGTTTATTTTTAAAAATAGTTTATTTCTTTAATATGACAGGAAAATAAGATGTTAATTATATTTTCATTTCTATTTTTCTCCCCCAAATACTGTCCTTTCATTTGCTGGCTGGATGAGAAGGCACCAGTCTGCTGAGTGGTGGTCGTGAATCTGTCCTTGTAGAGTGGCGTGATGCAACAGAGAAAAATAAGGAGTTCCTCCCCCGTTTAGGAGCTACTATTGAGCATATCGCAGTCTCACCGGCAGGGGATTTGTTCTGTACTTCTCACTCTGATAATAGTACGTCTCACTTTGTTGTTGCGAGGAAATATTTGTTTAATGCCTAAATTACCTAGCATCTGTAGGGAATAAAAAATAAGAGACCTCAAACTAATTAAGAATAGCATCAAATTTAATGAACATTTTTTTCCCTTCCATTCCTCCTCTTTTTCTCACCCCTTTAGATGCCACCAGAATTCATCATTTTCAGAATTGTTACGAAAATACAGAGCTAAATGTTGTTGGGTTTTGTTGTGCCATTTATATTTCAAAACCTTTTCATGTAGAATGATTTGGGGAAGTAACAAAAGGGTTTTGAAGTACGTATCTATGCTTTCACGATACGATGGCATTTTAAAAAGAACACTGAGATTCTTCTTTGAGATAGCTATTATCTTAGTGTGAGAGTCCTGTAGATTCCAACAGAAATGGAGGCGGCCTTGTGTTCTCCATAACTTTTGCTCATCCTGTTAGTGCTCAGCCTGGATGTAGACCCCACAGCCCATGGCCTCCTTTCCCTTCAAAACAGAACGTAACTGTGCGCAATCCATTAGTGACATTTCAAAGTAAATTATCTGTCTCTTTTAAGGTGTTTAAGTTTCTGAATTAACACTTAAAATGTACTCTTAGGCACAACTCATAAAACCTAGAGACTCTAATAGAAAAGCCCCCTATCTCCACCCCAAACTTTTTGGTTAATTCAGAAAATATATTCCGGATTTTCTAGAAACACTCCAAGTAAATTAAACATACTCAGGGAAATATAATATAAATTCAAGTTTTTTCTAACTTTAAGTTCTGAACTATTTATGTGTCACTATTTTTTTTTTTTACCCACAGAGATAATAGTCATTCACCGAAACCTTGAAGCATCCGCAGTAATTCAAGGTCTAGTTAAAGGTATTGCAAAACAGTGAATTTGGAATTATGTATTTTTAAAGTAAATATTTGTCTGATTTCAGCTATTGTTTATCACTTCTTTTGCAGACAGCAATATCTTTACTGGTTTGATGATTGATCCAAAAACTAAAGCTTTGGTTTTGAATGGAAAACCTGGCCACTTGCAGTTTTATTCTCTCCAGAGTGATAAACAGTTGTACAATGTAAGATTTTGATTCATTAACTAGCCTTAAGACTAATGAAAGTTTTTTACAGCACCACCAGCATTAAGTGACTTATTTAGAGGCTTCTAAAACAAGATCCTATGCCTGTGCTTACTCGAACAGTCAGTACTATCAGTTGTTTACATCATAATTCTATTAAGGCCCCAGTTGCAGACTAAGTCTACATGAAAGCCAGATGGCACTCTTGTGCAGGTTCCTTTGTCTATTTTATTTTGTTTTAGACTACATCTGTCACATATCTGTGCCTTTGAGTCACAAGGATAGGAAATGAGAATATCTGGTTGACAATACAAATACGCCTCTTCTTTGTGGTGAACCCAGTGTCCTGTAAACATACTGAAGATAAAATTTTCAATGTGTAAAGAGGAATGCTTCCTGTAAGCCTGATAAATGCAATCCAGACTTCCCATTTTTTCCTTTGTTCCCCACAGTACTCATGGATTGCTATCAGAGGAGCTGTAACACTTACCTCTTTCTCTCCACTTTTAAACCCCTCAGAGAAAGGAAACTTACTGATTTGTGTACATTTCTACTACAGTGCCTGGAAATAGTAGGCACTTAATATATGTTTAGTAAATAGACAAGGAAATGGGATAAAAGGAAGAACTTTAATTAAAATGCTGGCCTACTCACAACATTTCTATATTTTTTCACTTCTTAAAAATTGTAGGTTTTATTTTTTCTCTTCATGTTTCTAGTGATGTGGAATCTAGTCTTGAGAATTTTTGTAAAGTTGTTTGTTCTCAGGAATAAGAGAAAAGCATTACTATAAACTAAAGGTTCTGTTGTAGCATATAAATGGGTCATAGTCATATCTACTATTCAAGGTCATTGAAGAATAATCACCACTGATTTAGTACTGTATAGTGTACTCCATGTTTTTAAGAGCAGGTTTGATGTCCATAACTATTACTTAATTTTTCCCTTTATCTAAACATCTGTGACTGTAGATCTTAGTTACGTGTGATGTGGTTAATTATCATTCCTTGAATGCTTTAACGTTTATGTATTTACATTAATAAACATTTTGGATTTTTTTTAAACCCATCAGTTAGATATTGTACAGCAAGAATATATCAATGATTACGGTCTTACCCAAATTGAGCTAACAAAGGCTGCATTTGGCTGCTATGGTAACTGGCTTGCAACGGTGGAACAACGTCAAGAAAAGGAAACTGAGCTTGAATTGCAAATGAAATTGTGGACATATAATAAGAAAACTCAAGGGTAATAACTACTTATATAGCCATATAATTTCAAAGTAGAAAATATTTTATGATATCAATTGTTGGTCTTTAAGATGTTTTATTTTGCTAAGTTTTAGATTTAGAGAAATGAAGATATTACTCATCTAATAAAGCCTTTAAACTTTCTGCTCTGAGAAAACACTGGTATCGTCCAAGTTAAAATGACGTCTCATTGCATAAATGAGAAGACATGGAAAAGTGACATCTCCAAGGACATAATGTGTAATTCCAGGCAAATTTAGGATTAGAATCCATATGTCTTAAGTTCCTTTGCTCTTTTATTAACATTATACTACCTTCTTTGGAAAAATGGCAGTGGTAGACCACGGAGGTGTAATGTAGTGTAACATGTGTTTACATTAAATAAGGAGCCCACTAGTTTCTCATACCATGGCTATAATAGCCATTTATCAAGTCCTTGCCATGAGCCAAGAACTAGCTTAGTGCTTTAGTACCCAGTGTCTTAGTAATCTTTGCAAGAACACTAACTTAAACCTGTTGTCCATGAGGAAACAGTCCCAGAGGGATTTCCAGTCATCCCTCTTGTAACCTGACCTTTTTAAAAACCACAACACTATCTTCCCTTGATGTTCTTCAAAGAACACAGTGCTAGCATCGATTGTCTTTCATTCACAGATGTGCCCTGTCAAGCTGGAAACAAGCTTCGAGAGGTAGTTTGGATGATTATAAATATTAAATATTGTCCAGGGCAGTTTGAGTAGTTTTCTTCCTATATTTTCTTGCCAAAAGTAGGAGTTTTCATAGTTGTTCCATTCTTATTTTCAAAAGTAGTGAGGCAGCTATGTTCTATACAACTTTCCTACTGAGTTTAGTACAGTAGGCTTTCAAGTATCATTTTTTGTTGACCTCTGTTTTATACTCATTTTGTACCAGTAAGTGACCATATACATAATCATCTCTATATTACATAAGTTACACAAAGACAGATAAAGTGTTAGAACTTTTTACACTCTGGCTGTTAGAGAATAGGGCACTCGATTCTTTGCATTCTAGGTGATAATATATTAGTTGCTCCTTAAAAGATTCTATTGTAAAAGTTTCAATATGTAAGAAATTCTTAAATGACAGTATATTATGTTGTCCTGGTGTAAGAATAAATTGGTGATTTCTTTCCTACTAGGTTTGTTCTTAATACAAAGGTTAACATGCCACATGAAGACCACATCACGGCTCTCTGTTTCGGGAATGCAGAAAAATCTGAAAACCCCACCTTGGTTACAGCTAGTAAAGATGGTCACTTCAAAGTATGGATATTAACAGATGATTCTGATATATACAGTAAGTTAATTAAATATAGTATTTCTAAGGAGTGCACAATTTTAAGAATTGATATATTTTTATCTCATGAATTGTACCCATTCTGGGAGGACATTTTATACCTCATTTAATTCTATAGGATATTTTTTTTACATTTAATTCTATAGTATATATTTTTACATTTTTAACCAAATCAGGACTTTATGACATTCTTGATATGTGCTGATCATTCCATTTTGCGAGAGTACAGTAAAAAAGGTTTTTGTAGGTAGTCCTTTCACTGTTCCACTAGAGGGAGGTCAAGGCCTCCACGAAGAGGCATAAATTTCAAATCAGTCAATGCCTTGTAGCACTTCTAACTAAAATTTTGAGGAGCAGGGGTTTTTCTTGTGTTTATTTCTTTCTTAATCCTTATTGCTTATAATTTCCCCAAAATGTTATCTATACTACTTATGAACCCTGTGGTCTGTATTTACACAGAAAAAGCTGTTGGCTGGACCTGTGACTTTGTGGGAAGTTACCACAAATACCAAGCAACTGACTGTTGTTTCTCTGAAGATGGCTCTTTACTAGCAGTTAGTTTTGAGGAAATTGTTACAATATGGGACTCAGAGACATGGGAACTTAAATGTACATTTTGTCAACGAGCTGGGAAAATAAGGTAGGTAAATAATTTGGGAGTAGAAAGTACTTTTTTAAAATTTAAATGTCTTTCTACATAAACTTTAGTAATAATTTATGCTTTCTCTAAAGGTAGCTAACCAGAGTGCTGGGAAGCTAAAGATTCTTTGCATGTCAACCATGTGCTATGATTTACCCATTTCTGAAATCAGGATTAACATTTAATTCATGGACTACAGATTTTTATTCTTTGTAATTTCACTTTTATTTATGGTTGTACTACGTAATAGAAGCTATACTTAAACCTCAGTAGATTCACACAATGTTTATCTTCTGTGTGTTCTCATAGAAACAATGGTATGCTAAAACTTCATTGTTTCTAAGAAAGGCAAAGGAAAATAACAGCAGTATCTTCCATTTTACTTCATGTAACAGCATTTGGGGATGGAAAGGAAGATGGCTAATTAAATTGTTTATAATCCCCAACATTTCTGATTCTGAATTTACTTTGTAAAACCTTCTTCAGAATTCATATTGCAAACTTTCCTCTTGAGGTAAATGATTGTTAAAGAGTACTTTTAAAATGACTTTTTTCACATATGTTTTCTGTATGTATCTTAATTATTATACCACACAGCAAATATTAGAGAAAAGAATTGGTTATCAAACCTGTTTTACTAAGAAACAACGTATCTACATACACCTTTTTTTACTTAGTCCCTTTTTTCTGCAAGATAATTATGAACAAAAACATACGTGCCTGTCTAAAAATCTGTATTGCATAAAACTGCCAAAGTGTGCAGTCCTTTGTAACTAAGTGTGATAGAACCGACCGCTGTTAACTTGCTTCTGGTTTTAATCTAGGCACCTTTGCTTTGGGAGACTGACTTGTTCGAAGTATCTTCTCGGTGCTACTGAAAATGGCATTCTTTGCTGTTGGAATCTGCTCAGTTGTGCATGTAAGTTTTTCTTGTTCACTATATAGTGAGTTGGCAAAGCAAGTAGAAAGTGGCCATTAAACTTTGGCTGTTAGGACTTCTGGATTACATCTTCAGGTCTCTACTCAGAGAATGTGTAATTTTTTAAATGGTACATTATACCACTACAATTTGGAGGACTAGGCCTATAATAGACTTAGATTATTTATAAAGTGCCTAATTGTCAGTAAACAGACTTACCTTTTTCCAGTGTCTTCAGTACCTATGACTTTCTGTTGCCCTCCTAACAGATAGGGACTTATTTGTGTTTTACTTATTCGAATATGTGTTTGGGAGGCATAGTGGTTGCTTAGTAATGAATATGTGTGATAACATTTTTTGATATTCTCTACAGTGACTCTGGCTAACATTTTGCCCAGGTTTAGCACCAGCTGAAAAGCCCTGACAGCAGTTGCACTGAAATAATAACCATTGTGTAGAATGTGGAAGGAATACTTTACTTTTCTGCTTCCTGCCCCTCGCTTTAGTGCAGCCTTCCACAGATAACTTCAGTGTGTCTCTGTGTGTTATTTGGAAACGTAAAATCTCTCTTCCTGAGAACGATACAATTGATTGTCCTAATACAGATTAAGATTACCTACTTAAAATGACTTTTTTAAAGTTTTTGGTAAATCTCTTCTTAAAAGTGAATTGCTTTTTTTCTCCCCCAGTGGAGTGGAGCGCAAAATTAAATATTAGAGTAATGGAACCTGATTCTAATTCTGAGAATGTTGCTGCAGTCTCTCAGTCTTCAGTGGGTTCAGACTGTAAGTACAGATCATACTTTACTTTGATAGTGAATTTTCTTTTTAACGTCTTTAAAATAATCTGAGTCACACTTTTCCTTTAAATCAGATGTGTGTTTGGTGCCATTTTGCCTAAGGCACTGCCCTTTCTTGAGTTCTTGCTCTAGTACCTCGTTATATAGGCATTCATACTTAGTTCTAGGAGAGCACCCTTACATCCCTCATTTTTCAACGTGCCAATTTCTACTCGGCCTTCAAAATATAAGAGATTTCACCTTATTGAATGATTCTTAATTTCTCTGAGAAGCTTTAATCATTCCTCCTGTGATCTTGAAGCACTTTTACATATCTGTTATAGTAATTAGGACAAAATACTGTATTAATATTTTGGTGTCTGTCTTCCACAGTAGGCCCTGGCCTCTGGAGCTGGGATTCCCTTTCTCTTCATGGCTCTCATTCCTAACATGCTTGGCACTTAGTAGGCGCCCAGTAGATATTTGTTGAATCAAAGCCTAAGATAATCATGACCTGGGTTATTTACTCAGTGGGATAAGTCCCAAGATTAGTGTGATCCGCCTGAGGTTAGAACTAACATTTGTGGGCAAAATGTTATTGTTTGTCTGTTTTTTCCCTCTAGTGTTTGTATTTAAACCTAGTGAGCCAAGGCCATTGTATATTCAGAAGAATATCTGTAGAGAGGAAGTCCAGTGGGGAGTGTTTGTTCCACGAGATGTCCCTGAATCATTCACCTCAGAAGCTTACCAGTGGCTGAATAGATCCCAGTTTTACTTCCTAACAAAATCACAGGTAACCAATCCTCAAAAAAAGTAATTATTCTGTAAATGTAATTTTCAGTTGCTTTAATATTTTAGAGTTAGAGTAATCATCATCCCAAAACAGGTGGAATAGTTTTATTAAGGATTACGTCCCAACAGAAATTGTCTAATACGCTCAGGACAGCAGTAATTACTAGTGTGTGTGTGAGAGCGCCACTTTCATTGCCCACACCTTTGAGGCTCTTTAAGTAGATATATGTTGATGTATCAAGACAAAAAGTTGACCTTCTCATTTTCTTACTTTAACATCTTTCTTAGATTTGCATTCTACAATTTATCTTTTGCATCATTAACCGATCTCTCTTTTCAGAGTTTGTTGACATTCAGCACAGAGTCTCCTGAAGAGAAACTCACACCGACAAGCAAACAGGTATGTTTTAGCCACTCATGGTACAGACTGCACGGCCTCCCTACAAAGATAAGGTTATCTTTTAGAACTCAGCTATGAGAAAAATGTTTTACATGACCCTAAAATGGAATTTAAAACCATATTTATAAAGCTGCTTGCCTCTTTTGGAGTTATATTGTTCTTTTAAAATAAAGTTTTAGTTTGTAATACAATAAGAAATGTTTGTGATTTAAAGAGTCAAGTGGTTCTGTAAGACTTTTCAGGAAAAACTTGTTCATCACCACTGCCATTGCCTACATTGGTTCTATATCCCTGAGAAACATGTTTATATTGCTAATTCTGGATTTTTCAGATTTAGATTTTATCTGTTGAAGTTAAAGCTCTTTTTCACACCACCACTCCCCACACATACACATCACACACACACACACACACACACACCCTTTGCCCCAGTTTTTCAACATAGATGAATCCTAAAATTGGTCCGGTCCATGTTCATCATTATAACCTAGTAAACACAACTCGTAGCCAAACCACGTAATAACAGACTGGTTTTTCCTTTGTGACCAACTTTTTTTTCTCTGGAGTAAGTAATTGCCTCTTTCTTAGTTTCGCTTAGTTTTCTATTTACTTCCCACCTAATTCATCCCAAACTCTATTCACGCTGTGCAACTCTTCTCAGTATTTTCAGACATATTAGCTACACTTTTAAGTCTTGAAGAAATCTTTCTAAGAGTCTTCTGACCTGCTTCAGTCTGGACTGGTTTTTCTATAAAGCTGGTGTACAGTAGTCATCTTGAGGTTGACATTCACCATCGTTCAGGGTATTTGCTTCACCTCCACTGTAATAGAACCCACAGTTTTCCTCCTCCTTCAGTCACTCCCTTGCTTTGGTGAAGCACATTCTGTTACTGCATGGAAGGTAAATTCAAGACCTTCCATGTTTGGAAATGTTTTTATTCTCTCCCACTTGATTGGTTGGTTGGGTATAGAGTTCTAGGTTGAAAACCATTTTCTCTTAGAACTTCAAAGGTATTTTCCTCTTATTTTATAGCTTCCCGTGTTACTAGAAGTCCAATACCATTCTTATTCTTGATCCTTCACTCATTGAATTCATTCAGCAACCTTTTGTTGATCATCTACTATGTTCTAGATGCTTGGGATACATCAGTGAACAAAATAGTCAAGTCTCTAAAGTGGTGGTGTTTATAGTGTAATAGGAAGATACAAACAATAAATAACAAGCATGAAATATGTAAATAATATTTTGGAAGGTGATAAGAATTATGAGGGAAAGAATAGAGGAAAAGTGGGTAAGGGATACTGCTCCCCATTTTAAATAGGGTGGTGAAAGTCAGCCTGAATGAAAAGACTTTGGCTTTTCCTCAGGAAATGTGAAGCCTCTTGAAGGGTTTTGATCAGAGAACTAAGGAAAAGTTAATTATTTCTTTGCCTTTGTTTTCTTCTTTTTTCTCCCCCGCCCTGAACACCTGTTATTTAATGTTGGACCTTCTAGACTGGGTGCTAAAATATTTTTATTTTTTTCCTCCTGTTTTCTGGGAGATATCTTCATTTTTACCATCTAACCTATTTTTTTCCCTCCCTTTCTCTCCTGCATCGTTGATGTCATCAGACTTTTGTTTTCAGTCTGTTTTGGACTCTTTCATTTTGGAGGTTTTCTTCAGAACCTGATGATCCTTGGCTGTCTGCTTTTATTTTTAAATGAGCATGAGCAAAACAGCCATTTGGATGTTCTCTACTGAGTAGAACTTATTCTCTGGCCTCCACTGTATGAGCTATTTAAAGAAAATCTCTAATGTCATTATTTTTAGGTCATTTTTTCCTATGCTGGTCAGATTGCCCAAATAAAATTCTTTTAAGTTCTTAACCTGAAAGGATGTCAGCGTGGCTGGCAGTGTTCTGAGAAGCACCCGCTCTGAAGTACAGTGAAGCTGCCAGCACTGTGAAGACTCTACACGCACCAAGCAGTCCAGTCTAAAGACAAGCTTTTGTTTCACTCTTCAAAGACTATCCGTCCAGCCTTCTGTTGGGGCTGAAACGAGCTGTGAATCTGAGTGCTCTCTAAGTAGACTTTCAGCCAGACTACCTGGTTTTTTTTAGCCCTTTACGGAGGTACCATTACAATTAGTACCAATTCCTCAGCATTTACAGGATTCCACAGTATAAATTGGGATGCTTCTTGGCTTTCCCCACAGCCAGCTTAGAATTCAGCTTTCAATATGTTACAATTTCACCCATTCACTGTGGTTTATGCTGTTTTGAAAAACCCTTTGCTGTCATTTTGTGGGATTTGGGGGAGAAACAGTGATAAATGGGTATTTTGTTATGTCATCTAAGTGTCCACTGTTAGCTTTTCCATTAGTAATTGGGCTGCTAGGCTTCAGACTTTACATATAAAATGAAGACTCATACTGGATAACTTCTAAATTTCTTCCATTCTTGACCTTTTAGGACTCTATAGCAGTGGTCCCCAACCTTTTTGGCAACAGGGACTGGTGCTCCTATGAAAATTAATGCCTGATGATCTGAGGTGGAGCTGAGGCGGTGATGCTAGTTGGGGAGCGGCTGCAAATACAGATGAAGCTTGGCTGACCCACCAGCCCGCTGCTCACCCCCTGCTGTGCAGCTTGGTTCTTAACAGGCCACAGACCAGTACCAGACCGAGGCCCAGGGGTTGGAGACCCTTGTTTATAGTACTAATGGAATCAAAGGTGGTTCCTCTTTTTAATTAAAGTCATTTCCCTTTGTTTTAAATCCTTATAGCTACTAGCAGAAGAAAGTCTTCCAACAACACCATTTTATTTCATATTGGGAAAGCACAGGCAACAGCAGGATGAAAAATTAAATGAAGCCTTGGAGAATGAACTAGTACAACTGCCCTTAACAGAAAACATACCTGCAGTTAGCGAGGTAAGTAATTATTAAGGCAAACAATGTGAAACATTAAAAGCACACTAGCACCCTAAGTTAGACTTTTTATACAATCAATCTGTAAGATAACTTTTGAATAATCATTTGTGTACTGTGTAACTTTAATACCCAAACCAAATAGCATAAACTTATGATAGGATTATTTGGCCTGGGATGAGGGGAAGAGTTGTTGCTTGTGTAAATGTAGGAAGGTAGGAATAGATTTTTCTTTAGGTTTGGT
>NW_006442484.1:55353200-55385540 GCF_000325575.1 Pteropus alecto
TTTTTTCTTTTTTTACACTAGCTTCTTCACACTCCAGCCCATGTACTGCCATCTGCTTCTTTTCTATGCTCCATGTTTATAAATTCATTGCTGCTGTCAAAGGAGACTAAGAGGTAATGCAGTTCTTAACATATGTTTAGATATTCTGTCTTGGGAAACAGGATGGTTTTTGTTATCCTTTATTAGAATATTATTCCACTGTATTACTCTTTATTTTAGCTTTACCATGTAGTTAAAGGCTATAGGATTATTAAGTCAAGTAAATAAAACACATTGAAAAATAAGCATTAGAAAAGAGATCTTTTGTGTGTACTTTAAAGGATTTGATATATAATTCAAAATTACACTTTTGTAAATTCCTGTTCTTTTATTAAAAGAATAGCCCATAATTTTTAAACTGCACTAGATAATTTTTTGTCTACCTTGTATATATGATTATATTTCTACATAAGTGTTTTAAATTAGAAAGTTTTTTTTTTAGAAATATATTTAATAGTAAATGCATGTTTTATTGTTATTTAAAGTGCTGAAGAAATTCCTGATGAAGTAGATATGGAAGAAGAAAAAGAAAGTGACGATTCAGATGAAGAAAATGATTTTACTGAAAAGGTCCAGGATACAAGTAACACAGATCTGGGAGAAGACATTTTACATCAGTTATCAAAAGCTGAAGAAAGAGAACTGAGAAAATTCAGGAAAGTAGACTACAGCTGGATAACTGCTCTCTAAGCCTTGGAGATTGGGGACGGTTCTTGCAATTTTTTTATATGTTGATACTCCAAAAACATCTATTTTAATGTTATTTCTGTTTTTAAAATAAAATATTAACAGGCTTTATTTTTTAAATAACTGATAATATGAAGCTATATTTGCATCACGCTTTACAGTTGCTGGGTTCATTTGTATATACAATACATCTCATTTTAATTTTTTTGATGTTGATATTGGTTTTTTTTGTTGTTTTTTTTTGTTTGTTTTTAAGTTTGACACCAAAATTTATTTGATGACCAAATATGGCCTGAACTGATGAGAGGTTTTCTGTGGTCCTGATTCATTCCTCTTAGTATATTTATTCCTCTTAGAGAAACTTAGAGAAATGATTTGATTATCTGATATTACAACAGACCCTGCTGAGGGTATTATTTAATGATATAGGCTGCCTAAAATTTGAAAAATTCAAATCATTTAGCCCAAGCCTTTCAGATATGGGCTTATATAACATACTCGTAAATATAATTTTCATGACAGCTTTGGAAGATAAGCTGGCATACTCTATCAGTGTTACGGCTGTGAATACAGGCATACCTAGAAGATATTGTGGGTTCATTTCCTGACCACCACAATCACGCGATTATTGCAGTAAAGCAGGAGTATTTTTTGCTGATGGAGGTTCTTGCCTTCGATTTGTAAATCACAACATCTGTGAAGTGCAGTAAAATGACGTATGCCTGTACTGACTCAAAGAACAACTTCTTTTCACCGGAACAACTTTTTAACCAAAGCCGCATTGCTAATAGAAAAGAATCCATCTCTTCTTTCTGTATTATGTTAAAGTAGTGAAGTTGCTACATTTTAATCACTTAGCATCTGGAGTTTTTCAGTTCCCTGATAATACTTCTATAAAATTTAATATTAAAAAGTTAACATAAGGAGGCGGAGCGGGTAAATCCTGGACTCACCTTCTCCCATGAACACATCAAAATTACAACTAAATTGTAGAACTGAGAACCACCTGAATGACTATCTGAACAGAATTCCTATAACTAAGGACATAAAAAAGAAGCCATATTGATACAGGTGAGGGGCACAGACTTGGTCCAGGCAGGTATCACACCCACCACGTGACAATTTATAAATGGGAGGGATAGCTTGACTACGGAGGTGCTCCCTGAGAAGTGAGGGATCCTAGCCTCGCATGGAGCTCCCAAGCCCAGGACATCTGTGCCAGGAAGAAGAGTCCCCATAACATCTGGTTTTGAAAACCAATGGGAATTACAGTCAAGGGAGACAAAGGAGAGCAGGAGATTGGTAAAGGGCTCAAACACGCTCCAAGCTCAAGCACAGAAGCACCTGGGTCATATTGGGAAGAATTAAATCGACTAAGGAGAGGACCATATAGGGGCAAGGAATGGGACTCAGGAGGGATGCGCTGGTGGGGACCACTTCCTTTGTTGTGCCTTCTCGCACCTAGCTGTCCTGAAGCAGGCGAGTGTAAAATCTGTTCTCTGTTAACCTAACTGCTTGCCCCATGCCCAACTTGCTCACCTGTCCATATCCTCTTCAAGCAGCTCCAGACCCTCCACTCAAGCAGCAGCCCTCCTCAGAGAACACTACAATCTCCCAAAAGCTCCACACGAGTGGTGGCCAGCCTCAACTCATTGTAGCTCCCACCAAGGCTGGTACAAGTGGCATCCAGTCTTAGCTTGCAACGTCAAGAAACCAAGCCTGACATAAGTGGTGGCTGGCCTCAGACCACACCAGAGCCTCACTTAAGCACCTCCCACTCCATGGGATCACAGTGGCTCAACCTCTGTGGTCAAAGCCAGTCAGGTTGAAGGTCACCCCCACCAAATGACATGCCAGCAGCAATCATGGCCCAATTACAACAGGCACCCCTATAATACCTGCCTCAGATGATCGGGGGGACTGTACCACTGGACTCCTCAGGACACCTACATAAGGCTACTCTGGAGACGGATAGAGCAGATCTACCAAAACAGAGTGGCTGGATTTTTTTTTTTTTTTTTTTCAACAGACTCATTTCATAACCAAAAGACTGAAAGTGAAGGGATCGGCATAAAAACAGATCAATGGAACAGAACAGAAAGCCCAGAAATAAACTCATGCTGATATGATCAAAGTATAACAAAGGCAAAAATATACAATGGATAGTCTCCTCAATAAATGGTGTTAGGAAAACTGGACAGATATATGCAAAAAAAAAAAAAAGACCACTTTCTTGCACCATATGCAAAAATAAACTCAAAATGGATTATTAAAGACTTAATTGTAAGATCCGGAACCATAAAATTTTCAGAAGAAAACAGGCAATACATTCTGACAGTGGTATTAGAAATATATTTTCAGATGTGTTTCCTTGAGCAAGAGCAACAAAAAAATAAATGAGACTATTAATCCAAAAAGCTTTTGTATAACGAAGGAAACCATCAAAAAGAAAAGGCAACCTACTGAATGCGAGAAGGTATTTGCAAATGATATTGATAAGGGATTGATATCCAAAATATATAAAGAACTTATACAATGCAACAACAAAAAAAACTCCACTCCAATTAAAACATGGGCTGAAGATCTGAATAGACATTTCTCGAAAAAGAGTCTAACTAGTAATAAAGCGTGTGTACTTGCAAAAAGCAAAAAAAAAAAAGGCAAACATGAAAAATGCTGAACTTCACTAATCATCAGAGAAATGCAGGGTTAGTTTTTGAGGCCAGTCTTTAAAAAAACATGGCAAACACATGAAAAATGCCGAACTTCACTAATCATCAGAGAAATGCAGGGTTAGTTTTTGAGGCCAGTCTTTAAGATTTATTCTGATTACTAGAGGACTCCTAGCTGTCTCTTCTGGTTCTTTCTGGCGAACTAGCTGGTTTGCAGTTTAGCTTATTGCTCTCTTGGAGCCACTAGCCTCCTCTCAATTGTTTACTACAAAACTCCATTGTTTTCAAAAACACCTTTAGGCTTGAACTTCACTCTATTTCTAATAATGTCAGAGTTCTCAATTCTTTAAGAACTGCCTATTGCCCCTGGGCAAAATCTCTCAGCCACTGCTCCAGAATTTCCCTGAGTGACACCTAATTTACAAACTGGACAGAGACAACAGCCTCCGGTCTTTTCTTGTTTCTCATGGCATGGAACTGCTGCCTTATGACCAGGCTTCCCGTATTCTCGGCCTGCTGTACTTCAGGGAAAGGCTCCATTCTACAATGTGGGCTTGGAGGAAGGAAGACTCAAGCACCTCAGCTGCACTTGCCTGGAATATATCCTCTGCAACACAGAGCTGGCGGCCTTGAGAAATGCTGGCAGCCTCTCCCAGGGAGGTGAGGGACAGGTGAAAGGGAGCCTGTCTTCTTGGCCAAACCTGCTCTGTGTGGAGCTTCTATCATACTGGCTTGGGTTTGGAGCGAAGAGAGCAGGTTGTGACTTGAGCACCACAGATTCTCACTGTTCTTATTGAATCTAGATTTTCTTGATTAAATGTTTCTTCATTTGCTGTATACCCTTAGGACAGTTTCTGGAGACTTTAGATGGTTGTTTTTTTCTTTTTTTTTTTTTTTAACAATTATGGTTGTTTTGAAGAAAAACAAGTCCATAGATCTTATAGATCTTATACTGCCATTCCAGAAGTAGAACTCTCTTAAGTCTCACTTAATCTTTATTTTCTTCTTCGTCTTTTTTTCTGTGTACAATTTATTGAAGAAATCAAATTTGTCCTATAGAGTTTCTTACTAATGTTGCCGATTGCTTTGATGGCTTTTAACATGATCCTCTGTCCTCTGTATTTCCTGTGTGTGGGTAGTTGTATCTAGAGTTGTATCTATCCAACAGAAATATAATGCAAGTCCTTGTATAATTTTAAATTTTCTAGTAGTTATAATAAAAAGTAAAAAAAGTATGAAAATAATGCTAATGATTTATTAAACTCCCAAATTAATGATTTTTTAAGCCTCATATAGCTAAAACATTTGAACATGTAATCAATTTTAAAATATGTAATGCTATCATTTACACATTTTATTTCATACTAAGTCTTAAAAATTCATTATGTATTTTACTTTTAAGGTACATCTCAATTTGGACCAACCACATTTCCAATGCTCAAAGCTACATGTGACTAGTGGCTGCCATTTTGGACAGCACAAAATCTAGAAACTGGATTTACTTGGAAATTTTAACTAAAGCAATAAAGATTGTGTCAGAGTTCATTTTTGTTTTGTCAGCCTCCCCACACCCCAAGGAGTAGGACATACTGACCTAATTACAAATAAATTTTATTATTATTTTGCCATATTCAGATACCGACATAGTAACTTCAAATTTAAGAAACACTTTTATAGTTAGATATGAAAGGTTTTGTACTTTCAAATCAAATTACTTAAAGTAAATTTGGAATATATTTTTAAAATAGTGATTACTGTATGATCCGAATAATTGTTTTTAAGTGTGAATTTAATTACTTTTTCTAAAGAGTTGATCACTCTTACACTAAAGTATGACAACCTTGCTGAAAGGAATAATTCTAATTCCTCCTCTAATATTTAAAAAAAAAAATTCCCAAAGACAACTATATAGGTAAAACAGAAATGGCCACTCTATTTCTTAAAATCTGAACTTCTGTCCTACAGATCTATAATGCTGTCTCTCAGTTCCTTTCACATAGAAAGCTGGTCCCATCATAGTAAGATCTCATAAAGATCTCTTACCTCCTCTTCTCTCATTTATCTAATTTATCTGTCAAGGCATGAACCCATTGCTCTCACTAGTGTAGCCCGTACTTTAGAAAGTATACACTCAACCTCACTGGGGGATGGACCACATGTTAACCACGCACTGTATACCATGCATTTCACATACATCACACTTTTTCCACAACTTCCTATGTTAGATATTTACCCCAGTTTGTCAAATGAGATAGATAACTGGCTCCAGAGAGAGCAAGTTAAGTTATATCCAGATCACTGGGATCTCAAGAAGTAGGGCTAAGACACAAATCCTCTTTGTCTCTCCGTCAACTCCCAAATTCTGTGCTCTTTCTAGAATAGCACATTGTCTCCCAGTTAAACAGCTAGTTAGCATTATTACAAAGGTGTCTATAATTGAGGAGGAGTTATGATCAACAAACAATAGACAGTCCAGGTTTAGGGCTAGCTCCACCCAGCTGCAGAAAAATGTTAGCTAGCTCTGTGACTTGGCTAAAGTCCTTTAATCTGAGTTTCAATCCTCTCATTCATAAAATAAAATATTCCCTCCATATGCAGGGAATATTGTTTTGCCTGACTAGGGCTATTATGTTCCAAATATAAGTATATAAAATTTGAATATTAAATGAGTTTACACACTTGATGATATACAAAACTTTAATGAAAAGACTAATTGAATGACGGCATATTAATTAGAATAAGCTCATTGTTAATGTTCTGCAATATTGTTCCTCTGTGGGTTTTCTCTTTATCATAGACTAGCACCCTGTATAGAAGTGATGGAATTTGCCATAATGCTGCGGATAATGTGTCTTAAATAATTTCAGGTCTTTGTACTATGACTAGAGTGGAGCCTTTAACAGAAACCTATTAAGCTAAACATAACCATTTGGTTTAAATTAGCAAAGTCTTGTAAATGGCACTGATATTTTTATGAGACTGTTTATCTGAACTACTACTTCTGAAAACTGTTTTCCTCTGTTACCTGTGCTTATTGATAGCCATGAAAATGGCAAAATTACTTACATCAAAGTCAATATTCTATAACACTATATAAACGTAAACGAAATAGTAAAAGATAAGATCTAAGAAGGATATAGGATCCAAGGTAGATTATTCTCTTTAATTAAGATGAAAGAGAAACAAGTGGAAGTAACTGAGATTTGATAGTAGTATATCATGAAGGGAGGATATGAGCAGAATAGAATCAATCAGAGAGAGAGAATCAATGAGTAAATTGCTCAGATTGGTTTTGTTTTCCTATAACTATAAGCAAACCACTTAATCTCTGAATCATAGTTCCTTCATCTAAATTACAGAATGAGGCAATTTGATCTCTTCCTGCTCTGATACTTTGTGACCACAAAACTAAGTTAGGTGCCAGAGTAGTGTATTATAGCCCTCCACTCTCACCCCATGCCCCCAAATGCCAAAAGTCTGCAAGTACTATATTTGTGGTACCTGCATATAAATATGTAGAGATATAGCTATCTTAATTTCCCATTCAGGCATGATATACCTCTGGCTTGGAAACTCCTTGAGAGATCCGAGCACTTAGTTCACAGAGTGAAATAATCAGACATGAAAATGCACCAGTTCCTCCCATTGCTGTGTTGAGTTTTGATAATCCTTGTTACTCAGTGGTTGGCTACTTTAACAAAAGGATGAATATAAGTGATCTGAAACTAGCACATTAAGTGGAAATATTGATATTATATTCTAACTCACTTAGGAAGGTAAAGTTAAACTTTTTGTTCCCTCAGAAATGCCTGTCTGCAGTTGTGAAATTTGAGTTGATTAGCCCAGACTCATTTGGTGAGCAGTATCTAATGCCAGAAAGACCATTGGTCTAGGAGTCAGAAGACACTAGCTCCAGCTCTACCTCTTACTAGCTTTGTGCTTGTATTAAGTTTATATGAGGCTTTAATTTTTTTTTTATCACTAAAAGGGCTGTGTTTTGTTACATGGCCCTACTTCAATAAATAAAAAACGTATGGCTTTGCTGCTTAATTGCAGCTTCTTTTGGTGCTGGAGAGAAGGAGAAACAAGCAGCTTAAAAGATTTCATTTCTGAATAAGAGTAGATCCTGTACCTACTTAGGTTTGAGATGCCCTCGGCCTGAATCTCTGCAGACTTTACCCAAGAGAACAGATTAGAGTCAGAACTCCTCACTAGCAACTATGAATTATGAATTCCACAGCATGATGAATAAAAGTAAAAAATGAAATGAAGGAGCAGGCTGTATGACATACCAGAAGCACTCATATTTGTTGAATGGAGGAGACCATAGACTAAAGAAGGTAAGAGAAGGTAGGTGTACAGCTTTTACTTACATTCAAAGTCAAGGTAAAAATGAAGGGCCAAAGCTTGCCCTATGTAACCAAATCTATTTCTTAGGCTCCAAGTACTCCCAGAAACCATTACAGAGTTATATATTCTACAACATGGGCAGCATAGTCCATTAATTTTAGTCAAGCAGTGAGGTTGCTAAAGAAAATTGAATACAGGCTTTCCAGTCTCAGAATAGTGTCTCACTGGATAGTTGAGGCTGCTTTCCATTCCTCACATCCCTCAACATCAGGAGGGAAGATTGGCTTGCTTTCTGTTCCACAGTGACTCTTAAAAAACATTGCTGTTTCATTCCTGTGTGTGAGCACATTCTTTGAGTTTCATGAGGAACTAATTCTCAGTCTAATTCTCATGGTTTTGATCCCATGAAGGAGCATGGAAACGTGATTGGCTATCAAAACTAAACTATCCAGAAAGTTTATCTTTATTCATGTGTCCAATAATCAGGAATATCTTGAACCAAGGAAAATGAATTGTTATTTTCTGACTTTATTTAATCAGATTAGGCCACCTTGAATATCTCTGCATTTTGGAAAACCTCTAGCAGTGGTGATGTGCATGCCAGTAATATGGGCTTATATTTTCCAATTCAGGATGTTATAGAATCTACCCCTAGGCAGCTCTTGGAGAGCAAAGAAAGTATAGCCCAACTCTCAACTCAGTCACAATAGCTCTGCTAAATTACTGGAAAAATCAGTTAAATTTCCATGGGCATCTGTTTCTTCATCAGTAAAGTGGGAGGTGGCTGTCATCTCTGAGCTGACTTCCAGCTCTGATAGTCCCTGATTGTAAGAGTACTATATAATATCTTTGTGCAATTAGGATGGCAATGCTTTGATAATTCATTGTTAAATATATTAACAAACTAGAGAAGCCTAGTATGGTATACAAAATTCTTTATACAATTCAAAGGAGGCAGCATGATTCGACATATACCTTCACGCAAGCCACAATGACACTGACCCTCATCCCACTCTATTAGTGCGCTAGTCCAGATGTATGTTTGTGGAGGTGGGGGTAGAAGGAGGTGGGGATGGTAAAAGGAGAGTCAGGCATGAAATATCTTATCACAGAGATAATTGCAACTTTCTTAAGGGCCCCAAAGAAATAACAATAACATAATAAAGAGAATAATATCCAGTATTTACTTAAGGCTCACCATGTGCCATTTAATCTGCACTTTAGGATGTAGTTATATGTTAAAATTGCAGTCTTGTTATCTCTGTTTTGCAGGGTAGGACACTGAGGTCCAGGAAGGTTAGGTGAATTGCCCAAGGTCACAGCACTAGTACGTGGTGATTGGAAATTCAAGCTCCATTTGGCTCTGGGACTCTATCCCTTAGCCAATGTGATCCCCCAAGCCAGCAGGTGGGCTTTTCTCAGCACCATTCCTGGGTATCTAGTGAACACAGCACCCCTAGTCTGGAGCATCCTTCCTCCTAAAAGTCTGAGTTGGAGTTGAGGTCTCCATCCCTCCTCACTGGCTGAGCAGTGGTCAAGTGATCCCCACTTGCGCCCCTACTCCCACACTCTGGAGGCCCTTTTGTTTCCTTCATACCCCTTCTCGGCCTTGCCTCGGCTGGTCTGGAAACCCTAGGCACCATTCTGATGTTGCCCAGCTGGGCGAAAGCCTGGACCCTGCCCCCATGGAAGGTAACCACTTCCCTCCACAACAGAATTGTCATCCCAGCTGGTATAGGAGGGGCTGTGGATGTCCTGTGAGGTATGAACACAGGCCAGATGTATTGTAAAGTAAACATCTCTGTGGCAGGCACTGCCCGCAAGAGCAGCACGCTGCCCACATCCCTTTGCATCACCATCTTCCTTGTAGCCCTACTGAACCTTTTGGTCTGCTTGCTGGGAACAGGTTATAATGCCTTTGTAGACAAGGAGTTCGTGGTCTGCCTCGTGCTGACCCTAATCCCAATCTGCTGGCCAAACCACATCATTTGGGACTTCAACAAATACCAGGTGGCAGGGGTGCCTCCCTCTGCCTGGGCTGGGCCACCTCATCCATTTGCCTTTTTCTGGATTAGGGTGGAGAGGCTGGCGTGCTGTAAATGCCCCTCTGAGGGCTCCAGGGCTCCAGCCGTTGCATGGCTCTTTGTCTGTGCCCAGTCTGGTTGGTACCTCTTTGGGAGCCTCTGAGTAACCCACGAAGAATTGTCTCTGAGGAAGATAGGTGAGTGGAGTCTCCCTTGACAATAAAGATATTCCCTTTTGAACTTGAGTCATCAAAGCGATAGCAGTGCTTGTTAGCTTTAGGGTTCGTTTTATTTTTTGTTTTTGCTTTTTGGCTGTTCTCCTACCCCGCCCCCCTACCCCACCACCGGTTTTTAAAAATCCATTGAATGACAGAGCCAAGAAATTGACTGACTCCCACCCTGAGTGTGCTCTGTTGCTGGTGTTCTCACCTTCCAATGTTGGATGCTTTGAAGTTTCTGGATCTTCATCCTTCCTCCAAGCCCTGGAAGCTGGAGCTCCTGGATACACCCCCATCTTGGAGACAAAGCTGGCGCCGTGGATCAGCCATGAAGGGTTACGTTCTACCCTGGCTCTTTCTGACAAGATGGTCTGTCTCTGGAGGACCTGAAGCTGCTGGGGGAGGAGCCTCTCTGTACCTGAAGAGACACACACCTGCCTTCCCCTCAAGCCTCTGGAACACCCCACCCCCACACAGGGGTGTAACTTCTCAAATAGCAGCGGACAGATTACAAAAGAACCCTCACCTCCAAGACTTTTGAGGTCTGTCCCCTAAACCTGTCACAGCATGCCCCTGGGAGTGGGAATTCTTGGCTTCCCCAAGTCCCAGCTGTGCTATATAGTTCCTCTACCCTTTCACTTCTCAGTCACTGCATGCTTCTGCTATACCCTACCCCATACTTGTAAGTTTTTTCCCTAAACAAAGTGTGCGTGTATGTGACCTACAATTCAGGCCACATCTTGGTCATCAATCCCCTCAGCTAGAAACTCTAGAGACAATTTTATAATTATGTCAAAACCATCGAGTTTTTAATATTTACCTTTATTAATTTTATCCTGAATATGCATACAAGGTATTCTGGATCAGAGACAGATTTCATGTTAGCACCTTACAGTAAATATGAAATATGCTGGCCTCCCATAGTATAGCAATGAGAGCCAGGTCAAATGTCTTATATAAGTAGCTGGATTTCTCTGCTTATAAAGAAGGAGGCAGCTGTTTCCCTCCCCTGCTAAAATAACCTCCTTAAAAATAAAATGAGTCTGGGTCCTTGCTCCTTAATACCTCCTGGGGCCAGATGACCCCATGTGTCTCAACTTTTATGACCTAGAGATTTCTCCAAGGTCTGGGATTTATACCAAAGGAGATAGTACTGCTGTCCTGGGGCTTAACCTACGGATCTAGTCTGTGTTGTAACCGTTTGGCTCCCTAAGAGATATGGGACATTTTATTATCATTTCAGTTCAGAGCAGTTAACCAGAGAAGTAGATATAGGTCTAATTCTCATGGTATGTGAGGAGTGGTGGGAGGCTAGGGCTTTCTACTGGAGCACGAGGAAATCCAAGGAAGCTCTGCTTCCCTGCAAAGACCCGGAATGTTCTAAATCATACCAAGGATTGGGTGCCTGGATATTTCTGGTGTCCAAAAATTCAATTTCATTTAATAAGTTTCCGAGTATGTACTTTGTGAATAGGTGAGTTAGAAACGGTTCCTGTCCTTAAGTTGCAAAGGTACGTGTGATAAATTGGTTATAAGCCAGTATGACCTGAAACTATAGCATACCCAGTTTCAGAGCAGGCCCATCAGCATCACATGAAGACAGGCTTATTGTTAAACAGCAAAAGAAGATTCTAACCAGATGTCCTGCCTCAGAACAACCACATGAAAATTGGAGCCTCACTGTCACTGCACGCAGCTGTCCTAGAGACACGTACTATTGACAAAAACTTTTCTAACCAAAACCCTCTTCAGTTTACAAAATGCAATGCCCATAGAATACCTCACTGATCTTCCAAACTATAAATTAGTCAGAAGAGTGATTGATTAGTATAGCTCAGAAATTAAATTGCCCAAAGTCATACAATGAATAAATAATAGAACTCAAATTCTAGTTAATTTGATTACAAAACCAGAATCCTTTATACTAAATGATTTGTATGTAATTCTACATAAGTACCCAATAATATTGTTATGTTAATTATTGTAATAACTGCTGTATCTCTCATTCAACTTCTTATGATATGAAGGTGTTAAAAATTCTTGAAATAGACCAGTTTAAGAAATTGTATAAGAATGCATTTTACAGTATTCAATTTATGCTATATGACACCAAGTAGGGCTTGGTGTCATATAGCATAAATTGAATAGTGTAAAATGGCAACAGTGTGTGAGCTACTTGAGTATGTAATAATCTAAGATGACTTCACTTTTTTTACCCCTGCTCCCTACCCTGCAACACCTGGCAACCAATTATCTTTCTACTGTCTTCAAAGTTTTGTCTTTTCCAGAATGTCATATAGTTGGAGTCATACAGTATGTAGCCTTTTCAGATTGCCTTCTTTTGCTTAGTAGTAGCACTTAAGTTTTCTCCATGTCTTTTCATGGCTTGATAGTTCATTTCTTTTTAGCAATGAATAATTCTATTGTCTCTGTGTACCACGGTTTATTCATCCTTTCACCTACTGAAGACATCTTGGTTGCTTCCAGGTTTAGCAATTATGAATAAACCTGCCGTAAACATCTGTGTGCAGGTTTTTGTAAGTTTACCTTTGGGTAAATACTAAGGAGGGTGATTGCTGGATTACATGGTAAGAGTATGTTTAGTTTTGTAAGAAACCACCAAACTGATTTTCAAAGTGCCTGTGCCAGTTTACATTTCCACTACCAATGAGAGCTTCTATTCCACATCCTCACTAGCATTTGGTGCTGTCAGTGTTCCAGATTTTGGCCACCCTAATAGGAGTGCAGTGGTATCTCATTGTTGTTTTAATTTATATTTCCCTGATGACTTATTATGTGAAGCATTTTTGTATGTTTATTTGCCATTCGTATATCTTCTTTGATGAGGTGTCTCTTAAGGTCTTTGGCTCATTTTCAATCAGCTATTTTCTTATTGTTGAGTTTTGTATTTTGGATAACAATTCTTTATTAGAGATGTTTCTTGCTGATATTTTCTCTTGGCCTGTGGCTATCTTATTCTCTTGACATTGTCTTTCCCAGAGTGGGAGTTTTTATTTATAATGAAGTCCAGTTTATTCTTTCATGAGTTGTGCCTCTGGTGTTGAATCTAAAAGTTATTGCCATACCCAAGAACATGTAAGTTTTCTCCTATGTTATTTTTAGGAGGTTTATAGTTTTGCATTTTACATTTAGGTCTGTAATCCATTTTCAGTTAATATTTGCAAAGTGTGTCTATATTCTTTTTTTTTTTTTTGCATATGAAAGTCCTGTTGTTCCAGCACCATTTGTTGAAAAGACTCTTTGTTTCACTGTATTGCCTTTGCTCCTTTGTCATAGATCAGTCGATATACTTATGTAGGTCTATTTCTTGGCTTTCTATTCTGTTCCACTGACCTATTTGTCTGTTGTTTTGCTGATATCACCCTGCTTTGATTACTATTGCTTTATAGTAAGTTTTGAAGTCAGGTATTATCAATCCTCCAACTTTGTTCTCCTTCAATAATGTGTTGGCTATTCTGGGTCGTTTGCCTCTCCATATAAACTTTAGAACGTGTAATATGCACCAAATAATTTGCTGGGATTTTGATTGATATTACATAGAATCTATAGAGCAAGTTGAGAAGAATTAAAATCATGACAATATTGAATTTTCCTATTCATGAACATGAACTATCTCTCCATTTAATTCTTTGATTTTGTTTATCAGAATTTTGTAGTTTTCTTCATCTAGATCTTTTACATATTTTGCTATATTTATACCTCAGTATCTCATTTTTCAATACTAATATAAATGGTATTATGTAAATTTTAAATTTAATTTCAAATTCTACATGCAAGTTTGCAGGAAAGTGATTTTTGTATATTAACCTTGGACCCTGCAACTTTGGTAAAATCACATATCTGTGATAAGTAAAAGCACTTATCCAGGAGTTCGTTGATTCTTTCAGATTTTCCACATAGACCCTATGTCTGTCGTCTATGAACAAAGACACTTTTACTTCTTTTACTTCTTTCTTCCCAATGTGTATACCTTTTATTTCCTTTGTTTGTCTTGTTGCATTCACTAGAACTTAGACCAATGTTGAAAAAAAGTAGTAAAAGGGCATATCTTTGCCTTGTACCTGATTTTAGTGTGAAAGTTTCCAGTTTCTCATCATTAAATATAATATTAGCTGTAAGTTTTTTTGTAGGTATTCTTTATCAAGTTGGAGAAGATTTCCTATTCCTGGTTTACTGAGAGTTTTTACCATGGATGAGTGTTGAATATTGTCAAATGCTTTGTCTGCATCTATTGATATAATCATAACATTGTTCTTTTTTAGCCTGTTGGATTACATAATTGATTTTCAAATGTTGAACCAACCATGTATACCTGAGATAAATCTCACTTGGAGGTGGTACATAACTCTTTTTATATATCATTGAATTTAATTTACTAATATTTTGTTAAGGATTTTTACATGTATGCTCCTGAGAGATATTGGTCTGTAGTTTTTTCTTGTAACATCTTTGGTTTGGTATTAGGGTAATGCCAGCCTCATAGAATGAGTTAGGAAATATTCCTTCTGTTTCTCTTTTCTGAAAGGGATTGTAGAGAATTGTTTTAATTTCTTCCTTAAATGTTTGGTAGAATTCGCCAGTGGGCCCATTTGGGCCTGGCACTGTTTTGGAAGGTTATTAATTGTTGATTCAATTACATTAATAGATAAATCCTATTAAAATTGTGTATTTTGTGTGTGTGTGTAAGTTCTGGCAGATTGTGTCTTTTAAAGAATTGGCCTATTTCATCTAGGTCATCAAATTTGTTAGCATAGAGTTGTTCATAGTATTCCTTGATTGTCCTTTTAATGTCTATGGAATCTATAGTGATGTCCCTTCTCTTACTTCTGATATTAGTAATTTATGAGCTCCCTATTTTTTTCTTAGCCTGGCTTATCAATTTTATCCATCTTTTCAGCTTTTGGTTGTCATTAATTTTTCTCTATTGATTTCCTATTTTCAATTTAATTGATTTCTGTTCTAATTTTTATTGTTTCTTTTCTTCTTAGTTGGATTTAATTTGCTCTTCTTTTTTAGTTTTTAAGGTGAAAACTTAAATGATTAATTATAGAAATTTCTTCTTTTCTAATTTATGCACTCAACATTATATATTTTCTTGTAACTGATTTTTTACAATTATATTTAATTTCAATTTTAAAAAACAAAACACACAAAATAGCATTTACGTTCTTAAAAAATAAAGAAAGAATTGTAACCTTGATATATCATGTTTAAAATTTATTGAAACTTCCTTTTTTTTTTTTTGGCTTACTCTTTGGAACTATGCCTAATTTTATATGTAGTGGTTAATTTAATTATTTATTTTATTAAAATTATTGGGGTGACATTGGTTAATAAAATCAATTAGGTTTCAAGTGTACAATTAAATAATACATCTTATAGCTAAGCACTGTTTTTACTGCATCTCACATAGTTTGATAAGTTATGTTTTTATTTTCATTTAATTAAAAGTATTTTTAAATTTCTCTTGAGATATCTTTTTTGACTAATGTATTATTTAGAAGTGCATTGTTTAATCTCAACATATTCTGAGACTTTCCAGTTATCTTTCTGTTATTAATTCCTAGTAAATTTCATTGTAGTCTAATAGCAGAAATTGATTTCTATTCTTAAATTTGTTAACGTATGTTTTATGTCCAGAATGTAGTCTTGGTGAATGTTTATCTTGGGGAATGTTCCATGTGAATTTAAGAATATATATTTTGTTGTTGTTAGAAAATGTGGTCTGTAGCTGTCTGTTATATCTAGTTGATTGATGGTACTGTTGAGTTCGATTATGTCCCTACTGATTTTTTGCCTACTGGATCTGTTCATTCTGATAAAGGGGTGTTGAAGTCTCCAATTATGAGAGTGGATTCTTCTCTTTCTCTTTACAGTTCTATTAGTTTTGCCTTACATATTTTGACACATCACTTTTTTTTTAGCAAAACTATTTTGTAAACTTTAAAAAATTATCTGAATACTTTAATACAAAATGTTCAACACCTAAAATTTGCAAAGCTTCATTTAAATCAAAAACTTTATTTGACAAGAATGATTAACACCAAGAATTGCACAGGAGTTGATTTCTGCTACGTAGTGCCAACACTATACAATACAATAAGAACTGTATCATTAGCTGTTCTTTGCTCTTCTTTGCTGTATCATTAGCTGTTCCATTGCTCTTCTAAATTCTAAAGTACAGAGGAGGGCATCTTCAAACACAAAACAAAATGCAATCCAAATAAATTGTGCAGAGTTATTACTAATAGTTATAAATACATTTTGACTAAGCTATCCAATCAAGTGGCTAGGGTATAACATAACAGGGCTGATAAATGGTTTTGTTTTTAAAGCTTGGTAAAACTCTGTACTAGGTGAGAAGTCACAGTTTAAGGATGAATGTCTGTAAATAGTTACTACACACACATTTAGTGTCTATAAACACTAGAAATACAAGTTAGACAGAATACTCTTAAAAGTCCAGTGGAGTTTAAAAAAAAAAAAAAAAAGATTAAGTAACATGATTCTCAAAGTCCACAGGAATTTTGCCTGAAGAGTTTGAACAGCTGCCAATAATTCACTTTCCCTGTGCAGGGGTAAGGCATCTCTAGAACCCTTAGGGTTTGCCAAACTGAATCTGCTGGCTTTCACTATAGTACCTGCATCTTTGACTACGTGGTAGAAAACATTCTTCATCTGTAAGTTATCTTCACGATTGGTATGAATCTCTAACAGATAACAGAATTCCTGAGTAAGCCAGAAGCACTAGTTAAAATGCTCTGGAGAAACAAAATCTTCATCTACTTTGGCATAGCTATACAAGTTATGAACCTCATATAGAATTCCTACTGTGGAAAATGCCACAACTCTAAGAAACTGTATAATAGCCCAGCCTTGAACTCTATACTCTTGATGAAGATATTTTCTTAGTGATTAGTCTAAATGCCAGTTCTGATGGCTAAATAGGATCATAGTTACTGAGTTTTCTTGAACTTACTCTTCTGATGCCTTTTAAAGAATTTTTTGTATCTTTTCCATGTCTTTACCAGCATATATGTGCCAGAAGACTCCTGTCTTCTTTTCCTTCAGTAAATTGTTATATTGTGAGTTCATGAGAATTCCTATCTTGGACAGTTTTAAGGACTTCTTCTTGGTCACAATGTCCTTTGGAATTCCCATATAGACCAGGATATTAGCTGCATCAGACATGTCTCAGTAAAGACATTGTTCCACATTTTTTGATAAACATTATACAACTCAGAACCTCAATCTGGCCAAACAAAGTAGTTCAGCAGCCTAGAAAAAAATCCAATTTGTAGTCTTACCTTGTATACTCAAGCAATGGAATGCTGGCCATCAGATCATCAAACCTGGAGGGCATTATATCTTTAAAAGTTCCTCCTGGTAGCTAGTTCTTAAGTTTCAACATCAGTAATTCTTCTTCATTTTCCAAGAGACTCGAAACATCTTCAAATGCATTCCAGAAGTCTCCTACTGTGGTGTCTTCAATGATTTCATTGGTTCCTAGTATAAACTGAATGTTTACAGTCCCCAAAACTTGTATGTAAAAACCTAATCCCCATTGCCATGGTGTTTGGATGTGGGATCTTTGGGAGGTGATGAGGTATGAAGTCAGAGCCCTCATGAATGGGATTGGTGTCCTTATAAAAGAAACATCTGAAAGCTTCATTGCCCCCTTCCACCATGTGAGAACACAGCAAAAAGACAGCATCCATGAACCAAGAAGTAGACCCTCACCAGATACCAAATCTACTGGCACCTTGATCTTGAACTTCCCACCCTCCAGAACTGTGGGGGGTAAATGACTGTTTTTTAAGCTATTCAGGCTATGGCATTTTGTTACAGCAGCTTAAACAGACTATACTAGACTATGAAAGTCCTACAGTTAATTAGATTGACTTCCTAGTTACTAAACCCTTTAAGTATTCAAGTTTTCAAAATTCATCATTCAATTTATGATGTACCATAAATTGACACCATCACTGGCTGTCTTTGTTTCTAGTACTCTCTAAACACATTCCAGTTGCTGTTACTATTGGGATCTTGCAAGCACAGCAATTATTTCACAGTCAGTAGTGAGGAGTATCAGAATGCTAAGTTTGTCATCAGATCTTGAGGTTCTTAAATAAATCGGAGGAAGTGTTATTTTCTACCAAAGAAGCAAAGATGTCATCAAGGATTTTGGTGTATTCTTGAATCCATTTTCTGTCTTTTTTTCCTTGTTAATGTTCCCACTGGTTAGGTCTACCAGCCAGTTTAAAAGAGACATGGTAATGGGACAGGCTAGTTTCATGCTGCTAGTTGAGTTGAGGCTGCTCCCCCGCCAACCCCTTCACAGCTACTGACTCCAACACCGAGGGGTTCTGCAGGAACACAGAACCCACAATAGGTTTTTCTTCAACTAAGGAAATATATTTTATGTCTTCCTTTATGTCTTCTTGGCTTTGAGAAGAGCTTGAATTGCGTGTTTTAACAAGGACAATTCATCTTTATTCCACATTTTGCTTTTACAAATGAACAGTCTTCAACATAGAGAGCTTTTCCAAGAATGGTCTGTGTAGGCATCACGTTCCCTGGCTCATGTACCTAATCTTCATGTATCTCAGCCAAGGAAAAGTCTGGTAGGTAGACTTTTTTGGCAATTTTTTCTCTTCATCTGATAGCCATTCACACACTCAAAATGCACACTGAGGATGTACACACCCAGTGCAAGTTGAAGATGGTGGTATCACATACAACATACATTTCTTGAACACCTTTGGCAGCTTGCTCCCTAGCAATCCTCTAAGAGATGCTTTGTGTAGCTTCCTTTTCAGAAAACACCATTTGACATAGTGACCTCCAACACGGGCCAGGATGTACTTTTCTATATCCAAATCAATCACCATCACATTTTTGGTTAAAGGCAACCATAACCTAATTGCTTCATTGTTATTATAAACATTTGACAAAGAGGCAGCACAGTAAAAAAATCAGGCTCTGATAACCTAATAAATACGTTTGGTTTTTTTTCTTTAGAGTCTGTGTGAGGGGAATGATGATCACATAGCTCCCTTTTCTCTTTCATCACTCACCTCTGAGAAACTGACTAGGATGACTAAACCAATGTTATTATATATATATATTAGGTTAGGAATGCCTTGGGAATCAAGAAACAGAAAATCTGACTAAATAAGAACTGTAGTGATAGGTGGTTGTTGATGTTGGTCAACTAGTAAGCCATGTCATCAGAAGCCTAGGCTTTGTATTTGTTTGCTCCATTCATCCTCAGCTTTTCATTTTGTGCCTTTCAATTTATGGCCTCAATATACCCACTGAATTTTCAAGCAAAGAAGAAGATAGAAAGATTACTTCCAGCTCCTACTATGCCTTTTATCAGGGAAGCTAAAGGTTTTCCAGATGTCCTCAGTATATATCTTCATATATTTCATTGGCCAAGAGTGGATCATTTGGTCACCACTAGCTCCAAGAGAATCTGGGAATCAGGTATATGGAAAAGAACAACAGAATTAGCTTAGATCAATTATAATTCATCCTCTGGACTGGGCAGATTGCTGCCTGTATTAGTCAGGTATTTCTGTGATAATACTCCATAACAAGCAACTCCCAAAATCTTAGTTGTTTATAAGAACAAGCAGTTGTTTCTCTATTATGGGCCTGTAGGTCACCTATGACTCTGCTAGGTTTGGCTGGGATTAATTGGGCTCGGATCTAGGTTGTGTGTGGTTTCATGTTTGATCCATATATTATCTTATTCTGGCATTACGGACTACCCATGGAATATTTTTCTCATTGCAAATGGTAGGTGTACAAGAAGGTAGGTAAAATCACACAAATTTAGAGTCTCTGTTCATGTCATGTCCAGTAACATTCCATTTGCTAAATGAATCACCTGGCCAAGTCCAAACAGAAACTGAGAGGGATATATACTCTGCCTAGGCCAGTGGAAAGTGCTACAAAGTCACGTGCCAAAAGATATACATGAATAATTCTAACACAGAGAGGGAATGAAGGATTAAAAACAAAAATCCAATATATTCCCTCATTCTAAACAAATGGGGGTCCCGAGAGCAAGAGAGGAAGAAATGGCTGTTGATTAGCCATCCAATTGTATCTTACACACTAGAGTCGTCAAAAGAAGCTGTAGAAATTTATTTTTCTGGTTTAGTTAGCAGGAGGAAGAGGAGGAAGTTAAGAAATGGTAGAGTTACAAACTGCTTTCCTGGGCAGGGGTTTTCAGCTATAACACTGATGGATAGTTGAATAGGCTGATATAGAGTTTAACATCTCAGGTTCAGTCTGAATTCAGTCTCAGTCCAAATTCCTGCTTATAACAACATCTCTGATACAGTACATGCCAAGTACTACACTAAGTACTTTACATGAATTAGCTCACTTTATCCTCATAACAAATCTATGAAGTTATACTCACTTTACAGCTGAGAGGTCAAGTGACTTAGGTAGCTGCTTATAAATGGCAAAGCTATGACTGGAATCAGATCTGTCTGATTTCATTCACTCAGGTATCCACTACTTACCAGGCACTGTGCTGAAGATGCAAATCAACAAGACAGTCCCTGCCCTCCAGGACTACAATTCTTAGTCTCTAAACTATACAGCCCATTGGAAATTACATGTTGACTAAAAAATAAGTCTGATGCAAATATGTGTGTTATTTTAAAAATGGATATACTATGGGCCAAGTATTCTCCTAGGGGCTTATCATGTCATGGATCAATGAACTGTCAAAGTTCATTGATACTCTATGAAGAATGTATTTTTATTCCCCATTTTAAATATTAGGAAACTGATCTATCTAGAGGTTACCTTTGTTACACACAAGAAAGTGATGGAACAGGATTAGACACCAGGCAATCTGACTCTAGAGCTCCCCACCCCCTTTTTATGCATTTTATTTTATTATTACTTTCAAGTACACAGCACATTGGTTAGACATTTATATAGTTTATGAAACAATCCTCTTGATTATTCATTCCCTCTGGCTCTACACATAGCCATCACATTACTGCTGACTGCATTCCCTATGCCATGCTCGCCATCCCTGTGACCATCTATCAACTACTCATTTGTACTTCTTTTCCCCTTCACCATAGAGCTCCCCTTTTGACAACACCACAAGCAGCCCATGGCTAATGAAATACAGATTTATTTAAATATATTAATGAACCAATATAGCTTTTTCTGATGTGTTTTCTCACTAGAAGACACTAGCAATGAACTTAATCACATAACAGCCTGTAAAATATTTTGTGTTAAAAAGAATTCCTCACACTTGAGAAATTGGGATCATAGGTCTGGTATTTTTAAAGTCTTCCAAAATTATAAACTAAGAGGAAAAATATTAAAATATAAAGCAGTAAGTGTGGTTTCTTTTTCCTTAAATCTCAGAGACTGAATTTCAATTATTTCACTATTTTTTGTGTGTTTGATGTTTACATAATACTTTATAATTGCTAATCAATCACTGTATATTCCGGTGATCACTGTGACCATTATTATTAAAATCACTTCCTGTAGGGGTGCTGGAGGAACCTTTGGAGCCGGCTTAGCCTGTGCGTTCCACTGAGTACCCAGAAAGTGGGAAGCAGTTCCAGCCACTTGGGCTGTGGTCCCTGGCCACTTGGCGGCAGCAAGCGGAGCGACGTTGCAGCAGCCGGGGCGGCGCTGCTGAGCCCAGTTCCCCCAAGCGGCGGCGCTGCGTCCCTCTGCCTGGCTGCACTCCTCACCCAAGATCCGAACTCCGCACTACAAATGCGGAACCTACAGCCGATTCTGCAACTACCTGCCACTGCCCGGCAGCCCCGGGTGCCTAACGACTCCAGAACAAATTTTTGAGAACATAAAACAAGAATATAGTAATTATCAGAAGTGGAGGAAGCTTGTACTTCAAAGTCAGCCTCACTCCTCTGCACCATACAGAACCAGGTTCCTCCTGGATAAAGAACGACCAGTTCCATTCCCCGCCGCCCTGCTCCCCCAGCCCCTCTCCACTTTACCCCCTTTACCCCCTTTACCCACATATTACTTTGGAGTAATATGTGAGCATCTCTTAAAAGACTAGGAAGATCAAGGTTGGGAGGTTAAAACAAATCCTCTATACCAATCTAGCAGAATAATGTGAATCTTTTGTGAAATCCACACAGGTTCATAAAATTTGCGATGAGATGGGAGGAAGCCAACTAGTTGTGTCCTGATGCTTTTTTGCATATTTGGGGACCAGGTTTGACCTCAAGAAATGGCTGCTGCACACATTTTGTTACTCATTTGGTGTCACATTTCAGCTCAACTGAGTATCCTAAGAACACTTAAACATTTCTGCAGGTCACTTAATAGAATTTGAAAGACATTAAAACTTTCTCATTGTCATGGGCATATCTTTCTTGTCTGCACATCTAATAAATTTGTCCTACTATGATAGATTTTTCTGAACAAAAAAGCCTGAAGCAGTTTAGCAAAATATTTCTTCATTAGATCTCAACAAATAGAGTTTTCCAAAGCACAGTTCTATGAGAAGTATGTGTATGTGTCTTATTATTTATATTGTGCAAATATTTTTTATCTTGGGGATTCTGGCTGTGAATTTGAGGCATGCCAATTATGGTTAAAAACGCTTGATCTACAGATCATTCATGTTTTGTGACCACATGCATTGTAACAGCAGATCGTTTTATGTGTAGGTATTATTGTTAAATCCAGGCACAGAAGATGAATCATAGATTAGGATGGACATTAGATGTGATTATGATGACATAGCAAAGGTCTGTGGTCTCAGGTCTACAAATGTGTATGAGGAATTAGGACAAACAGGAAATGAGCTATCTGACACCTGGCCTACCCTACAGGTTTAGGAAAATACTTTTACTCCAACCCTTAAGATACCCACATGGCATCTACATTTACCACATTCACACCAGAGCTCCCTGCATGCTGAAACTCTAAAAATAAAAAACAGTCTGGAGCAGGAGCATCAGGGTTTGCTTGGGAGCACAGCACAGGTGAGCACCAGTGGGGCCAGGCTCCAGAGGCACTGCTACATGGGAGGAACCACTTCGACTTTGGATCCATTATTAAAAATTGAATTTGGATTGTTTGGTCAGCTTCTCCCAAATTCTTTTAAGAGGTGTCCACGTTCAGCTGCTTGAGCTTTGTGTTGGCAGCCTTTAGCCGACATTATTTATGGACTGTTGTTCGCCTTGTTTCCAAGGCTGAGGAACAGAAAGTACACTCTGTTTTGAGGAAATGGAAGTATACATTATTTTTTACTGTGACTTGTTCAGGACCATATTTTACAAAATGCCTTATTGCCTTTATTACTGTTTCTGGAAATGAAAGTTCTATTAAAACTATTTTAGTTTGCATATAGAATTTTTTTAAAATAGGACTTATTTTGAAAAATTCTGAGTTTAATTCAAATCAAAAATTATAGGTAGCCTCATTGATAAATAACAGTTGCAAAACTCCTAAATAAAGCATTAGCAAATTGCATTCATCAAGCAAAAAATAACACTACGTCATAAGCAACAGTAGATCCAGGTATGAAAGGATTTTCTAACATTGGAAAATCTATTTATGAAGCCCATTAGCATATAAGTAATATTTAAGTGGTTGGTAACATAGAAGATTCCCTAAGAAAGATAAATTAGATAAAGAAAAAGTGATTGCCAAGAATGTGATCTGCAATATTTAAAACTTTTGCAAAGGCGACCCCAAAGGAGCATCTAATAAAATGGGTGGGAAAGAGGGATGGGTGGTATCAAGATATCCAAAAGAAGAAAATATTTCAAGTGTCCAAGGGCTGAGAGATCAAGTAAGATGAGGTCTGAGAGTGAACTATAGATTCCGGGCAGTGGTGGTCACTGGGTGTGTCATAAACACAGTCTCCATGGAGTGATGGGAGGGAAGCTTAATTGGAATGGGTTAAGAGAAAATATGAAATGAGGAAATGGAGTTGAGATTATAGAAAACTCATTTAAGAAGCTGTGAAGGGAACAGACAAATGGGGTGGTAGGTTGGCTCTTTTAAGAGGAGTAAGGTAATAGAAAGGTCTCGTTTGTTTGTATTATCCTTTGGATTCCTTGTTGCTTAAGGGTGATAGGTACTAGACATATTTTATACCAAAGGACATAATCAGTGAGTAAAAGTTTGATGACACAGGAGAAAAAAGAGATAATTATGGGAACAATGCTTTCTCCCTCCAGCCATGAACACCTTGCCTACTCAGGGGCAACTCAACTGTGCCATGCTCCTAAACTCAAGCAGCTAAACATAGTGGGGGAAAAAATACATGGCTAGTCTCACAATCCAAGACCACCAATCTCAAAATATCACGTAAAACAAACTAATAAGTCTTCCACACTTCCCTAATAAGAGGATTTCTCATGACTTTTCTCTCCAAAATAACTACATCAAACATTCTCCTCTCTCCCAAACCTTACTCATGTTCTCCTCCTTCACTCTTAGTTGCTTGCCTTGCTTCATACATCATGGGGAAAAGAGAAGCTATTACATAGACGTTCTCTCATTTTTCCACCACAGTATCTTCTTTCTTTTCTGCACTTGACTTCTTTCTTCTGTCTCTCCCCGTGGTCCACACCCCACTTCATTATAATGGTTCAAAAACTGGCTGCACATATTAACCTAGAAAAATTCAGGCTTTTTAAGAAGATATAAAGAACATAAGCAAATCTAAAAAAATTGCTAAATCTACACACAATAAAAATTTGACTAAATGATGGAAGAATTCAATCTCCTTGAATAGGTTAGATTTGCAAATTTGACCTGGGAAAATTAGATTGGGTAGTAATGATGCACCCAAATAGAGGCCAAATATGATATACCACCATCAGTAAAAAGCTTCATTATAAAATTTACACAGAAATGCTGTCCACAAAAGAATATAATTTCAGTAAAATAAAAATAAAAATGAGAAATTAGTACAGTTACCCTCGAACAACGCAGGAACTGGGGGCATAACGCTCCACACAGTGGAAAATCTACGTGTAACTTTTGATGTCCACAAAACTTAAGTTGTCCCTTGGTATCTGCGGGGGATTGATTCCTTTTGCACTACTGACTTCTTCTAGTTCTCTTATAATAAATATTCATTAATGTTCATTAGGAAAAACCTCAGTGTCTTGTTAAAAATCAATTTCGAGCCACTTTCCGCTCTGCATTTAAAGAGCTTAGCAGTAGTCATTTCATCCCAACAAGTGAAAAACTAAACGCACTGAAAAGTCAACAACTCTTCTTGGATCCATAAGGGAGGGGAGAAACCAGGGCAAAATCTCTGCCCCCCAGATTGGGGTGACTGACAAGTAAACATAGGGAGTCATGTCTTACCAGAGCAAAAACTCAGCAGAAACCGGTACCAGGATAGCAAAACCTGAACTGCAATTGAGAAATTACTGGCAGCTCAGTGTGTAAAAACTCCAGGGGACCCAATCACAGGGGGCTTCCACAATTTTGTGAGACTTACCTCCAGGAGCTTGAGCAGGTTCCCACAGGAAACGTTAAAGAAAAAATCCTTTAGGAAACGTTAAAGAAAAATTCCCTCCTGCTTCCCGCAGACAGAAGGAAGAAGGAACCATTTTGAATCAACTCTGCTGGAGCACTCTGTTCTTAACAAGGCCTGCCCTCAGGAGAAACTAGTTAACCAGAACCTCCTCAATGGTTTCTTGGAGAACTTGGAGCCTAGGAAATAGATTTGATTACAAAGGGCAAGTTTTGACCCTTCATTTTCACCTGGAGTGTTAGTAGAACCTGACTCATTGGGGGAAGGAAACACCCACTCAAGTCAGCTCTAGCCTTCCAATTTAGGGGAAGTTAAATACCCAACTCCATCCCACTCTAAGCATTTTGTCCCACCTAAGAGGGGAGAAAATAACTGAGAAACACTTGTGAAGTTTACAGACCAGAGGCACAGGCTTTCTAAAAAACTGAGATGTAATCAATAGACTCTAGAATGCTCCCACACATGCATACTTTACCACTACTAAAGGCCTATTTATAGGAGTTTCTTTTATCCAGTACATCAAGCTATAAAAAAAAATATGAGGCATACTAAAAGTAAAAACAAAAACCCAGTGCCTGCATAGTATTCCAATAGATGAATGCATCATATTTTATTTTTACAAACTCTCATCTATGTTGTTTAAATCTTCTAAAACAACAAAACCCCTGAACACCTATATTTATATAATCAGACAATAAGTTTCCTTAGGAAATATTTCTAAAACTCACTTGCCAGAAGTTTGAAAATAACAGATTATCAGCTAGTTTAATAAACAACTCTGGCAGAGAAGCGGGGAAAGTATAGGGAGAAATATGGAAAGAGGAGAAAATCAGCCAGTTTAGAAAAATTTATGACTATATTTTTTTCTCTTAAAATTTTTATCTTTATTTTTTGAATATGGTAAAAATAAAATCCTTGGATTTCAAAGAATCTACATAGAAAAATAAGTCTGCTTCTCATATGTCTCCCAATTCCTAGGAGCATATCTGGACAAGGTTAAAAATTACAGGTCCCATTTGCATCCCTAACCCCCTGCAAACTGCCTCTCAAATTGCTTACAAGTTCACCAGTGATGAGACAGAGAAGCTCAGATGAATCTGCGAAAATTCGCCATTGCTAATTGGAAACAAATTCCAGTGTCTGGTCCAGTGTTAATTAGTCAATCTCATTCTATTTTTAAGAAAAAGACAATGGTATTTATTATGTGGACAATGGTTCATTAACACAGTTTTTTTGTGTTTTTTTTGTTGTTGTTGTTTTTCAGAGTATTACTGTGTTTGCTTATAAGTGGATATATTCACCGCACAGAAACAAGTGTTCTCATGCTGAACAAATGATAAATACTGCTGACAGTGTTTCCTTCTTAGATGAGTTTTGATATATGAGTGGAATATGAAGGGTGATGGGGAAATAGGGAGAATAGATTATGGAATAAGTAGCAATGTTTCCTGGTAGCTGTTTTACATGTGATTAAGTGCAATTATCTGTTCCTCTGACTCAGTAAAGTTCCTTAGTCCAAGAGGCAAGGTCTGCACTTGGCTATTTGACAAAGGCAACTATTTAAATCAAATGTCTCTTTTCCAGTATAAGAAAAACTGATACAGATGAATGTATTCTCCCCAAATTATCACACTCAAACACACACACACACACACACACACACACACACACACACACACAAATGCTGTGATGTTATATATTCTATGTATGTAGCTATGATGCAAGCTACAACATTCTTGGGATATTGTTAACCATATAGGTCCAAATTCTTATCCTATCTAGCGGTAGGATAAGACAGAATTGGCCATTGCAAAATCTGCAATGAAGCCCCTGCTCAGCCCCTTATTAGCTAAGAGAACTTATTTAGTCACTTAGTGCCTCTAAACCTTATTTTCCATATCTGTCGATTAAGAATAATATGTTACTTCAGAGGTGTTTTGGGATCCAAATGATATAATGAAAATGTATATACTTTGTGTATTATAAAATGCTCTACAAATGTTATTTTAAAACATTTAAAGAATAAAATCTGAGACAACTTCCTGGTTGAACAGGACTTTGAAGAATTATTTAAATAATCAGAAAAGCACATCATCAGAAATTGAACTTAGCATAATTGAGTATGAGATAGTCACAATTCATGCTCACTTTCAAGTCCCAGTGCACCTATTAGAGGATCTCCATGCCCTCTGTGGAAGACCCACTTCATGGAGACCTGGGGGGTGGGAGGGGGAGAGGGGAATGGAAAAATCTTCACACTTTTGAACAATTATGACTAGTTGGTTTCTTTACTTGTTCTCTGTACCGGGTTCTGGGGATACAGAAGGGATTAATACCAAGGGCACCTTCTCTTTTGGAGCTTAGTTGAGTAATTCAAATAATCACCAAACTAAAAAACAAAAAAACAAAAACAGTGAAAAGCCTATAAAGGAACAGTTCAGGGGTCTCTGAAGCATGTGATCTATTTTGGTGTTGTCAGGAAGATTATCTGGGGAAGTAACGTTTGGGCTAAAACCTGAAGGATGATTAGGAAAAAACTAAATGAAGCTGGGTGGGGGTAGGGAGGATAGTAGAAATATTCCAGGCAGAGGAAACTGTCTTAGCAAAAACCTTGAGACAGAAAGAACTGAAAGGAAGATATGTTGATAGAGCTTAAGGCTGGTGGCAGTAGGAGAGTCCAGCAGGAGCAGGAGTTAGTCTTTAAGAGCAGAGTAGTGACAAGATTACCTTTTAAAAATAACACTATAGAGAGTGAATTGAGGTGGGGCAGGAGAGCAAGTAAGTTTGATTAACACAGTAAGTTTGATTCAATGGAAAGAATTTGGTGGCTTCAAATAAAGTATGGATGACATTCCATACCTACGGATATAGACTGAGAAAAGGTGTAGAAATAGTCTTGAGGGGCTCCAACTTTTAAGGTCTCAGTAGAAGAAGATAAGTCTAAAAAGAAGTAGGAGGCTACAAGGGGCATTCAAATAAAAAATGCTGCCGAGTGCTCAAGATGAAAACTGAAAAAATGCTTGTGGGATTTAGTGACATGAAGGTCATTAGCAAGAACTACACTGGAGGAGAGGAGGAAGGAAAAGTCAAGACAAAGAGTGACAGGGAATAAGGAAATGAGGCCAACTCGTTTAATGAATTTGGTTTTGAAAATTAGAAGTAAAAGATCATGGTGACTAAGGGGGAAGATAGGCAGGGGAATAGTGGGGAACTTTGTATTCATTCCTCAAGTCATTTGTGTCAATCTTTTAGTCTATTGGTTTAAATTTCTTTTCTCTTTAATTGGGGTGGTATTGGTTCTATCCAGACTGTAGCTTTAAAGAGCAATTGAGGAGGAGAATGGAGATTGGACTAATATATGTAGACCTCAAAATTAAAAAAAATAATAGTAAATGGGCTATTCATTCACTCACTATCCACTACCAACAAGCCACACGCCTGGGTTTATAGTTTCTAAAAGCCACTCTCAGTGGTATGGTCCTAGAAGGAAAGAAAAACAAATGCAATATTTCTCCACATAGGTCTGGGGCTTTATTCTTTTCCCCAAACAACTGTTCAAAGCCATGTCCTGTTCCTCCTTTCGTCTCTTGCTTTCTCTGTCTATTCCCTCCTAACCATCTCTATCTTCACTGGTTTGGAAACCTCCCCTTCTATGTGGGACCCTAGACAGATATAGGCCCTGGGGGCACCACTACTTTCTCCATTCCAGCCATCATTACTCACTTCTTTTCTCACTGTAAAGAGACTGCCGTCAAGCACCCAGGCTTTGGTGTTACACCGGTCTGTGCCTGACCGAGATGAGATTCAGCCCCTCTTGCCACTCTATCAGTTCTCTACTGCCACTCACTGGTAATAAACCACATGGCAAGGGTTAGCAATTGGTGCTTGTCTTGAAGGTCATGCTGAGCCCAGCTCCTCAACGTAGGTTAGACATCTTCTCACAGTCCCTGCTGCCTCTTTTTGGACTTTTTCTGTGAGCTGAAACTAGTTGTTGATGGGGAGTGCAGCATATTCAGATGTATTTTTTAAATGTAAATTTGTTGTCCATCACTGTCTTTAATTATTAGCTAATTAACTGAAACAATTAGAATCTCTAAGGATGCCAAATGTTTTATGAAATTAAAAAAATTTTAAGAGTGTTTTAGAAGCCATTTCTCTTATTCTTTGTTGCCCAGCTCTCAAGTGAATCCTGAGTATAAATATAAGGATTGTATCTGTGGGAAATGTGTTGGCATCTGTGTTTGAAATGAAACAATGACAAATCATTTGTATATTGTATGAACGTATTTTCCAATTAAAAATAATCCATAACTGAAGTTAGAAAATTGTGCACTTTAAAATACAGAGCAGGACAAAAGACATCAATAGACATTTTACTGAAGAGGATATGTGGATAGTAAATAAGCACATGAAAAGATATTGAACTCCAGTAGCCATCAGATAAATGAAAATTAAAACCACATTGAAATATTACTGGATACCTATCAGAATAGCTGAACTAAAAAAGTGACAACACCAAATGCTGATAAGTATGTACAAAAACTAGATGACACACTTGGTAAGAGGTAAAAATGTTCAGCCACTCTGGAAAACAGCTTGGTGGTTTCTTATACAGCTAAACATGCACTTACTTTTTAATCCAGCATTTGCACTCTTGGGACATTTATCCCAGAGAAATTAAAACTCATGTCCACACCAAAAGCTGTACATGTATTTTCACAGCAGCTTAATTTGTAATAGCCAAAAACTTGAAACAGCCCATATGTCCTTCAACAGATGAGTAGTTAAAGAAACTATGGAACTCTAGTGCCATGGGATATTAATGAACATTAAAAAGGGAAAAACTACTGATATTTGCAACAATTTAGATGGATCTTCAGGAAATTATGATGAGTAAAAAAAAAAAAAAAAAAACGCCAGTTCTAAAGGTTACATAGTACATGATTCCATTTATATAACATTTCGAAATGGCAAACTTTAGAAATGAAGGGCAGATTGGTAGTTGCCAGGGGTTTGGGATGGGGCAAGAGGTGTAAAAGAGGAGATAAGTGAGTATAGTTATAAAAAGGCAACAGGAGGGATCCTTGCGATGATGAAATTGTTCAGTATCTCGACTGTGGTGATAGATACAGGAACTGTATAAAATTGTATAGAACTAAACATGCATACACACACACAAGTAAAATTGGGGACATCTAAATAATATCAGTGGATTATATTAATGTCAACATACTTGTGATGATATATTATAGATTGTAAAATGTTACCATTGAGAAAAACTGGAAAAGTATAAATTGAATCTGTATTACCTCTTACAATTGCATATGAATCTATATATCAATAAAACATTTCAAGTAAAAAAGAACACAAAGCAAATTTCTTACCACAATCTTTACCACTATCGGTTTCTTTTCTTTGCAAAATACTCCTCTAAGCGAAATGGTGATGAGGAATGATCATTAGTAAGCAAATATTTTGCCACACATAGATTAAGACAGCTGTGTCAATAGGTTATCCCACCACATGAGCTAGAAAATGATAGTTTAAGCATTTTTTTCATTCAGGGGGTTGATGAATACTTTATATTTTTTTTCCAAATAACATGCAAGCAGCCAATTTAATATATAAAAATCACAACCATTAATTTTCCCCAAACCTTTCGGTAATTCACTTCTATGAAAATATAAGTGAGAACTTCCATCTGGGCAGAAGTTTACAAAAGACTCTTTAACTTGCCTAACAGAACTTTGCTTTCTATACACATAGTATCTACACTATTTGTAGCTCTTACCAATTTACAATCCAGAAATCTGGGATTTTAGGAAAAGGTTTCATTGTAAATTCTCTTCTCTGCTCCTCTTCTCACAAGCTCATCTGGGACATTTGAATCATGAGAGGGGAGCTCATTGCCTCAGCTTCAAATCTTAACAGTTTACCACTGCAGCAATTGGATCACATTTGAAAAATCCCATTAGTAATTTAACACAGACATACTTTCACAAGTTCGACTTAGGTTTTTCTTTCTATTTTAGAAAGGGTTGTAAGAAATTGCCATGTGAAGATTGTTTCTGCATTTCCTTAAACTATAAGTTGAATGTATTGTCTACCATATTAAATGTCTCATATGTAATCATTTTTGCGATAAATTGCTCTTAGAATGTTGGAGAAAAGGTTTCTTTGAATGCAAAAATATAATTCCTTGGATTAGGTGAGAAATACATCATCCGACATGATTTATTTTTGCCCTAACTACCAAGAAACTCAGATCTAAGTTTTCTGCTTATTTACTACTTTTAGCCTAGGTATAGATATATTCTTCTTCCCACTACCCTCTTTCAATATAATTTGTCTTAGAGGTTGTACTTTTTAAAATTTTATTGAATACTTTACCAAACTTAAATTCAATTAATTTTAATTACTTAATAATAAAATAATTTTTATATTACTACTTTAAGCCTTATTTTTAAAATTCTTTTTACAAAAAAGATAAGCAATAAACTTGAAGGAAACAGACCTAAAAAAAGGATACATGCAGGATTACTTAATGTATTTGTGTTTCCATTTACTTTAAAACTTAAGACTCAGGGATATTTAGTTCCCTATTTTATCAACTTTCTAGATGCCCTTTGATTTAAGAGAAATTGCTTGGATCTAAATTCAAATTGCCAAGTATAACTTATACAGTAGACCTAAAAAAAGAAAGAAAGAAAGAAAGAAAGAAAGTCTTCGTAGGGAACATGTGATTGTAAAAATGAATATTACATTTTCATGCCCTTTACGTGTCAATCTTTTAT
>NW_006442484.1:55385957-55427529 GCF_000325575.1 Pteropus alecto
AGGGAAAAACCTATCCAAGATTCCCCTAAACAGTTTCTGGCCCGAAATTTTTTTTAAAAATGATCCTGTATAAATATATTTTCTGCTTGGACGTAAGCAAAATCATAAAGGAAGAAAACTTAAGTTGACCAAAAGGACAAAGGACATTATACATTTCTTGGCTTTATGTAGTCACCTTTTCTCTTACCTGCTATCATGAGTTCAAGGATACGTTATAATTCTATACAAGCTGGCCTAAGCCCCTGCCTGGAGTCTGTTTCCCAATTTCTTTCCATTTCTATTCCCTTTTCTTATATTAAAATTATATAAGAAATTTCTATTAAAATTTCTGAGAAATTTTGGAGACCGCTGAGCCATGTGGCCTCCCAGCCTGATCTTCTATTCACACTTACAGGGTATACTTTCATCTTGGAGCTCTCGGCTATGGTTTTCCTTGTTTTCTTTTGACAATAATTCCTGGTGTCAACTGTTCCAGGTGGTAGAGCTTGGTAACTTCTCTGGTTTACCATGGCCTTCCTTGATGAGAGTTCTTGCAAGTGATCGTTTCAACTGATCATGACCGTCCTGTCAGCAGTATCCCTCACTTCTGTACATGTCCACCATGATCCTATTTCTTAACTGAAGCTGACTTATCATGCCAGTACAGCCAGTGCCCAAACAAAGGAGAACCCAAACCTCATTACTCTGCTTTTGCAGCAATTCCAGACCTAGACTCCACTCACACATGAAGTTTTTGCTCCTCTTCATCTTGTTCCTGGATTCCTAGACCATGTCCTATAGACTAGCTCTCTGGATGCCTCCAATTCCTATAGTTAAAAAGTAACTACCTTGTATAGTGCCCCACAGGCCTATCTCACTCTCCCTTCAACCACATTATGGGGCTCCACAGTTCGTCTGGGGATGATATTCCTCTTCTGAATATATGAGCCCCTCATGAATGTAAATTGCCATTCCTCTGGAAAAGCTACCCCTAGTAAGGGCAGCGAGGAGAGTATTTAGAGCTGCCTCATGGACTTTTTCCTGCTCTTTCCTGAGCCAGGGCCTAAGCCTACTCTTGTCACAAATGAGCTCTGAGAATATTTGAGAATGTCCACCCATGGGGGATGCTGGATGGACTCCATTACTTCCCTAGATCCTATTCAGATATGAAGGCAATGTGACCAAACACCCAAATTATTTTTCATTTTTCTTGCTCACGCAAGGCACTCATCCAAATTGGATCACAAGAACATCCTTAGCTATTTCATTGTTCAGCAAACTGGATAAATGTACTGAACCCTCATATTCAAACTGGTTACCACTCATAGCGATAATTTTAAATATTCCTCTTAGATGGTTCCAGTCACAATGACCTCTTTGCAATTCCTCAAATACACCAAATACATGGTAATAGGACCTATTAGGCATAACATAATCAGCTTCTGCTCTCTTCTCCATTCTCATCATTTTTTTACTTCCTTTCTCACTCCAGCCACATTGAACTTTTGGTTTCCCAAACGCTATCACTGGGATCCAGTATTTTACACTTGTTTGTGCTTTTGTATAACATTATTTAGTCACCAGCTCTTATTCATCCTTATAACGATATCTCCTCAGACCAAATTTGGATTGTATGGTTCATCTGTGTCTATACATGGCGAGAAGCTGCGGAGTAGCATGATTTAATGGAAATTAAAATGACATCTGTTTAGCATTTTCAAAATGTTGTCCTGGTTACACCTGTTTACTTGATGGTCTCCACCATTAGACTGCAAGCTTTGTGAGGTCAGAGGTTGTGTCAAAATGGTACATGGTCAATATATATTTGTTGAATGAATAAATAATCCAACTATAATTTTCCAATAAATTCCTCCAATGAAGTATCTCACTTTCACTTAGGTTGGTTACACTATGGGTATATTTACATTCTTTTGTGAACATAGGAAGTCTACTTTGCCAGTGTTGCCTGACCCTGTCTCCTTATGTCAGTCTTACAGTGAGATGTAAAATGGTGTTGCCTTGGTTTAAGTAATCAATTTCCTGAAATAAGGTAAAAGCTCGCAGCAAATACATCATCATGTTCACAGACTAAGTGTGCAGGCTTCAACTAAAAGGTAATAGAAAAGCCATTCCATTCTCTATTCTTATGCATGAAAATGTTGACTTTGACAGTTTGTAGTCCAAAACATAGAAACCTCAAAGTTGTCGGACAATGTTATCCACAAGGCAAAGTCTGACCAAATATTAAATTGTTACCTCATTACCTGGAATGTCACTTTTGCTATGATTCTACCATAAGCTTGAAATTGAGGGGATTTTCATAAACTAGTCTAGTTTTTCTTCTTAAGGAAACTTTAAAAGCAATGTTTTTGAGAGTCAGTAGAAATGGCACTGAGACGATTTCAATTGTTTTTCTATAAAACCATCCTCATTATTGCTGAATCACCAACGGTGTTATGTTTTGCTTTTTGCTAACATTGAAATGTGTTTACATATGTTACCAGAATAGAACAGTCACTGTAATCAGTTTTCTTAAAAAGGAAGGAAACATTGGCCTTTCCTTCACAAAAGGATGTTCGTTCATGGCAACAAGTATCAGCAGTGTTGATTCCTTTTTTTATTAGATTTCTGTATCTAATAAAGATGTTTAAACTACTTCAGAAGTTCAAAACCTGTTGAAGAATAAAATAACTAATTTTTTTCTCCAAGCTTTATCTTGAGGTTATCACATCTAATTAATAGATTCAGTTAATCAAACATTTGAAGATAATACCATTTGATTCTTAAACTTTTTAATAATGAAAGAAATAATCATTTAAACCTCTAACTTCAAAATCCAGATTATCTTTCAAGTAGTTTTATTATTAGTCAAGGCAACTGCCCAAGCAGATACATTTATCTTATTCGGCATCTTCAAATCTTCAAAGATTGTCCTGAGACCTGAGATCAGAGCGTTCGAACCACAGATCCTAAAATTCTCAGATTGGTTCTAAGATCCTGGAATATGCCTAATTCAGAGCCAGTATAGTGATATGGGGTATGGAGTGTGGGGATGGTTTGGTGACTACGCCCATGGGAACAAGATGTAGAAAAAAGAAGTGCTGCTGATGAGAAGAAAATGTGCAGATTGCAGTCTTGAATTGAGCCACAGGTTATCTTAGGACACTGACCCAGAGAGAGACATCTGGGACAGGTACCTCATCAGCATTCCTGAGGGCTTAGAGCAACTTGGCCAAGGAGGGCAAGCCCCAGTCATGGGTTGTTTTGCTTATTGCTTTGAGCAAAATGATCTCCTTTCTTACATTAACTTGCACATGTCTATCATGTGTATTATCTAGTTATACAGCTGTCTTTTCAAGCTTCTTGAGGCAAGCATCTGTGTCTTATAATTATCAGCACCACCATGCAACTGTTAGTGGCACAGTGCAATATGCATAAAAGATTTGTTAAATCAATGAATAAATAAATTTTTATAATACTTGAGGTTTAAAGTAACAAATCACAGGAGAAAGTATATCTTCAACTGTAAAATCTGTACTATTTAGATTATAGACAATATGCAGTTTGTTACTTGATTACTACATCTAAATGCATAAACTTAAGGAAAACACCAATTAACAGAAAAAATACAAGACAATGTTTTTTATTTGGAGTATGCTACTATTTAAATAAAACAATATTCAGCATTTTAAATTACTTAGTTTGGGATTAGTTCTGCTTTCTCATCTTTGCTAATCTGTATTTTTATCACAGGCATAGTCACACTCTGTATTTATTCTGTAGCATCTCTAAGCAAAATGTGGTGCTTCCTTTCTTCTGTTTCGGGTTCCTCCACAACCATCCCCACCATGCTTACTAAATCTGCTCTTCACTTTTACTGTTCAACAAAACATTTATTGGTAAGAAAAAATAATATCCATTCGCCTTTACTATTCCTGGAACATGACAAGAAATGTTACATTATTTAATCTTACAGCAAAATTTTATAGATGAAAAAACCCAAAAGTCCAGAAATTTAAATAAATTGTCATATAGATGTCAAAGCTAATACATAAATGGAGCTCAAACAGGGGTCAGTGAAGGAGGAATAGATTTGATATTGGTAGTTGACACCGCTTTGGTAATTGTCGACCCTGTGAGAATGTGTGAAATGACCGACTCAGGGAGAGAACATTGAGAATAAAAATGCCAAGTAAATCCTGGGTGAAGAAAAATTTTTATAGGTCAGGATGAAGAAGCAGGATGAATAAGAGAAACTGAGAAGGAATAGTAAAAAATATAGGAGGAGAACTAAGAAAAAAATGATCAATAGTATTGTTACAGAGAAGTCAAGGAATGTGACTGTTAATCCTAACCAACACATATCCTAAGGAGTTGTGGAGATAGAAGTCAATTTGGAAAAAGAAATCAGGAAGTAAAAGAAGAAATCAGGAAGCAAATATAGGCAAATTTTATATGAATTTTGGTGCTCAAAGGAAGAAGGTAAAGCAATAGTTTGAGGTGGAGGAAGAATTAAGGAAAGATTCCTTTAGTTTTTTTGACTTTTTTTTTTTTTAAGAGGGAATAGAATGTGAAGTCAACAAATAAGGGATTTAACAAATATGCCCTAAAGGGGAAGGATTCCTTTAGAGAGACAGATGAGTAGGTGAAGTTATTAATGCTGGAAGAATAGGAAAGGAAAATAAATGGGCTTTATTTTATAACTTAAAGGTAAAGTCATACACTTAAAATGAGAAGATGAGTAGGATAAAGAGGTGAAAAAAAAATTAAAAGTATTTGAGATCATCCCAGGAGAAAAATGAAACTAAAAATAAATGACTGCCTGGAAGCCTTAAGCTCCCAGAGGTAGCATGGGAAATACATAAATTCCTCAATTTTCCCAACAGAACTCAAGGTCAGCAAGTTCCCTGCCCACCATGCCTCTTAAAATCACCCTTTCTAATAAGACAATGTTGAAGATGAGAAGCCAGACTGGCCAGGTGGGAAGCTACACTCTGTTAAATCAGCTACACTCAAGAAACACAGGCTTGTCAAAACCAGAGAAAGAGCTTAAGTTATGAGACAAAGTTAGGGCCTCCCTGTATCTTTACCCTCTTCACCTGCCATTTACTATTTCTTCTTCCCAGAGGATGTACATCCTTTATTTTCCTTTTCTTTCTTTTCACCTATTTTTTCTCAAGCCTGACTTAATCTGTGCCATTTATAAGAATCACAATTGAAAAATGCATGTGTGTCATTTTCTAAGTCAAACATCACATGATTGGAGAATATTTCATTTTTATTTTGTGTTGTCTCAGGTCAATGTTCCAAGTTATTAAACCCGTAAAAAGTCTCAGCAATCATTCCTGAAAACTGCAAGGCAAAGAGTCCTGTTGTAGAAATGCTGATGGAAGCTCTTTGTGATTTGACTGAGCTACTAATCAGAACTTGCAATTTTGAAAAATTTCTCTTGAAATCAAAATTCTGTATCTTAGCACTTCCATCACTATACAAATGGATTAAAAATTATTTTAAATCAACTTGTATTTATAAATGAAATGGAAAATTCTGTTTTCAAGTACATTTCCCCCGTGCACAAACACATTCAACTTTTTAAATGATTAATTTCTCATCGATTTAACGTTTTCTCTAATTAAAAATTTGAGGTAATTTAGAAATGGGCTAATTTAAATTTTTTCTTTTGCACATCTTTAAATAAGAAAATTAATAGAGTAAACACAATTTCGAGGGTAATATCTATTTGAGTGTATAAACTGTATCAAAGTTTAGAGTGAACATGAGGCTATGAAAACATTTCAATGGTGAGATGACTCAGTGTTACACTGTTTAATCCATAGAGTTGCAGACCACTCTGATATATTTCCTGAAGTAGGACCTCTACTAAAACACATGCTAATCTAGATCTAGGTCTTATTTGAAAGCAATGAAATTGCATTTCTATTTAAATATTTTATTAATTTGGGTAGTTCATTAATTCTAATCAGTCACGATCATAATTATTCTATTTCATTATAATTTTGTGTTTATTTTACTTTTAAAGTATGAAGTAATTTTATTCCTATGAAATTCCTGAAAATAAAAATTTATTTCACTTTCTTTTCTTTCAGATCAGAGGTAGTGTTTCAAAAGTAACAGTCCTCAAAAGCCATGACAGTTCTTAATAGCTGAGTTAAAATGAAGAATGTCCACCGGACAGCATTTTAAAGCTTAGTGTGAGATATGCTGTCCACTTAAAAGTAAGACACCACCTCTTCCTTCTAAAAACAACAATTTTACTATTTACATTTTGCATTAATTCTGACTAGGTGAGAATTAAGTTGTTAAGTTGTCTACTGACACACGTAACTGTTTAGTGGAATTTTATTATACACTAAACTTATTTGAAATAATCTTAACTTTCCCTTTTTTCTATTTCAGAGTAATTACCTCTCTAAAATTGTAATTTCTGAAATCTGTATTAATTCTGTTTCTCTTTTATAAAATGCTCTGATGCTTATAATTCTCTCAGTCATGCTACAATCTAATGTATACTAGTATGTATCCTATCCATCCAGGCACTCTGCTAGATGTGATAATCCAGAAATTTACTCCGCTCCAAAAGAGCTTTCATTTGAGTGAAGAATTCAACCAGGGAAATAGATTCTGCTTGCAAAGATGACTTTATAAGAGGAATATGAAGTACGTGGTAGTGAGGGATGTGCCTATCAAAACTTGGTGAGGGCAATGCACAGGACTGTTTTACAGAGAGGTGAAGCTTGAGCTGAGTCCTAAATTAAAAGGCCTCAAAGATTCCACACATGTGGAGTTGGAATCTGTGAGCGAGGCCTTCCAGTGAGGGCAAAGGCATGGGAGTGAGATCTGGCTGACAGTAATGGGGAAACATTACAGAGTCATCTCTAGATTTTCCATTGCACAGAAGAAGGGAGGGGCTAATTCTCCCTGTTTCATAGTTATCTGAAGATTGGACTTTAGTCCTGAATTCAAATTATTTCAACATTGAAAAAAGTTTGTACCTATGAGTTTGACTAAAGTCACAGCTCCTCTGTTCTTGTATATAAGATGTTCTAGAAATGATCTCTAAATAGTTATTTTACTGTGGGAAAGGAAATGTTCAAAGAGCAAAAATTTAAAGTATGGAGCCCTTCTGAAAAGGAATGTTATATATACTAGAGGAAGAAGAGGTTCAATGAGCTTGTAGGTTGTGAGAGAAAAAGATGAGGTTCAGGACTCTTGGGTTCTTTCTTATTTAGCTCCAGACCGTATACATCTGATTTGAGAGGGCTCTCCCAGAGATGTTTCCTAGTAATGGAAAAAAGTCATTATATGAGGGGCTATCTTCTTCCTGATTATCTCACTGTTAACCCAACGCACAAATAGAAAACAGATTTTCTCAGACACTCCACAGTATGTTGAACAGCTTGAGGAAAATCTGACATCTGCAAATTGGCATAGAATAGCTCTCAAATACTTCGCATAAATAATAAATTAAAATAGCAGCCAAGCAGGACATGGCAGGTGAGGAGGGAAAACCAAAACAAACAACAGTAACAGCAGCAACAATAACAACAATAAAAACAGAAGCCTGGACTCTGAAGATAAATATCTGATAAAATCATTCCTTTTAAAGAATGCCAATAACTCAGATTTGAAGATTGGCCTTATCAACTTTTGAAGTCTCTGATTCTCCTCAAGAAAAGATGTGATGAATAGATAAGAGTACTAAATTATAATGAGCTTTTCAGTAGTTGTTTATGAAGTACTTAAAAGCAGTTCTTTTAAGCCTCATAAGTGGGTACGCTATTAATTTACACTATAAAGAAGATGACTACTTTGCACAAGTATGCATTGGCAGCCAATTATTACAAACCTCCAAGTAGTAGAGTTCAAACTAATGAGGCTGTACTGATGCGTGTTTGCCTACACTACTAATTTAACATTTCAAGCTAAATTTAAAAACAAAAACCTATTATACTTCCTATGAGGCTTCATCAGTTATTAAAGATTATACATTCTTACACATTAAATATATGTGCACAGGTCTCATTTAAGACAAAAGAAAAACTTTATAAATAGGCTGTAAAGCATGATGAATCTCCCTAGCCAACTGGAACTCCCTGTTGCAAACACATTCCAGCAGAGAAGTCTGTCATCTGTTTGGAGGAGTTTAAGGCTCCAAGCACTTGGGAGGCAGAGGTCCTCTCTAGTTTTAGAAATCCTAACTCTGGCTTGGGGCCAAATTAGGAATTACAGTGAAGCCCTTGACATCTATAGATACCTAAAATAATACCTCTCAGATATTGAGAGGCTCTAACAAAGCTTGATGATGCAGCAGATCCATACATCCTGCTGATGATTTCAAAACCTAATCTAAAGCACTGCCCTCAGATTAAGAATTAATGTGCTAATACAAACCTAAATTTATAAATTATTGTTGAACTCTGCTAAGTAAGACCTTTCAGGGTACTTTGATTCTTTTAGTTCTTAAGGGCAGTATTCAATTGGATATTATCTTTACCTAAAGCAAATGTGGTTATCATTTTACAGTTAAGAAACACAAAGCCAGAGAGGTAAGGAGTATTTCCCTATATCACACAGTAAATAAATGAGTTTTTAATAGAATTCAAATATCTTCAACCAGTAACTAGAAATAACAACAACCATAAAGCTAACTTTTAAATCACAGTTTTTAATTCTTCACATGACTTTTCATGTTTATTTGATTCTCCAATCTATAATGTAGGTACTATTGTCATTTTCATTTTACGTATGAGGAAACGAAGCACAGCGTGGCCATGTAACTTTTTTGATGTCACACACAAGTAGTAAATATGGATGCAGGAGTAAATTCAGTCTTGGACTCCACAGCTCACGATCTTAACCAGTATACTTTCATCCTCTATTTGTCTACTTTCTTCCCTATCGTAACATTTGTTAAGTATTTTGCTTATCAGATACCACAAATGAATTTGAGGTAGAATAATTCCTCCCTCTAGACTCAAAGGCAAAACAAAACCACGAGGGTGCCTTTTTGTCTAGCAAAATGTGACCCAGGATCTGCCTAGAGGAAGTATCCCCATTATCTACAATTTTGTCACAGCTTCTGAGTTCAGGGCTCAATGTTGACTTCCTAACCCTAGCAATATTCACATTAGTCTTGTTCAGTCATTTTTTCCCATGTATCCAGTTGTTTGTTTTGTAGAAACATGACAACATTTCAACTACCCATTTGCTGCTTAAATTCCCTCTATGGTATTCTTGCCAAATGGTCTGGAAATTCGAAACCTCCCATGAGAGTTCATTCCATCTTTGGACAGCTTTAACTGAGAAGTCTCTCACATTGAGATAAAATCTGTCTGTGGCTTCCTTTTATTTTCCCTACTTATAACCATTAGGCCTAACCTTGTTTTTCTTATTTTGAGAATTTAATAAACATTACAGGCCCTATCCCCGGGGTGGGGGTGGGGGCGGAATATAGGCTGTAGACATGCACAAAAGGCTAACGAGAAATTTCTGGGAAACTGCAGATCCCTAAGGCATATGAATGGCCTATGGGCCTTAAGCTGAGAACTCCTGATCAACAACAACCTTCAAATGCTCTAAGGGGAATACGAGTTCTCCTTCCCTCTGTACCATGCACTGTGTCCAAGTACAGAGGCTTGCATTTTCCTCTCCCCACTGAATTGCATCTGCTTAGATTTGGGTCATTCTTTTCAACCCATGGGGACCTTTCTGAATTCCAATTTTGTGATCCAATCTGTCATTTTCATACTTTCAAGTCACTTTTAGGCTTGATTGGCATGCTCCAGTGTTTCTACCATAGCCACTGGCAAAGAGATTAGCCAAGAAACAGCAGCCAAAGAATACCACCTGGGAATGGGGCTGAAGGGGTGTACCCACTATATTTCAGCATAAATCATATACTGAAACTTAAATCCATGAATACACAAGGAAATGTGAACATCTAACAAACAGTACATAATTATATGCAGTTAACGTTATCCCCCAGAGAGACCTGATTTTATTCTGATTTTGTCAATGTTGGGTTAGGTCAGAAATTGGACTAACCAACTCAGCAGATATGGAAACAAATGAGAGCCACATGATTGAGGGTCTAAGTATTCATTACAAGACTTCCTTTTACAGCTTAGCATGTGACCTTAGGAAACCCAAGTATATTCTCAGGTCTAAGGCCAACCCCTGCCCCTCATCCCCACCACTAAATTCTAGCCTTCCTAAATAAAACAGGATGGCTACCCAATGGCTATCTCTTTGGCTTGAAGAATTCTCATTTAAAGTTAGTTTACAAAAGCCATGTTGGATATTAGCTTTTTTTTTTTTCAAAAATAGGTTAATTTATTTGTTTTAAAATAAATTTTTTCATGCCTCAAGGATAACTTTTACTTCTAGTGTTTTAGAGCTTTGTGGATACATTCACATTAACCCTGTGCATGTAAGTTGTAGGTTTTATAAATTAAATTCACATCCTTTCCAGTGTTTGTCATTTCAGAATCAGAATTTTAATGTAATCAGCATTGTGGAAGAAGATTGAAAGAGATTTGAGTAAGAGGACCCCACTCTATCATTAACTACCCAAATTATCACAACCAACTCCACTACCCCTTCTGGGCCTTATTTTTCATGTGTTAAAGGAGACAGCTGGGTTACTTCTCTAAAGTCTCCAGTTTTCAAAATTCTGTTATTCTAATTTTCTTACATTAGAAGGGTGCACTGAAGCATCAGAACAAAGACAAACAACCGTATCTCAATTTCTTTCAGTGCCTTAAACCTCAAGGCTAAAAGTATAATTTTAATATCCAAAAGCTATCACGCAACATAATTTCACTCTATGAGTGATGCATAATGGATCACAGGACACAACCTCTCTAACCCAATGGTTCCTGAACTTAGTTGCACATTGGGGAACACAGGGAATTTTAAAAACAGATGATGCCTAGGTCTTGCCTCCAAATGCTGTGATTTAATTGGTTAGGAATGAGGCCACTTGGACCAACAGGATTATAAAAACTCCAGTTTAGAACCACTTCTCCAATCCATAGTTCTTAATTCTGAATGCATGTGAGAATCACCTGATTCCTCTTCAAAACTTCCCAATGCCACTTCCGGGTTCCAATTCAGTTGGCCTGAGGGACTAGGGCATTGACATTTTTTAAAACTCTTTAGGTAATTGTAATATGCAGACAGGGTTAGGAACTATTTCTCCAATCTCTACCTCACCAGTTCTTTCTAGTTGACCATCCTGACCTCCTACTGCATTCCACACTAGTCTCCCATCAAAGGAAAAACCTTGGACCTAATTACAAGGTACAGCTCTGCCTCCATTACGTATATTAACCTGATGTCCTAACTTCCTGCTTTTTTCTACAACCATAACCTCTTATCTTCTCAATTAACCAATGCTCCCGTTCTGGGACCTTACTTACCATCCTAGATTTCTTGAATGCTTCTTTCATCTTGTAGTCCCAGTTCTTTGTATTAACTTTTTTATTAACTGTTTTATTCATCAATTCTCCCTAGTACTTTGAATGTCTTTCCCAATATTCCAAACTTCCTCTGCATCCTGGATTATCCTGATAAAATTTTCCTATGATCCTGACTACTATTAAAGGGACTCTAAAAGAGATACCAAACTGAAAAAAACCTGCAATTATTGCCAATAATTAACTAAATGCTAGAAATATATGACAAGGGCACTGGAAATCAATCTCTCTCTCTCTCTCTCTCTCTCTCTCTCTCTCTCTCTCTCTCTCTCTCTCTCTCTCTCTCTCTCTCTCTCTCTCTCTCTCTCTCTCTCTCTCTCTCTCTCTCTCTCTCTCTCTCACACACACACACACACAATTTATAAAACTATGACATTTTCTTCCATTCAACGTTGGCTATAGTTCTAGCCGGGTACCATAAGAAACACAAGGATCAGTCTAGAAAAACAGAACAAAGATGAGAACTGTGTATCATTAAGGATAATTAAGGAGTTACCAAGAGAAGATGAAAGCAAAGATTAAACTTTAGTGCAGAAAAATAAAAGCTGAGGTTGAATAATTTTTAAATGGTGACTAAAAAATATTGTTTTCTCAAATATGGAAAATATAGCCAAAAGAACAATGTTTTAGGAAAAATGAAAGGCAATTCTACATAGTAATTATTAAACAAAATTCTAAGGAGATTATATTGGGTAAAAATAAATAGTTTCATTGAAGTCTTAAATAAATTTGATAAATGCAATATAGGGGTTTTTCAGAAAGTAAGAAAAAAACTAACATTTGGGGGAGAAATTTATAAGTTTTTAAAGCATCTCTATATGCATGTTCTTATTTAAGTTTGTTAAAAAATCGGAAGTTAGACCTGTTCTGTGTATATTCTGAACATTTTGAGGCCAGTATTGTAAAGGCATCCATCATCTTCTCTCACAAAGGCTCCTTTGAGATGCTGTCTCATGTAATAATACTGTGCTGTGTTTACTCTAGTGGCATTTATATCCTATGACCATAGATGGATTTACCAGGAAGCTAACAAAGCTTCAAGCTTTAACCATTTCTTTTGCAAGAATTCTTTCCAAGCCTTAAGAGGAACCCTAGTAACAGGTTCCTATGGTTGTTATGTTTTTGTCAAATAGCAAAAGTAAGTTATAATTTGTCATGATTTCTTTTTTATTCTAAATACTTACTTTTGTACATATTCTATATTGTACATGTACAAATAATATAAAAAATTTTTATATTATTTTTCTTAAATATGAAATACAAATCCACCTGGCTTATGACCCATTAGTACTGTCATAGTGTCCTGCTAACCACCACAAGGCCATTAATATACTTTCCCTTTGTCTTTTAACCCTCTGTCTCCATCAACACTCAGCCTTCGACCTTCAGCTGTTCCTTGCTCTCTCCTCGGCCATCTTCCTCATTTCTGACGACCATCTTCTCACAGAGAATGTCTTCCCAAGGAAAACACAGTGTCAGTAAAGTTTTCTAGCTATTCCCCTTCTCTCAAAATTTTCCTCTTTGTACCATCTCTCCTCCTCTTCTTCGACCTTGGAGAAGGTTCTCAACCATGGAGGTTCTCAACTTCTACTTTGGAACTCTCCCCAGGCCCCTCCCAGCTCTGCCCTCTCGTTTTGGTCACTCTCCCTTCTCCTGCTCCTCAGGACCTTTCTCGCTGCCTTTGAGCACAGTCAGCACTTTCAGAAGTTATGGTCTCATTTAGTGGTTTCTCTCTTATGAATTTCCATTTCTTCACCCAAAGGAAAAAGCACACTAAATACTGAAAATGCCTTTTATTCTGAGCTGTTTTGGCATGAGTGACCCAGAAAGAAGGAAGGGAAGAAGATTTGTGGCAATTGCTCCTGGGCCAAACTTGGAAGCATTACTTTCCCTCACTGTAGGAGACATCAAAACAGGCACTGGAAACCATTAAAAAAAAAAAAAAAAAGCACCATAGTTTTTCCTTCCATGGAGTGTGGTTTAGTGCACCTGGAGTTCTAAAGTCAGACTGAGCTAGGCAAACAGGGAATCTGGGCATGTGCGTCATTTGAGGTCTTCATTTATACACATACATACAACTATTGATTCCATGTCAGAAGTGTTAGTCAGGACTGATTTTATAAGTTCTGCCATGAAATAAAGTTTTAGCCATGTCCACTCTACCCACTCAATATAGGAAAGGGGAAGGTTTTATTTTACAAAGATTTCAATAACACAGGCTTAAGATCAAAGAACTGTAGTACTTAGAAATTTGTCTAGAAGATATAATTAAGTAGATTATCCCAAAAATATTTGTCATTGTGTTCTTTTTTCCTGGATTAATTAATACTAAATGGTGATTCTGGAAAATTTTTTAAATATGTCACAATGCTATGGTCTCTTAATTTGCCTCCTAAAAATGTTTCTAAAAGTTTAGATCAGATTTAAATCAAGATTTTAATAAAGAAGCTTTACATAAGAGTCCTGGGCAAGATCAGCATTGTGGTTAAATAGAAACACAAGCCAAGAAAAAAAGAAGAAGGGATTTAAACTTTGCTTAGATTTCAGTCAAGGAATTTACAATATTTTGATGCTACATATTTTGTTCAACCTACAAAAACCCACAATATTTATGGAAGTCCAAGAGGGTCAATTTCTTCACACTAAATATTCTTAGTACAATAAAACATTAATGCTCTGTTAAAATTACAAGTTTTCATATATTCAGGATCAAACTGTACTGATTTCCTAGGTGCAAAAGATTTAGTAATTAAAATAAATGAAAATATGGTTAAACATGTAGCCCTAGATATTTTTTCACACCTGTCATTTGCTAGCTCCCTTTTACTAATTTGAGTACCAATGTATTGGGATTTCTCTCTGGTGAGATAAAAACAACAGTATACAAATAATAACCAAATCCTATGAATTTTTGACAGTTCTAACATTTATGACATATAGACACCATTAGTTGAATATATATGTATCGATTTTCTCTGACCTATGATATCACCCTGGCTATTCGCTTACTTTCAATAATGCAATGGTGCACACTCACTGAAAATGCTAAATCACAATGATATGAGGTATTCATGCAATCTTCTGCTTAGGATTATCTAAGGAAGAAAGCCCAATGATGATTATTAGCTAAATAATGACTAATGTGGAATTTAGCGCATTGTTAACATTGGCTACCTTTTTCTCCATTATTTAGCTGAATTCTATAAGACTACATTGTGTCAGATATGAGGAAATAATTGGTCTCACAAAAATATGGGTCATATTTCTTACAATGTTAGACTAGCTTTACAAAATGTCTATAAGAAGCAGATACCCAAGCTGAAGACAGTAACTAATATTACAACACTTTTCTAAAAGGGTTGCATGAGTTTCTTGGAGTCATCGCAATAAAAATAAACTAACATTCAGCAGAGTCATCAATCCCACTTAGGGCATAAGCAGATCAAAAAAAAAAAAAAAAAAAACCGTAGCCCAAACATTTTGGAACATACAATGGAAAAAGCTGGACATACCCACCTTCTTAATAACAGTAGCCACGGCAATCATCTTTCAAATCTCAGAAAAATGTCCCAGTACACTTATACTCAAATTAGTAAATATTTGTTCTAAAGTATTAAAAAACAGTTTCATATGTCCTCATGGGTCTTTTTTGCTGTTCTTTTATTTCTATCACCTCCATGTTTAGCACATAATTGAATTTTATACATGAATAAAAGGTGAATAATTTCGGACATAACATGGGTGAATTTAATTCTTAAAAATAAAAATTCTTAAGATGCTTGAATTGGAAGAATTACCCAGAGCAAGGAGTTCTAAAGGGTGACCTATTTTTATGCATCAAAAAGAACTTATCATTAATTAATCAATTTGTTCATTATCTAACAAATATTTATTGACTATCTTTTGCACACCAGGCATTGTGCTAGGTTTCTATGATTTAGTGACCAACGAAATAGACTTGGACATTGATCTCATAGAATTTACATTCTGGGATGGGGGAAGACATTTTAAAACTAAAAATGAAAAAAAAAAAGCACACAAATGATGATATAGTTATGATTGTGATTAGGGCCAAAATGGGAACAGTTTGGAGAAATGAAATGATGAGAGCTGGTGATGCAGAGCCTTGTAAGCCATGTTAGAATGTTCTCTTTTATCCCAAGAGACATGGGAAATATTTTAAGTTTCAAAGCAGGGATATAACATGATTAAAATTTCATTTTGAAAAAACTCTCTAGCGATCTGTAAGCAGAATGGACTATAAGAAATGAGCAAAACAAGGTGATGGCAAGAGTAGGTGAGAGCAAAGGTCCAGTTGGGAGGCTACTGCTGTAGTTCAGAGATAAGGGTAGTTGAGTCCTAAGAGTGGCAGTGGATACATGGAGAGGACAGATTCAAGATTCATTTATAAGGTGTCATTGACAAATGCTTTAAAAAGAGACAATAGTCAAGGGTAGCATCAACATTTCTGTCATGAACAACTGGAAGGACAAGTTGGGGAGATTGAGAATGCTAGAGAAAGAGTCGTAGGCTTAAAGGCTAAGAAAATGATTTGAGACTTTGCTGTGTTTAGATTGAGATGTATGAGAAGCAACTAAGTAAATGTCATATTATGAGTTTGTAGCTGAGAAGGAAGATCTGTGTTAGAGAAACCAATCTCTGGGTCATTAGTGTGCACATAGAATTTTTATATAAGCTGTGGGAATGAGTGAGACTTCATAAAAGAAGAACGTGGGATAAAAAAGGAAACAAGTGTTCAAGACTGATCTTTGAAGAATTCCAATTGCTAGGTAGAGGAGGAGGAGCTACCAAAGGGGAATCAAAGGGTTAGCCAGATGGGTTAGAAAGAATACTGGATGGTGTGTGACATTAGGTTGTGAGTTACAGAAGCCAAGGAAAGGGGGAATTTTAAATGAAGAGGGTAATTACTCAGGAAAATCAAGTAAGGGAAAAACTGAAGGTATATGTTGGATTTTGCAGTGTGGCCACCATTGAGCTCTTAGCCAGAACAGTTTGAGTGAAAAGGTGGATTGGAGAGCTTAGCTGTGAAAGGGAAGTAAAGGCATGAGCAAAATGTACATAGATAACTCTTTCCTGAAGAGTGATTGTGGGAAGAATTTTGAGGTTCAATCCTTGGTTACATAGCCTGTATTTCTCCACTTATGAAATGAGGATGTGAAAATAACTTGAGAAATGCAAGGGTAAAACCCTGTGCTTGGCATCATTCCATTCAGTTAAGTTCAAATAATATTTAGTAAAAACAAATTAGATCCTGGTACCCAAAGATGAATAGGACAAGGTACATTCTTGCCAAGAGATTATGATATAATGGAAGAGACAGAATAAAACATATAAATTCAAGAAAATGCAATTGGAAGATGAAAGTATGCATGATGTGTTGTGGGAGCACTGAAGAGGAGCATTTACCCCTCCTGGGGAGTTTGAGAAACTTTCTGGAAGTGAAGACACATGAACAAACAGGAATTAGCCAGGTGGTGAGAGGAAGTAAAGATATACCACAGAGGGAACTCATGAACATAAAAAAAGACTCAGAGATGCGGAACACAGTTAAAACCCCAAGTATATCTGTCCATGATTTCCTCAGAGAATCTACAACAAACACATCAGCTACTAGAACATAAAATTGGAATGTAAGAGTTAAGTCTGAGACATAGAGGCCAAGCTCATAGAGACTTTGTGTGCCATGTTAGGAAGATTTGACTTTATGCTCTGCTAACTGAGTTCAAATCTAATATCAACCATATGTTAGTTCTGTGACTTTAAGCAAGTTACTTAAACTCTTGGAGCCTCAATTTCCTCAGTGAGAGTCTTTATTTTTAATTTTCTTGAATGAGAGCTTAAATAATACTACATCCTAATATGAAAATATCATTAACTCTCAATTAAGGTTAAAAATTATTATCAGAGTAGAAAGCAGCCTTCGACAACTTTATCCAATCTACTCATTGCACATGTAAGGAAATGGAGTCCCATGGAGATTGAGAACTTATGCAAGTTCATGCCTTGAAGAAGCAGCAGAACCTAGAGCAAATCTAAGTTCTAGTACCTGTTACTATGATACTATTGAATATCCCTTTCTTCCAGGAGTTAAAGAAAAAGCTAAAGCAACCAAAGACTGAAAGAGGAGACAGACGACAGATTGACAAATGCCAAAGTGTCGGTAGAGATGCTATTTTCTGATGGTGGGCCACAAACTGGCAGTTGAGAATTAAGACAGGGACAAGGGGTGGAAAGTTCTAACTACATCTCCATATATCTCTTCCCTTAGAGAATCTGGAAGTAGACAATAGACTGTTTTATAGACTATTCTCTATCTTCCAGATTTTAGACTGACCTGATAATTCCTGGAAAGCTGATGACAGACTAGCCAACAGCTCAGAGACCAAAGATCAGAGTCTGATTCAACTTGGTGGAGTCTTTAGCTAACAGGAAAGGGACATGTGATGGGTTAATGGGGCAACTGTGGTGTCAGTCATAGAAATAAATATAATTGAAGGTAAAAAAAAAAATTAAAACAGGTGAAGTAGAGAAAGAGGCAGTCAAACAATGCATTATTATCCCAAACAAAAAAAAAAATACTCTGGTTGGAAAGCCATAAAGTGCTTTCTCTGTAATTATTAACAGCTGTTCCTTGAAAATTATTTTGAGCTCATTCCAATGTAAATAGTAAGACAGGAAGAGTAAGCATTTTTCTTTAACTGCGTGGCCTTTAAGGAAGAAAGTGCAAAGATTTGCTTGAAGTAGCCATACTAGTTCTGTAAACTTTCACATGACTTTATGCATTTCAGCTTCCTGATGAAGAAAGCAGAGGTTCTGACAGAACAAGCCATAGATAGGGTTTATATGAAGACTTCAAACTGTTTTGTTACAACTTCTTTCCTTCTCTAAAATTTGCTAACTTCTCTATTTGGGGCATTCAGTAACATACATATTTCCTATTGAAACAGACAGGTGAAAACAGAGGTTGACTAAGCTTTCAACATACTTTTGTCTTAAATCTCACAAATATTTTCATTTGCCAAAGTCATATCACACACCACCTCTCTTCACATTTCCTATACTACAGTCTTCTAAACCCTGACATCACAGGCAAGGTGAGGGCAAAAATGAATATCTCTATAACCCTTTCTCCCATTTGCTGTTTAAAAAAATCTAATATAAAGAAATCAGGAAATACAGATGAGTTTCATTCACTTTCCAATCATTCACTGAGTACTTGCAATGGGTCAGGTGTTCTCCTAGGTACATGAGACACAAAGATAATCAGACATAGATCCTGCCCTCAAGTGCTCTCAATCTAGTAGAGAGATAGACATGAAAAACTAGACATTGTATTGCAGTGTAACAAGTGCAGTGAAAGAGGTAAGCATGAGATTAAAAGGGGCTCATTCTACCTAGGGGCGGATCGAGAAAACATTCATGAATGAAAGGTGTTTTGAGTTAAGTGAAGAAATAGGACTTTGTCTGGTAACCACAGAGAAAAGAGCATAATGGCAGATGGTTTGTTACGGATAGAATGAGAGTACAATGGAAGATTGGAGAGATGAGTCCAGAGCCTAAATTATGAAAGGTTTTCTACGCCATGATAAGAAGTTTTAACTTTATCCTGATGGTAATAGATACCCATTGAAAGGTATTAATCCAAGAAGTCAATAATTGGATTTAAACTTTAGAAAGATCATCTTAGCACTGTGGAGAGAGGATTAAAAGGGATAAAGAGTTGAAATGGAATTTCTAGTGCGAAAGTCACGGTATTGATTCGTGTGAGTGATACTAGAAACCTGAACTGGAGGAATGGCAATGGGAATGGAGGCATAGCTGAGAAATATTTAATATTATCCAATTAATTAAGTGTCTAGAGTGAGAGCAAGGGAGAAATAGTGGCAGGTGAACACTAGATCTGGGGTTTTAGCTCCTGGATAGGAATGGTGAAATTAGCTAAAGTAGAAACATGTTAGTAGGATGTTAGTAGGAAAGATTAGATTGAACTTTTAAAAAAATTTGTATTTATTTATTTTTATTTTATCATGGTAAGAACATAACATGAGAGCCACTCTTAAAATTTTAAGTGTAGAATACAGTATTGTTCGCTAGAGGTACAGTGTGGTACGGCAGATCCCCAGAGCTTACTCATCTTGCTAAACTGAAACGTTATGCTTGTTGATTAGTAACTCCCCATTTCTCCCTCTCCTTAGCCCCTGGCAACAACCATTTCACTCTTTGATTCCATGAATTTAACTATTTTGGATACCTCATTCAAGTAAAATCATGCAGTAATTGAAATCAGGATCTCAAAGAGATATTAGCACTCCCAAGTCTGCTGTGGCACTATTCACAAGAGCCAAGAGGTGGGGAAAAACCTAAATATCCACAGACAGATGAACGAAACCAGTACAAACACTAAAACTAGAAAGCAACCAAAAAAATTGTACATGACATTCTCTGCCTCTAGCAGGAGAAACCAAGTAGTAATTGCAGTGATTTAGAAAACATGTTTCCATCTTATTATGAAAACAGGAACAGAAGAGGACTGGAAACAAAACTGCATGAGAAAGACATGCTGATTAACCTGGAGGATGAGAAAGATTTCCAAAGACAAAAGACTGAGATCTTAGTGGACACCTAGGAAGATTAAAATGAAGTCCTGAAGTTCAGGAGAGACTGATATGAAAGAGAAAGCATGCTCCCAGGTCTAACAGCTCTTTCCAAGGATTTTAAAACAGGGGAAAATGCATCAGTTGCTATTAAATCAGAATTTGAGATCTCCTGTAACAGAAGAAAAGAGACACAATCTGGGAAGGGAGAAAACTACTGAGAAGCATCCTCTTAAAGCCACATATAGAAACAGAAAATCAATTGGGTAACTTTAAATATGTAGAGAGGTGTACAAAATGGTCATAGAATATCAGGACAGATGTGGGGAACGATGAAGAAGATCCGTCTAAGACACTCAGAACACTCTTGGGTAACTAAGCTGAAACAATGAATAAGCAGAAACTATGAGCATATATGAAGTAGAAAAAAAGATATTTAGGATTAGAAATAACATATTTGAATGGTGATAACAAGAGCAGTACAAGCAGAGACAAAAAAGAGTCGAGTCACCATTAAGATGAAGAATCGACTTTCAGTCACTTGACACTGAGGAAACCACAAAATAGCCCAGTTCCCAAAGTGTGTTTCATTCCCCATGAGGCCATCTGATAGGGCTATCCCTGTGTTTCCACAAGATTTTTACTGCCTTATTTCTACAAATATGTTTACAATAAATTTCTCCGTACTTGGGATAGTCTGAGATCATACTCTTCTCTCTTTTTCTGACAGCTGAAATTGTCTCACTCACCTCTCCAACATTTCTAAGAAAGTGACTACATCCCTCTTATAATGTAGTAGCCAAAAATGAATGAATTCCCATAGGCCATACCGTTCACAGAGAAGTGGAGCAAGATTTCACCCTCTCCACTTTGAACATCAGCCCCTTTTACTGGCAGCCTCATCACACTGCTTATATTGACTTGTCGATTAAAAAACTCAATTCTTTCATTACTTATTTATTTATTAAACATACAGTTATTGAGCTCTTCTTATGTGCTAAGCACTGTTCAAGGCCTGGAGATGTAAAAGAGAGCAAAAGCAGACACAGTCCCCTGCCCTCATGCAGCATCTAGTGGGGCAGACAGACACTGAGCACATAATCACACTTGTGAAAGTATCATTCATTACACATGAGCGAGGAGGTGGCCCAGAACCACTCATGCTCTCCATAAAGCTGCCTTCCCTTGTCCTTCACACTTCTATTGGCAGGAAAAAAGAGGGAGTGCCAGAGCTCCCTCCCAAGAGTCTCATAGTCTTCACTGCCATCTGCACTTTATCCCTGTTTACTTCAGTTGGTACAAAAGGCCAAGTCCCTCAGGAGATCCCACAAATCTGAACCCTAATCTCTTTAAGTGGGGGACTACAGCCTCCACTCTCATCTGCAACTCCTCAAACCCTTCTGATGTCCCCTCAAGGGTGCCCAGTCCATCGTTACTAAAATCTGAATAGCCTCAAAATTCTCATGAACATTCCTGTCACCTTCGTGGTGCATCCGAAAGCTGCCTCTCCTGAGGATTCTGCTTTACTTCCAGCCCTCTCAGGTGGTGTCTCCCATATGTCATATGTCTTTGGGGAACAGTGTCCTTGCTCCACTTCTAAATCTTTTTCCCTCGGTTCTCCCTTAGCGCTCCCTCCTGCTCCAGCTTTGACTATGGTATCATCAGACTGTACTATTTATTACCTTTCTTACAGGAGTCATCCACTCATCTGCCCCTTCTTTCTTCTCTATGTTAAACTTCTTCAGACACCTTCACCCCACATCTGCCACTTGGCTAATGGCCTAACCCTCTTTTCACTTAGAAAATGAGAGCAATCAGAAAAGAACTTAAACAGGCTCTTTGCATTTACCTGTCTAATTACATGAGAACGATTTATTCTTGTCCTTATTCTTGTCACTATTAATGAACTGTGCTCTTATCTAAAGCTACTTGAGTATCTTTTCAAAGACTTTGCTCCAAAAATCCTTCCATTTCTCTCCAAAAGCATTTATTTATTCTGAGGGTATTTCCCAGCAGCTTACAACATGCTATGGTTTTTCTTATCTTAAAATCTTCCCTTTACCTTACTTACTTCCCTCTAGTTACTTCCCTACCTATCAGTTCTCTTTTGCACTGTGTGTGTGTATATATATATAGTGTCTCTAATTGCTGTCTTGGTTGAACCTGTTCCAATCAAGATTTTGCCCCCCACCATTCCATAATCTTTTCAAGATCACCAATGACAGCCACAATGCTGAATCAAACAGTCAGTTCATAGTCCTCATTTCATTTTACCTATCATCAATATTTGACACAGTTGACCACTGCTTCTTACATGAAACATTTTTTTTTCACTTGACTTTGCAGAACATCACACTGCCCTGGCTTTTCCTCTCTTTCACTGACTGTCCTTACTATCTTCTGATAATTCTTTCTCAACTTCCTCACTCTAAATGCTGCAATCACCTTGAACCAATTATCTTCTCTAATTCACTTCTCTCTGGATGATCTCATCTAATGATTTGACTTTAAATTGGATTTATGTACAAAGACTCACACATTCATATCTAAATCTCAGACCTAGGATAACAAATTCATCCCAGTTTTCCTGGGACTTTCTTGATTTTAGCTCCAAAAGTCCCATGTCCCAGGAACCTCCTTTGTCCCATGCAAACTAGGATGATTTTTTCATCCTATCCAGACTTCTCCCCCAAATTCTAGATTTATAAATCCAACTTCCTACTCTCTAACTCCACTTAGATATGTAATAGGCACCTTGAAGTTAACATGTGCAGACTGACACCTGATCTTTCCCTTTAAATCTATTTCTCTCATGAACTTAACCATCTCAGTAAATGGTGATTCCATTCTTCTAGTTACTTATACCAGAAACCTTAATGAAATCCTTGATATTTTTTCTTTCTCCTATAACATATTCAATTTGTCAACATATTCTGTTGGCTTTCCTTCAAAACTATTCAGAATCTGACCACTTCCCCTACTTCTACTGTTACCACCTTGATCTAGCCATCATCATGTCTTGCCTGGATTAGTGCAGACTAGTTCCTATGACATCCCTGCTTCCACCCATCCTACCCCACCTCCACCCACACGCAGAGTTTATTCTCCACACAGTAGCCAGTGCAATCCTTTGAAAACATATGTCAGATCACATTTTTTGCTTAAATTGCCTAATTATCCACCCATTCAGACTGAAAGTCGAAGCTCCTACATTTACCTTCAGAGTCCTACCTCACCCGACTCCTCTCTCTATTCTCATCTGCTATTTTTATTCCCATTTACTCTGCTCTGAATATGCTGGCCTTCCTGTTGCTCTTTAAACGTGGGAAACATATGTCTATCTAAGGGCTTCTGCTCTGACTCTTCCCTTTATCTGGAGCAGTCCTAACTTCAGATATATAAGATTCCCCCTCTAATCTGGTTCAGATGTTACCTCATCAACTCTTTCTGCCTATTTAAAATAGAATGAACCTATGCGTGCACATGGCACTTCCTATCCTCCTTCTCTGATGTATTTTTCTCTGTATACTTAACACCAATAAATATACTTTATATTTCATTTGTTGATTTGATTGTCATCTATCCCCCCACCCCCATCGCTAAGTAAAGATCTTTAGTGGGGGCGGGGGGCACTGTTTTATTCACTACTATATCTTTAGCGCTTGGAACAGAGCCTAGCAAATAACAAATAATCAACAAATGTGTTATGTAAACCAATGAATGAATTGTAAATTGAGACAAAAACTCCATAGGCAGGAACAGAGCATGTAACCATAAGAACATGAAACAAAGGAATCTCATCCTAGAAAGTTATGGAGGGCTTCCCAATGGAAATGCCACTGGAAGAGAGACCTGAAGGATGAGTAGGCATTAACCAGATGATGTGGAGGAAATAATATTTCAGACAGAAGGGACAACATATGCAAAGGCTTTGTGTCAGGAGGCTGCATATTGTGTTCAAGGAACCGAAAGAAAGCCCATGTGACTACAGCACAAGAGAGCAAGGAGAAGATTGCTGAGACAGGCTGGGAGGCATACAGGGGCATGCTTTTTAATTTGTATGTGAGAGGAATAAAAAGACATTAGAATAACTTAATCTGGGTATATATGTTTGTATGACCCAGTAATAATTGTGTCATAAAAATATCACTTGGGCTGGTGTGTTACATTGGGTAGAGACGGTCAGAGTAGAAACACTGAGACCAGATGGACCACAGCAATAATACAGGTGAGAAATAGTGGTCCTATGGACTAATAAGGTAGTGGTGGAGATAAGAGGGTAACAAATTCTGAGATTCTAAGAGTTAAAATGGTTAGAGCCTAGAGAGGAGTTAAAGATGAAGAGGAAAGGAGGAGGGATAAAGAGGCATCATCAATGATGCCTATATTTATCAACAGAGCAAACATATGGTAGTAATATTCGCTGATTGGGGGATATTGGAAGAGGACCTGGTTTGGAGTGTATGATTTAAGATTTCAGTCTTGGACCTCTGACTCTAGCAGCCTCTTGGACATCCAATTCCAAGAGGAATTGGTTGAGATATGGGGCATATAGGATTGGAGCTATGCAGAGGTCTGGAATGGAGACAAGTATTTGGAACTTATCATTGTAAAGCTGGTAATTAAGCCTTGAGATTGATAAGATGACCAAATTTTTGCATGAGTTCTTACTAAGCCACATCTTTCCACCTTTGTACTCACATAAATTTGACAAAAGTACCATTATAATTTTATTCTTAATTAATTTTATCTTGTTAGAGAGTCAGATTATTGCTGTCATGTTATAATTTTTTTAAGATTCTCATTCCCACTTATTTTCCCTCTCTTCTTTCCATCTTTCTATATTCTTCCATAATAATAATCAGTAGCAGTAGCATAACATGAACATCTCTAACTAATCCATTAATAATTACATAGAACCAAACAAGATAGGGAATGTTGCCCTTGGTGCCCCACTCGGGACCTTCCTCCAGAGTGACATTGGTAGAGGCAAATCCATTTCAGGTCAGTCACAGAAACAGCTAAAACAGGTTCATCTTGTTTCCCAAGGATGGTGGCATGAGAGAACTTATAAAATTGTTTATATATCAGGCAACTCCAGAAACATGACAAGCATACCCTTAAACCTACTGTTCAAACTCCAGTTTTATTAGCTCCTTGGTTAGTGACAAGTTTGAACAAGTTGCTTAAACTCTCTGAGTTATAGTTTCCATTTGTAAAATATCGATCCCAAAATCTACCCCATAGATTAAACGATGCATGTAAAACATCTGGCACCTGACATGTATAAACAAGAGCTAGTTTGTTTTTATTATTGTTATTATTATTATTATTATTACTACCATATTCCCCAAATCTATGTGCATCAAACTTGCTACCAGAGTATATCTCTTTTTGATAACTTAGTGGGCTCAAGGAAGGATCACTGCCTCATTCCAGCAAAAACAGCAACATAAGAAATCATGTGTGCAAATTTGGACCAAAAGAGTCGGGCATGAAAAAAACTGCAGTTGAGGAATACTTTTAAGCACAGCATGGGGAAGAGGAAGGATATTATTAGTTGAAAGTAAAATAAATTTTACAAGTTTTCTTTTTGTTCAAATGTTAGGAAACTAATCGACATGTACCTTTATTATCTATTTGTTGCTGAAATATTTGCCATATATTTACCACACTAGCTAAATGTTGTAGGTACTTAGAAAAATAAGGTACATACAGAAATTTACATTATAGAAAATATTGATTATAATGAAGTATATAACTTATAATGGAATTTTACTGAAATGTGGCCTTTTTCTAAGAAAGTATACACTGGGAAAACCAAAGGTCAGGGAAGAAAGAGCACAACTTTTGAGTCAGACAGACCTAGTTTGAAAATCTAGCTCTCCATTTTCACATTGGATTGCCATTAGCAAGCTTTATTCACCATGTGTCTAATCTTCACTTTCCTCATCTATTGAATGTGAAAATTAATGCTAATGTCATAAGGCCATTGAATGCGTTAAGTGATTTACCACACGCAAAGTACTTTATGCAAAATAAGCATTCAAAAATGTTAGCTCCACTTTCCTAAATGCTTCTGGCTAAACACAGGTAAACAATAGAGAAATAAAAGCATTATTTTGTTCAAATGAACTGCTCCCAAGCTGTTCTAATAATATTCTACAAACTTCTTGCTATCTTTCATTTCCAGCTCCTACCTTCAGGAACCTATTCGTTGGACTCTACCATGAATTACAGCCAAGAAAAAACAATGAAATTGTATCTATTTTTAAACACTAAAAGATACCGAAAGGCAAATCCATTTCTAATTATTGTGCGCCTAATCCCCTGACACTTGGTAGATAGAAAATGAGTCTCATTCTTTTATTGTAACTGTTCTTAGAAGTCACTTAATTTAAAATGTATGCATTAATCAATATAGTACATGCATGTAGAAACAGAGCAAATAGGGTTTGTGATGAAAGCAAATATAACATTCTCATCCTTCTTTTCTCACCTTCAATGTCACAACTCAGAGATGAACTCTTTCGGTTATTTCTGTTTTTAATTTTGGTGATTGTCTTCTTAATTCCAGATATCACAATTTTTTCTCATTTTTGATATCCACTTTAGATGGTATCTAATGAATTCCATATATGAGAGCTTAAAATTCAGGTCACTCACTCATCTCTACTCTTCTCAATGTATGTTATTATTTATAGTTTTTCTATTAGTTAACTTTATATCTTTAAATAACACTATATTTAAATCTCTATTTCTAATTCCATCAGCTTCCGCAGTATCTCCTGTAGCCTTACTTACTAGTGCCAGAATGTCATGTAAGATCCATGAAGATGAGTTCTGTCTGATTTTTTCCTTTCTCTGTATCCCAAATGTCTAGAACAGCAGTGACATCGGTGTTTTAGCATCCTTACATGTCTGCCTATGTGTCCTTTTCTTCCTCCTATCAGTTACACTTTTACATTATTACTTTTTTACTTTTACTTTTTCTAAAAGTACAGCAAAGCCTTCTATATTTTGTCCATAGGTGATCTGATGCTAAACGTCTTTGTTTTCCACATTGTTTGTTGTCTTTTTAAAAATTGTTGTTGTTGTTGTTGTTGTTGTTGTTATTTTAGAGAGGAGTCTTTTTGTGTTTTGCCTGGGTGTTAATTCCCATGTTGATTTGAGGAAGAGGGACTGAGGTATCCACTGATGGCAGCAGCTTCATCAAACCTTTAAGGAATTCCCTGAATTCAACTCCAGTTCTAACTTGCTTTCTGTTGACTCTGAGGCCAGACACTTTCTGGAATTCTGCAGAGCAGATTGGCTCTTGTCTCCTTATAGCTTCTTATCTATAAAACGTTGGCTTTTTCAGCCTGTTTTATTCACCAAGCCATTCCCATTCATTTTCAATCTCCCAGAAACCTGTTAAGATTATTTGTTTGTTGGTTCACCTCCAATTTCTTTTTCTTTAATGTTATTGGTTTATTACTCTTTCTGCTTCTCTACTTTCATTTCAGGTGTTAAAATAAAAACTTGTACTTCATTTGCCATCTTAAACCAGAAATGTTAGAAGTGATTTTTTAAAGTATTTTATTTAATCGGTGTTATGTGAAAGGAATTATGGGATACACGATTTGTTATAGACCATTTTTTGCTTTCTTGCTCTGAGTCTGACTTCCTACATGAACCATAACATAGTCAATATCTGATTATTGATCTCTTAACTTTTTTCTTATTTTTAATTTAATTCTAAGATTTATGTTAATTTTCCAATGTATCTTTTAAGCCATGTTTTTTTTTTTTTTTACCAAAATGCACTTAAAAATAAGAAAATACATTTAAAAAATAACATCCTTTCCCCTCTTCACACACAGTGTAAGATGAACACAAATTCCACCTCATAGAGAATGAGAAGAGGGAGGAGGGGTGAACAAGCAACTGTGACCTGACTTCCTCATTACATGACCACAGAGCCAATGTATTGACTCAGCCAATATTTTCCAAAAGTGAATGAGCATGAAGAATTCTAGGAAAAAAAAGGCCAAAGATTACCCCCACTTATTACACTTGCATTCAAAGAGAAGCAATTCTCTTAACAATTCATTTGCTCATCTAACAAACATTGTTTTAGAGGGAAGGAGTCTCACATTTATTGATCATGCCACGTTCTAACTCTTTCTCCTATGTTACATTTATTCATGGTTACAACAAACCTAAGAAGTAGGTATTACAGTAGACTCTTGTTGTTTGAAGATTTAACAAAGGGGCTTTTGACTATTTGCCAGTAACCCCAAAAGTATAGACTTATAATTTTTGTAAGGCATTCACTCAAAGCCAAAGCCCACTTGGAGTCTAAAGCAGTGGTGCAAGTGATTTGGCAATGAGTGAGATGGGATTATTGGTGAACATCTCTATTTTATCCTGAATTGGCTTTCCTCACCTCTGTTGTAGCTCTCTAGAAGTGCTTCAGTAGGATTCTTGCATTTAAGAATCCCATGTCTAAAAATTATCCCTTGACTATTTCAAGGATCAATTATAATCAGGAGATAATGTGACAATATTCATCCAAGAAAAAAATGACAAACTGGGATTTGAGACCATTTTTCTGGACTCCAACAAAGTTCATTCTCTTCCTTAGCTCACCCTCTGAGCTTCCTCTAATGCTGGGAACTGAACTTCAGCAATAACTGTTGTCCCCACCAAATCCGAGGCCCCATAAGGAAGGGTGTACCTCGTCAAGCAGCAGCAGACTACGTCAGGCAGTTTAAGGATCCTGAGGAGGCCAGCCAACAAGAAGGCTTATCTCTTCTTTGTCCCCAGGAGAGTACAAAGCTAATTTCCTCCTGACAACCAACAGAATAAGATGAGTAAAAACAAATCACTCATTTGAGTCAGTCAAATGACCAATTTAATAATAGATACATATGTGTGAGCTAAAGAGAATGTAAATTATGAAAAATTGACAAAGAAATCAAAATTGAGTGAAGAACACAAACAATGGTCTAAGTTCTGCCCAACTCAGAGAGTCCATGATTCAAGCAGCCCGCATGGTTGACCACCTTCATAATCATTTGGAAGAGTCTTCTACAGCTCTGCTATTCTAGTTCATAATAAGGTAAACTTTGAAATGTTCTAGTTGTTTTCAGCAACCAGTAAACTAGTGCATTTGTGCATGGAAAATATTTTGTCAATAACTTCTTCTCCCTCCAAAATATCTCAACATGTTTCCTTCAAACCAATTAACTTTGTTTTAGTAAGGAGAGGTTTGCCCACAATTTCTTTAATACAATTAATAAGATCAATCATTCCCGCGGTGAAGGAATCACACATTCCCATCCTTTGAGACTCCAGCTCATAGTTATGAGCTTGTCCTACTTCGTGAGGATGTGAACTTAATTCTGGCTTCTTTTTTTCAAGAAAACAAGTTTTTAAAAAATGTGCTTAAACTGATAGCATCTGGGCCCTCGGCAGCTTAGTTAGCTGAGATGCCCTTAAGTACAGACTATAATTATTTAGGAGGTACCTAGACTAGATAATCAGTGAGATTATTAATGTTTTCTCCTAAAAGACACAGTACACAGAACAGGTAAACGCTAAGCTCAAATAATAACTCAATACCTTTACGTGACACTTCAGAATTACAGAATACTTTATTATTCCACTTGGTCCTTATAAGACTCTTATGAGACAAATGTTATTCTCCTATTTAATAAGATCAGTGACTTGCCTAAGGTGACACAGATGTTATATGACCAAAGCCACCTCCACTTACATATTAACTCCTTCAAAACCTGGTGCCCATACTAAGTGAGGTGCTTAGGTTACAATGAGTAAGATAAGAATCTTCACCTATGTTTGCAGTGTGTATGTATATATTCTTAGTAAAATGTCTAATATCTGCTAGAATAAACTAGTAAGCAGTCTTTTTGCCAACAAGCAAGAAAACTCCAACCAGATACGATTCCAATTCAGACTAGCTGCCCTGCTTCAGCTTTGACCTGGACAGATCATAAATCATAGTGAAAAGACTGCTTAGTCATCGTGCTGACTCTGTCTCTGCCAGATCCATACAAGTTGTCAACAAAGCTGAAAAGCACTCCGATTAATCAGATATTGTTATGAGGGTGGTTAATGTTATATTTATTGTGCCACGTTTCATCTGTGCCCAAGCTCCTCCCTTGGAAAAAATAGGGGGAACTCTGGAAGTTACAATAAGTAAGAGGAAACCATGCCATGATAGAAGCTCACATGTAAAAGAAAAGTTATTCTGTTAATATCTGAAATGGAATATAGTACAAGAACTATTATAAACTCTGCTGTCCCCTAAATTCCACTGGAATACTGTCAGAAAACCAATATGTAAAACTTTCAAATTGTTGATCAAATGCAAAGGTTAATGATCTGATCAATGGAGAGTCACATTTTACATGGTTAGTGTCACCAATGAGGCACCATATCCTTCTGGGTTCAGACAGGCTTATTTTAACAATATTATTTCATGGGCAATTTATAGTTATCACATACATGCATAAGGACTCTGCAAATTATAATCATTTGAAAGCCCTGGCTCTTTTTAGTTTGAGAGAAGTCTAAATTAGTAATATTTAGCCAGTAATAAATTTATATCATGCTTTATAAAATCATATTTTAAATCCACTGGAAGTTAGCCACAAACTGTGCTGTTTTGTTTGGGAAGAAAATCTTTGGCCACAGGACAGCTTCTAAAGGTCTTGTAAATAGAAATGCATAATGCTGAATGTACATAAAAGGGTGCCCAGAGTAAGTGCGGTACCTCTGCCATGGAAACCACCCACTCAGAAACTTGGCTACCAAAAAATGTTTCCACTGTATAGGGAGAATCTTTTGCCAAACCAGGTGCAACCATGATGAACTGTAAATCTCTGAAGTTATACAAAGGCGACTTTATGAAATGGAGGTTGGTATTTTTTCCCAATTAAAACTGAATATCAAAAGACAGCACCAATAGTACATTTTCAGAAATCAGAATCATTTCCTCCATTAAAAACATGTTATCAGAGCCTTCACTTGTTAACGGGTAACTTCACCTGGCTTTATTTTCATAACACCTCTGATGGCTCAACTTGTGCAATGGCCAATTACTGTGAGCAGGCCAGTTCTATTATTAGATCGGTTTAGAAGAGTCGACAGTCCCAAATAGTGGAAGAACTTTATTCTCCAAAACTGGCTGTTCCCTCTCAATGTAAGTGCTAGTGAAAGAACTGCTATTTCTGGGAAATAAAGTGGATTTGGAAAATGAAGCAGTTTTAAATGGTTTATGTGAATACATATTTTTCAAAGTGAACTAAATCACTATGTCCTCTCTGTAGTACATGAGATTTCAATGTGTATCCCCCTGGGGAAATTCATTGTTGACTTACTTGTTTATGGACCTGTATTAGTTTGCTAGGGCTGTCTTTAACAGAGTACCACTGACTGGATGGCTTAAACAACAGAAATGTATTGTCTCAGTGCGAGAAGCTACAAGTCCAAGATCGAGTTGTCAGCAAGGTTGATTCCTACTGAGGACTGTGAAATAGAGTTCATTGCATGTCTCTCTCCTAACTTCTGATGGTTTGCTGGCAATTTTAGCCATTCTTTAGGTTTAGATGCATCACCTCCATCTCTGCCTTCATCTTCACATAATGTTCTTCCTGTGTGTATCTTTGTCCAAATCTCCCCTTTTTATAAGGACCCTAGTTATTTTGGATTAGGAGCCCACCCTACACCAGTATGACCTCATCTTAACAAATTACACCTGCAACAACCCTATTTCCAAATAATGTCACATTCTGGGGATTAGGACTTCAACATATGAATTTTGAGGGAATACAATTCAACCCATAATAGGACCAAATCCATGTTCTGTATCAATTGGACCAGTCTTCCAGAAAATCGTACTAAAAATAAGAGAGAAGCTGTAAACTAATGCTTTTCTCACACTCTTTTATGCAGTGCATATGCCATCCTCTTTGTTCTTGGCATTTGGTGGAAGGATCCATAATTATGAATGAACAATAGGCCTTTATCAGGGTAAAGCTATAGAAAATTGTGTTAAGTATTTAGGTATTTTAATTAGATCTTACTAAAAACTAATTTCTAAGAACCGGAAATGGGTAAGTAATATTATTAAGCCTTATTCTAAGAGCTAAAATCAAAGGATGAGAGCATTTCAGATAAGATAGTTAATATTACTTCTGAAAATGGAGAGAACTTGGCTCAGAGGTAGGTTTTTTGTACAACAATCTGAGAGTGCTTCTCCCCGTTATCGTGTAAATTTTGCCATTGTTGGCCTTTCTCCTTAAAATTCCTTGACTCCCATGCCAACCTCTTCGTTTTTTATTCTTCTCTTGCCTTATTCTCTCTCTGCCATTTCCAGTGTATCACACTTTTCTCTCCAGCAAATTCTGTGCAAATTCTACTCCAATCCTGTCCTCTTTCTCTGCTCTATCCTTGTAACTGTGTTTACTCCTTGGCTTCACTTTTAGGCACCTGACTTCTCTACCTAACTAAAAACTCATATTTCCAGTTGTTTGCACCTGAAATACAATAAAACTAAAACGAAAGCATCGTATCATCCTCCCGAGCCATCTTCTATTACATCGTTTATGCTAATTACTGTTGCATTCAACCAGGCTTGGAACCTTGTGATAATCACACATGTCTTGCCCCATGTTCTTTATATCGAGTCTTTTCTAGAAATCCTGTTGTCTCTACCTCTGATATGTAAATGGTCCTTCTCTGATTTGTACTAGTCCAAAATACTCATTATTTTTTACTCAAGTTGTTTAAATTGCTTCCTGTTATCGCAGCTTATTTCTGCTCCATTCTAAACTATACCCTGTTTCTTCTACTTCCAAAAGTTCAGATGAAAAATGTAATTGATTCTTCTATTCTCTATAAATTTTAAACTGAGACATAAGTATTAAACTGGCATTTGTGTCCTCTATACTATGGATATACTCTTCTGGCTTCCCTTATCTCTTGCCAGTATTATATAGGTACCTGCTTCTTTGGCCAAACTAGACTACATGCTTTCTTAAAAAATGGATTTGATAAAAAATGGATTCTTTCAAATGGTGCACTTATATGGCCAAAGACTTATTTATTCCATGTTCTCCATGAAGTCATTTTATTATAACCCAACAGGATCTCTAACACTTAGCATTTTATTTGAAACCTTTATTATTCCACTTTACTAATTAAAACCTATTGCTTTAAAGTAAAAAATATACTAGAAAGTCAACTTGCCACACCAAGAAATTGTGTTATAAACTTCCCAACCAACAGACAAACAGAAGGTTGAAATTATTATTTGACTTAAATAACCACTTTGTTAAATTTACAATAATAACTAGATTATGTACCCCTATCTTTGAAATATCACAGCAACTCTCTTATGAATGTTCTGTAGGCTACTAATGGTTAGGGAACTGGAGGAGAGGTATTAAGAACAGCAGTAGGACACATCATGCACCCAGGAGCCCTGTTACAAGAGAATGGGATGAAATAATCCCAAAAATTAGTCTTAAGAATGTCCTCATGCCAAAATTTTCATACATAACTCTTCTTATTGCTCTTTAGTACAAGATTTCATGCCAGAGACAAAGGTTTGGTTTTGCCTCCTAAAATACTTAAATTGAACATTTAATAATAATAAAAGTTATTCTTCCTAGTACTTCATCAGAAACTAACAGTAAATCATCCAAGTCTATTTTTTACTTGTCTTGGAGGCTGAACTTATGTACAGAGGAGTGAAAGACTCCGTGTTCTCCAACACGATGTCCTTGGTTTCTCTTGAGCTAGTGGGATACATATTCATTGATAATGATGTGGTTTCTAAAAATGAAGAGAAATGCGACACCATGGCTGTTTTCAGGGTACCTTGCTTAAAACAAATATGGGTTTACAGATATGGAAAATGTTTGCCATTTTTGTTTACTTATATAGGAGGCATAGGGATCCCTTTCCACAGCAAGCGACTCTAGCCCAGGACACTTAAAATATTATTCAAATTGTAAACTCTGATAGAGTTTTTTTTCCCATAAAATGTCTATTAGATTAAATGAAGATTATTGAGAATTTATTATGTGTAAATAACTGTTCTATATATCCTGTTGCAAAAAAAATCAAGCCATCACTCGAACCAGTTAGATTAAAGAACTTGTTTAGGTCTTCTGGAGACGATACTAATATTCAGGATAATTGCTGTTTATAACAAAGGACTGTCAATACCAAGCCAGTCCTGGGTGCTTGGATTAGCTCAGTGTTCCACAGTTGAGCTCTAGAAACAGATGCGTAGGCTCAGATCCCAATCCCATCCCTGCTAATGGCATAGCTTTAGCCAAGGTATTTAATCTCTTTAAGCATCAAATTCTCCTGTGTGAAATAAGGATAACAATAGTGTTTCCTTCCTCATAAGTTTATTGTGAACATTAGATGAGACTTAACGTAACCACCCACCCCAAAGAAGCCACTCCAGCTACTTTAGCCATTATTACTCATAGCAGTCAGTTACTGTCAAATTAAGAGAACTGATAACTGTATTTCTTTTTCTTTTCCTTTTTGGCTCTAAAATACTTGGATTTCTATAGCTTTGTGAAAGCGGCTATATTGAGATACAATTCACATACCATACATTTCATCTATTAAAAGTATACAATAAAATGGTTTTTAGTATATCCATGGAATTGTGCATCCAACACCACAATCTAATTTTAGAACATCTTGATCTGTTTTTTGTGTATTAGCTGTTCTTTTTTTTCAATTATTGTACTCTAATTGCCTTTTTGCAATTCTTCCTACAGTCCCTGTAAAACTATGTTGAATAATAGAGGAAACCACTTTATTAATGGAACTGCCAGGAGTTTTTCAGTTAGAGAGGTGTACACATTTTAATTAACGTGAGGACAATACTAGATGAACTCTGTTTTCCTGGCTATCTTGTAGGAGGTCTAAAATCGATTAATCTGGTAAGACAGAAGGAAAGCAATGACCTATTTATAACTTTTTTCAACGGTTGGGCTGTAGGTTGGCATGTGGGTTGGACTCATGCCCTGAGACTCATGCCTGGACTCATGCCCTTACCCAAATACACATAATATTTTTGAAAGGCTTAGGGAAGGAGAGAATACAGCCCTATGTTCCTAGATGGTTTAGAGACCAGTAATGAAATGTCACAGGATGGGCAATCATAAATCTGTTTAAAATTCTGAGATCTGAAGGACAACTCTGGATAAAAAGTGTTTTGAGGTTTATTCTGTAGGAGGAAATAGCATATTGTTGTTTATTTCATCACTTGACTACGCACAGGTTGACTAAACCAGATATTTGTGACTAGACATTTGAGTGAGAGGGTTCTTTTTACTATTAGCCTGAACAAGGCAGGAAATTAAACCCTAGTGGTATTCCAAGGCCATTGTTCCGAAGTTGAGGTGGGATGAGCTGAAAATGAGATCAAATAACAAATGAAGGAAAACCTGAACTACTTCACAAACCTGCCTAGGTCCTGCTCTGTTCAAAACACCCACAATCACACATCAATCTATATTCAAAATCCTTGGTTCATACACACAGATTGAAAGCCTATTAGACTTTGAATTTTTAAAAAAACAAGTCAGTAGGTTCAGAAGAAGCTGAAAAATGTATATTGTTGCCAGTCCCCAGAAGTTTCTTGGACTAGTTCAGGCAACAGCTGCACAAATATTTCTTACATTGGCTGCCTGTTCCTCTCCACTTCTTTGCAGGAAAAAACACATTTTCCCCCAGTTCAGTTTATTGCTTGTATCTCCTGCAGATTAATTTATGAACATTATTTCTAGAACTAAGAGTGTTCCAAAAATGACTATGACTTCTAGCACTTAACAAGACACTACCAAACGATTTTTCTCCTCTTTTGTCTGGCTTACTCCTGTTCATCCTTCAAGACTTAGCTCAGAATATTCAGCATCAAGAAATGAGAAGAACCTGTGTGAATAAAATTATAAAATTTTATTAAATAACACAAAGAAACATTAAAATAAATGGGTAAATTTACCTATTTAATGAAAAGGAAAATTAAAAATTATTAAGAAATCAATTTTTTCTAATAGGATCTATTCTCTATAATGACAATCAAAATCTCAAAAAGCTTATTAAGAATTGACAAAATGACCCTAAACCTCATCTAGAAAAATAGAAATGCTAGAAGAATCAGCAAAAGTCTGAAAAAGAATGAGAGAACTTGTTCACATATGTTATAAAGCTCGAACTGATACTGACTCATGAACTTCTAGTGAGTGTAACAGAATGGAATCTAGAAATAATCCCATATAACATCAATTTGGTATCCAATAAGGCTACTATTTAGTGAGCTCTTATGTGCCATCTAGTCTCCTAAGTCCCTTACAAATACTAATGTATGCAGTCCTGAAAACTCCAAGAGATAGGTACTAATATTATCCCCATTTCGAATATGAGAAATCAGGTTCGCCCAGTAAGTAAGCAATGGAGCCAGAATTTGGACCCAGCAGCCTAACTCTAAGACCTATTGTCTTAATCGCTATACCACTATGCAGTATTTTAAATCAACAAGGGAAAAAGATCACTCGATATAGATGACTAACAGAAATTCACTTTTCATATCACAGATGATTATAGATGGCTTATAAATATTTAAATATAAAAACAAAACTATATAAGTAATAGAGTAAAATATGGGCTTTTAGAAATCTCGACTTATCAGTCTTTTCTATTTTGATTTTGACTTTCGTGTAGGCTGCAGAAAACATACATAGGTAATTCACAAAAACAAGGAAAATAGGCAAAAACTATGTTAAAAAGTGTTTAAACTTATTAATGATTAATGAAATGCACATCAGAATAAAAAGATAACGTTTCATCTATTGGATTGGCAAAGACAAAATAGATAAAATTCAATGTTGATAAAAGCAAAAGAAAACATGGAATTTAAATTAGTAAACTTTTCTGGAAAGCAGTTTGGCATTTGTGAATCAAAATTTCAAGTGTGTATAACATGATCTAGCAATTCTTCCAGAGAATTATCTATGGAAATTATTGCTCAAGTATCCAAAGCTATGTATACAGTGATATTATTTAAGACAGCAAAAAAAAATTGGAAGCAACTTGATTGTACTTTGATAAAGGTCTAGCTAAATAAATTGAGGCACAAAATATAATGGAATACTATATAGCCATAAAATGGATGATATAATTTTAAATTCATTGATCTGAAAAGATGTCTGGGATATACTGTTGAATGAAAAACAAATCGAAATATTGAATAACTCATGGCCACATTTATATAAAATTATGTCTACGAACACACACACACACCTAGAAGGGTAGTCACCAAAATATCAATGCCAATTGTGATTTTCTCAGAGTAAAGAGAGTTGGGATAAGTTTTACTCTGTTTATATTTTCATGTATTATTAGGAATTTTTAAATTAGCAAATAAATACGACTAAACAAAGAAACAGAAGAGACACAACTGAAGCATTGCCTTTTCCAGGAAGGCTTCCAAAGTCCAGATTGGTCTAAGTGTTGCCCTCTGACCTCCCAATGCACCCAATGAACATCTCAGCACATCCATGTTACAATGTGAAAGTATTCATTAGTGTGTGTCACCTTACTCCACTAAATCATCAGCTTTTGAATATCCCTGATATCTATTTTTTTCCTGCGCCAAGCTCAGAGACCGTCACATAGCAAGCACCTAATGACTCAAACTATTTAGGGCAAACAAACTTCCTGTAAAGTGATATACTGTATGGGACAGTGAATATGAATTTTATGAGACAAAAAGATATGGTTATTTTCAATAGTTTTAATGAGATAAATTGTGGAGAAATGCAAAGTAATGTCCTCCTTTTTTAATGGACCTATCTTCGAGCAAGATACAGGGTCTCAAATTAACTAACATCCTTCAGAAGTCTTCTTGTGAGGACTACTGTGTAAGTCTTGACAATGATACTAATTTGTTACTGAAAGCATGTCTACTTTCCTGGAAATTTCACTTTCTGCATCTGCAAACTGGAAATGGGATTAATTCACTCAGTAACAGGTATCTACTTCCAATGACGGGTGATGAGGAATAGCTAACACGTTTGCTCTAGTGCTCTTTAGGCATACTTTATTTCAGCCCCACAATTTCCAGTGAACTCTGTCTCTATTTTGACATTGAAAAACAGTGTTTTGGCACTGAGTAACACTGAAAGATATTTCACAATAAGCTCCTCTTATCAGCTTGTTGACTTCATCATGTGAGTTTTTCCTTTAGCCAGATTACAAATTATATTCCAGGGTTAATACTTTTAAACTCTAGTAACGGATGTGAGTTTCAGGTAGAAAGTGGTCTCTAATTAGTAACTATTATTAGATATTAACATGAAATATAAAATAAATGAAAAGGGGAGTAGATAACATATCAGATAGCCCAAAAGTAGAAAGGAATCCTCTAATTAAAATTAATTAAAATTGAAAGATCTAAACTCCATATCCAAACTGTTAATGTAGTCATAAACATATTCTAGAGGACAGTGACAGTTTTGTGGTGCTAATGGAATTATTAATGCTTATAAAAATTCAAACAGGACAGAATAGTAGCAAATGAAAAGTTACAGTTATACCCCTTGTTATGCAAACTGAAGATAATCATATTATTCTTGGGTCTTTAAGTAGTAACCTTATCTTTAGTCTGGGTTTAGGCGGATGTGATTTTTACACTTTCCTCCAGCCAATGAATGCCCCAGCTTTTAATAATCACGTGAAGATTGATTCTTATTTTATAAATATTGACACTGAAAGATCAGTCAATGCCTTTTTGGGTGTTCATTTACTTAATCTTTTGGAAATTGAGCTTAGAATTTCTACAATATGTTACATTAAGCACATGTCATCATTTTGTACTTAACATAAAACTGTTAATAAGATTGTATGCATTGCTAAGCATTTATTTAAAATCAATTCTAAAAGTTTTAAGACATGTAAAACACTGAGAATATATATCAAATACTGCCAGGTAAAAGAGAGTGAAAATTAAAGAAAGGATGATTTGAAATTAGAAGAGTAAAAAGGAAGTACCAGATGCAAATAACCTATAAGCTATAGTCAACAAAATTGTATACAATGAAAATAATATAACATAATTTAGAACACATTATGACGTATGTTAACATTACAAATATTGCAATTAACTTAGATACAGTGCAAAATTAGTCTTTTCCTTCCATTTCACACAATTATACTTTCACTTTCCAAAGAGGGTAATCTGCTACATATTTAGTCAAGTCAATGACCATTAACATCATAATAATAGACTTTTGAAGATGTCTGTTCCTGCCTTTTTAAACCTGTATTTCCAGATGAAAAGCATAAATTGTTCTCTCAATAATTCAATCTTTGGCTTCACTAAGAACTATATTTGAGAATGATGAGCTTGTTATAAATGTATAAATAAAAGACTTCTATAGCTCTTAGGCTCTACTAGAGTGGCTGATGTTAAGCCAGCTACATCTAATGCTCAATACTACCGATATATCTCTATTCTTGATTTTGCACGAACTCTCAAGGACCCACCATGATAGACAAGTAATTCACTTCACATTACTTCCTTTTTTCCTCATCCTTCTCCCTGGTTTAGTTGGTTACTCTAAACTTTCTTCCTCTTTTATTGGTTATATAATTCATATCATATGTACTATTTCATAATTTCAAATAATGTATTTTCAAATAATTCATATAATTTCAAATAATATGCTTAAATTCCCTTGTTTCATTATTTTTAGACAGTATCTTAATTCTTTTTACAAAATGAGGAAATAAGATTCCCACACTATCCATCACTTCTCTACCCCCAACTCCCAGCTGTTGTCAACTACACCAGGACTTTTCAATTATCAGTATTTATAGCATTTTCACTTAGAGCCCCTCTTGTCCTTGTTTCATAACTGTATTTAAAAGATTCTGAACTTTGTTTAGAGTTTATTCTAAAAATTAAAAACTTCAGCACATACATTATTATCATTATGCTTATATTATTTATTGCAGAATCAAGTATCATGATTGGACCTCGGGAGAAAAACAATATAATCCTATGTAAGGAAAACTTTGTGACTCAAAGAAAATGACTTAAGAATCAAAATGAAATTAATTCTCTTTTCTTTTTCTCCAACAATTCCTCAAAACCATGCCACTTTACTTTGTTTCATATGCAGAAATAACTTCTTGTACAAGTTTCTCAACTGGAAACTGAAGTTTCTATTTACCTTTTTTTTTCTATTAGACGAGAAACATACAAGTTCTTCATTGTATTTTTGAAGTAATCCAGATCCTTCTCCTCCTTTCCCCTGCCTTCCTGTTCATCTCTTCCATTTTTCTGCTATCTCTTACTTGATTTCTCAATGGAAAGATATTTGACATCCTGGATTAACCTTTAAGGTCACTTATTTTTCTCTCATACTTTATTTTTGTCTCTTTGCTCTATTTTTAAATCCATCTTTTTATTGGATTTTGTGGGGCAATCATATTTTTAATTTTTAGTAAGTTCCTCATGTTCTCCTTTTGCATAAAACTTTATATTTACTTTTATAGATATATTCCTTTTAAAATCTCTCTGAGGATATTAACAAGAATGGAAAAAAAATTGTTTTCTTACCTCAACATCTGGGTTCTTTTTGGTCCATCGCTTTCTTTATTCATGTTAGTCCTATTATTCGATGCTGTTGTTTCTCTCCCCATATCTGGTCATCATTATTTATCTGTTCATACTTATAAAAAAAAAAATTAGGTCGATGACTTCAACTAGCTTATGTGGATTTCCTCTACAGTTGAGTAGATTGTTTTTTCTCACAAGATATCACTCTGATTAGGAGGATTTCTGGGTGGATGGGCAAGTCATGTCAATGGATAATCATCTTTAGGATACACGGGCCAAGAATACAAAGTAATCAGGGTTTCACTCCCAATATGGGAACAGTAAGGCTTTTTTCTGGAGCCCTCACCCTCACTTGAAACATTAGCCCTCCCCAAGGCAAATTAGCACTGCATACATGCTCTATGTAGGTGGGAAAGAGCAGCTGTTTTACATATAATCCTGCCCATTCCATCACTGTAACCCCAGGCTATTCCAGGAAAGGTAGCTCACAGCTGTGCTGCAAACTTTTATGCTAGGGTTTATATGTCAATATGTTTTCATTTGTTTTCTTTATGCCAGAAATTTATCTTTGATATGTTAATGATTCTACACTAGCTTGTTCTCAAAAGAACAAACTGAAGGTTTCGGGTACTCTTTTCTTATCATTTCAGTGGCATTTGAGGAAGAAGAGTGGATAAACATGTGTACTCTGTAGCCAATCTTTGACTGAACCCCTGTGTTGTGAATTCCTTCCTCATTCTCCTCAGTACTCTTCCTTCCTTCCTTCCTTCCTTCCTTCCTTCCTTCCTTCCTTCCTTCCTTCCTTCCTTCCTTCCTTC